>NW_022103927.1:4658491-4680543 GCF_000313985.2 Echinops telfairi | reverse complement strand
GGGGCGGTGGAGGGCCTGGGGCCAGAGTCCGAGCCTGGAGCCCACCTGGGCTGGGAGGGGGCAGCGGGGGAGCCTTGCAAAGTTATTGCCCCAGGGCTCGGGCTCGCGCCCCTCGGGGCCACCGGCGCCTCCGCAGCCATAAACATGTTTGTGCAGCAGCCTCGCCCCTCACCACCTCCGGAACCCCTCTCCCAGGCTTAGGAACCTCCTTCGGTCTCTATGCATCCTGCGATCCCACCCCCACGCCCCGCCATTCTCCCCTACTGCCCTAATTGGACCAGCACCTAGACAGCCTCCTCACCCTTCGTTCCATCCCCATCCCACCCCGCGCCACCCCCCCACAGTGATCCTCAAGTCCAGCCCAGCTTGTGGGTGGGCGGAAGCGATTTTTAGCTCCTTGCAGCCTTAAAATATGCTGGACGCAGTTGCGCAGGCGCGGGTGGCGTGGGTCCACTGCACAGAATGGGAAACTGAGGCTTGTTGTGGAGTGCGGGAAAGCTGGGCAAACCTGGGCGTCAAGCGCTCCACCTCAGGCTGGGTGGGGATTCTGAAGCTGAGTAGGGGGTCCTCTGCTCCGTCTTCAGCAGGAGTTTCAGAGGGTTAGTAGGTGTGTGTGAGTGTGTGTGTGTGTGTGTGTGTGTGTGTGAAATGTTGACCTCCAAGTAACTCTCATAGGGGAATTTGGGCCAGGTTTTCCACGGAGGCCAGCAGTGGGTGAAGCACTCGGGACCTCCCTCTATCGCAGCCTCAAGTTCTGTATCAGATAAAGCCAAGTTCTGTATCAGATAAAGCACAATCTCAGGCTGCACCCCCATCCAGTAGAATGGGGAGGGGAGGAGGAGCAGGCCCTTATTCAGTGGATCTTGTCCATCTCTAGGCTCCTCCAATTCAACATCCTGTAATTGAGAGAACTCAAGCTCCCATAACGGCTAGTGCAGCAAGAAAGATGAGGTCAGACTGCAGAAAGGACTTCCCAGGCAGCCTGGATGACGTTGAAGCCAAGGATGAGTTGGAAAGCTGATTTGCTTTCAAACAGCCCAGATGGCTTCTTCTCAGCGCCTGGGCCCCTCTCAGGTCCTCCCTGGGATTCCCTCCCCCAGGCTGGGCTGGAGGGAGGAGGAGGAGAAACTGTTCTTGGAAAAGGGAGGGAGTTGCGGCAAAACTGGTTACTGCAGCAACCTGACCCGGTCCGCGCCGTCGGGTCCCTGGGAAAAGGGCGTAAAGGGGTGGGGCCTGCATGGGGTGTATTCCCGCCTCCCAGGTCTGTGCCTACTCCCATTGGTTCAACACCACTTGAGGGTGCTCCCCCCCACCACCCTTACTCCCCCTCCCTGATCCAGAACGCAGGGCCGCACCTGGATCTTGGAAGATGTGTATGCTTTGTTTGTTTGTTTGTATGTTTGCGGGGACGGGGACGGGGGTGGAGCAGTCCTGACCTTTCTCTGTATATCTCTACCCTCCTGGCCCCAAACTACCTTACCTACGTCTTACAACTCTGCTCAATTCTTCCCTTCTGGCAAAGTTAACCATTTCGCTCCTGGGTACACTCAGGCCCACTAGTCTGGAGCGCCCAGTAGGCCCAGTATTTGGGGTTTATGGAAAGCATAGAATGGGGAAGTTCAACCGCACTTCTGCTTTACCGTCCCTTAGTAATGGGAAAAAGCAAGCAAAATCTGCTGTGGCCGAGGGGGCTCTGCGTTGGAGATGAAAGTTAGGTCTGTCACTCACGCCAGGAATTCGAGTTCTTGACCGCTCCAGTTTGTTTCTTTCCTCCATCCTAGAATGTATGGAGACTCGAGCAGATGGGACCGAGTTTAAAGACTTCTTTAAGTGACGCTTAACGGTCCCCCCGGGCTCATTCTTGAAGGTACCGGTTTTCGGAACTATGTGCCCGGAAAATCCTAGGAGAATACCCATGTCCGTCTGGAGTCCTGGACTCCTTGCCCAGAAAATCCAGGCCTTGATTTTTCTTGGGCCGTTGCGGACGTAGGACTAGTCTGGCCGGCCCAAGCTGCTGCTCATTCACGCCGATTCTGCAAAGATGGGAGGAAAACCTGGTGCGGATTTTTAGACACTCATGACTCAGAAGGGCAAGGCTGAGGACAGGGACGATTTGTCCTTTAACCCTCTCCATACATCTGTTCTCTGTACATGGTAGGAGAAAGTCTTTCTAGAGTTGGCACCCATCTCCTGTCCTGCCAGCAAGTCTATTAACGGTAACTCCTGTTCCTATGGTATAATATGCTCTGAGCAATTAGGAAGTGCTGGGCACCATTCTGAGAGGGTTGCCAGAGGAGACCTCATCTCACAGAATCCTCTTTAGGAGGTATGAACGATTGGAAGGTCATTTGTCAAGGTCACGAGGGGGCAGAGCTGGGGTTTGAACCCCGGACTTCCTGTTTTCAGAGATCCTATAAAGGATCTGGTTGGAGCATCCACAAAACGGTTTTTGGAACTCTCACGGAATCTTTCTGGCTGCAACCCTGTCTAACCACTTTCTTTTCACGTCAGCCTGGTGAGACAAGACAGGCTACAAAGTACTGTCATCTCTCTCCAAGTCGATTCTTGGAAAAGACTCTCACACTCATAGTGACCCTAGAGCTGTCCCTGAGGGTTTCAGTGGCTGCTAGTCTTGACAGGAGCAGAAAGCTACATCTTTCTCCCCTGGAGTGGCTGGTGGTTTTAACTACTGACCTTGAGATTAGCAGCCCAACCTGTAACCCACTACACCACCCTCTCCGGCTCCTGGGAATAACTTCCCAAGCACTTGACAAACAGAATGCAATTATCTTCAAATGGGGGCATGTGACATTGATAGCTACCAGTGATGTATTGTCATCACCATGATTGAAAAGTGAACACCCACTGGTTCCCTCTTCAAATCTCAGTTTGCAGCTATCCTAACTTCCTCCCTCAGCTCTGTGATTTGGGCCAGGCTGGGCAGGTTTGTTGTGGTGGTGTGGAAGCATTCATTCATTCCATATTACATGCTAAGCTCACCCCAGCTTTGAGAGCTTTCACCTTGCAGTTCCTTCTACCTAGAATGATCTTTGACTTTCCCCAGGGCTGGATCTGATCTCTCAAAGTTTAAAACCCACCTCCCCAGGGCATCCCTAGCACACCCCTCCCAGCCAATTGTCATCTCAACAACTTGCTTACTTTCATTCATAATATTTATTACTATCTAACATTTCCATTCATTTCTCCATTAATCTTAGGATTATCCGCCTCTCCCCATTGAATGCTATATACCCAAGTGAGCAGGGCTTTTTATTTGTCTTGCTCATAGCTGTGCCCCTGGTGCCCAGGGTGGGGCCTGGCATAGAGGAGGTGTCCAATAAATATTTTACTATAAAGACTCCTGCTTCATTTACACAAGCACGCGGTGACTTGCCAACTCAGAAGCCCTAACCCGGAGTTCCTCCTGTGTACTTGGCCTTGTGCTGGTGTTTGGAGGTCAGGAGAGGAATCTTCCGGGGACCCTGTCTCCCAAGAATGCTGGTGCCCAGTGCACAGTTAAGAGGGAAAGTGACTATGTGGATGACTGTGAATCCCACCCCATTCTGATCCACTAGGGGCCTTGTAGGCAGCGGCCGCTGGTCTCTGCTGACCCCTAGTCTTCGGTCCCCTTTGCCTTCCAGAAGGATCTGCCTCTGCCTCGGAAAAGCAGCAGGTGAGCCTTGGGGAGGATCGCGCGGGACTGGTCGTTCGTTCTCGGGCCCGAGGCCGGGCGCCCGGTGCGCGCCGGCGCACCGCAGCGCCCCCTCTCGGTGGGCGCCTGCCGCAGGTCCCTCCCCTCTCCCGCCCTCCCCCGCCCGCTGCGGCTCCTTCCAGCCTCCGCCCCGCGCGCTAGCTCCCCGCGCTGCCGCCGCCGCTGCCGCTGCCGCTGCCGCACCTGCCACCATGTCGCCGCCGCCGGGTCATGTCTGACTCGCTCTGGACCGCGCTTTCCAATTTCTCGATGCCCTCCTTCCCCGGCGGCAGCATGTTCCGCCGCACCAAGAGGTAGCCCCTCGATCCCCAGACTCTGCCCCAGCTCTCCGCTCGAAGCGGCCCCACTGGCTGCTGCCGCAGGGCGGGGCCCTGGATGTTGCCCCCTGTCCAGCTGCGCCAGAGCTGCCCGCGCTGCGCCTTCCCGCCGAGGAGGGGGCTGCATGGGGGTCGGTGCGGGCCGAGGCTGGGGAGGGACTGCATGCTGGCAGAGATGGCCGCCGGGGAGGGGGCTATGCTGGGCGGGGAGGGGGCTGCGCCGGGTGCCTTTGTTTGCTGGCGCTGCGGGCTTTGCAGTCAGTTGGGGGTGGGGGAAGAAGGCGAGGGTGGGGGGCTTGGCACCCTGAGAACAATAGCCGCAGCCTGCCCCCCCCACCCCATACCGCGCGCGCGCCTGGACGCATTAATATGCTCAGTCACTGTGGCCAGGGCTAGGGGAGATGGAGGTCTGGGAGCTCCTTCTTAGAGAGGGGCGATCCTGAGGAACCGAAAGAAAAGGGGGTTGTTCATCATAACAAGACTCTCCCCTCAAGAAATACAGCCTCACAATGAAAGCAGAGATACACTGCATCCTGCAGGGCATGATGTCACACAGACACACACACACAGCCCTAGTGGCCCAAATACACCCAGGAGGCTGCGTGAACACCCAGGCAGCAGCCCAAGGCACAGCTGTGTACAGATACACAGGTGCACTGCCAGTGTCACACACAAGTACTACTATGTCAGGTACACCTAGGAAGATGTCACGCGCATAGCAATCCACCACACATATGATTATGGCATCCAAGCGACACACATGTGTCTAGACATACATGTGCTGGAGGCACCTGCATGCATCCAACACACAATAACCTGCTCAGGCATGTCACATGTTGTAGGGATGCCATGATAAACGAGCACAGGAAATCTGACCGAGATGAAGGCACACCCTCAAATCACACATAGCACATGCAAATGTCCCCAGGGGATGTCACACAGAGTGACCCCGCCTGGCCTGTGGATGCACACAGCACACATCATACCCAGATACTAGGAGGTTCCCTCTCACACAAAGACAAATGTGTAGCTGAGTGGCACCCCTCGACAAGGACAAGGGACATTACACCATGTGTTACATAGACACTCAAAGGCCGGGATGTGTCACACCAGATAAACCCAGCCACTGTCACTGATGATGACTCATTAGGACATATCCTGAGTTACAGTGTTGAGCTCACATAGTGGATGTCATACCGAGAGCCCAGGACGCACGCACGGACATTTGGCTCACCGATGGTGTCACGTACATCACCACTCCTGATACACTGCTTCCATCTACGATCCTCACAGCAAATCTCGAACGTACACCTCAGACAAGCATCGCACACACACAATCAGACTTCCATGGTCGCCTCCTCCAAGCAGTCCTCTAAGTGCCTCCAACACACGGGTGGGGGATAGGGTGGGGATCTGAGCGCCTGGCTGGTCTCACGGGGTTCATGGGACTATGACCCGGGCCTGCTCTCCCTACCTCACCTCCCCCGCAGCTGCCGCACCAGTAATCGGAAAAGCCTCATTTTGACCAGCACTTCACCCACGCTGCCACGGCCCCACTCGCCACTGCCTGGCCACCTGGGTGAGACGGGTGGTAGGGCTTAGTTTGTGTGGGCTAGAGGAGGGGGATGTGGCCATGGCGCAGGGGCGGGTAGGGGGGAGGTGAGTGTCTGAGTGAAACGTCTCTGAACACTAGAGGAGCTGGCTGGGACAAGGGGCGGGGCCACCCGGGTGGGGGCGTGACCAGCGCGTAGATGAACCCACATTGGTCGGAGGAAGGCTGGGCCTTGCAGGATTGGAAATGGGATAGGGCAGAAAAAGCAGGAGCCGCGTCTGAGGGGCGGGGTCAGATGGAAGGGGCTGGGCTTATTTGGGAGTGAAAAAATCGGAGAGGCGGAGTCATAGGTAGGGGCGTGGTCAACTTCATACGTGGGCGGATCTCGACAAAAAAGGGGGGGGGACGGCTGCCAAGTGCAACCACTTTTAGGGCTTAGGAGGCTGGATGGGGTTGCATTCCCCGCACACACACCACGCCTAAAGCGCTCCTTCCTTCCGCCACAGGTAGCAGTCCCCTGGACAGCCCCCGCAACTTCTCCCCCAACACCCCCGCCCACTTCTCATTCGCCTCTTCCCGAAGGTGAGTCCTGTCCTCCGCAGGCCCAGAACCCCAGCCCAGAGGCTCCCGACCCACCGTATGGGCCGCCATCTGTTCGTCCTCCTAATTCCACCCGTACTGGGGCCTAAGGGTACCCCCAGATTGCTCCAAATTCCCAGCAGGGAGGGGCGTCCAGCCTCAGAGGCGGGGCCCAGCAGAAGGCAGGATCAATCTAGCGGGAATCGGAAAGGGACGGAGTCTCTTTTGCAATGGAGCCCTGGCGCCTGCGCTCACGTGGCCAGGGTCTCAAGACTCCGGAGCCTTCGGCTAAAGGGGCCGGGTGTTTCCATAGCAACAGGGCCGGCGAGCCGAGAGGAGATGCGCAAGCGCAGACTGTGTGGCGCCCATCGAGAGACTTGGGTCCCTGAGGTGGGGGAGGACAGCGACTATGGCTCTCTCTCCCAAGTCCCAGGAGGAGATATCAGCTTTCCCGCGGGGGTGGGGTGGGGTGTCTCAGAGTTCCCCTAAAAGCATGACCTATAGTGGAGTTGGGGCGGCTGAGAGCTCCCCCCTCCCGATGGTTTTGGAGAAACTTTCTGGGTATCACTAGGAAATCGAGAGGGTTTTCAGTGGGCATGTAGGGTGAACTATACCCCTTTCCTATCCCTCCGAGCTGAGTGGGGGAGACAGGTCAGGGACTGGGGAGCATGGCACAGGGTGATGTGGGCGTCACAGGGGGCTGTGGGGCACAAAAGGCAGCAGCTCCTGTTGGCGGGAGAGACACGAATTCCCTGAGGGCCACAGGGAGTCCATTAAACCTGCATTTGAAAAGGAACGGGGCATGGGGGGGGGCGTTGGGGGTGGGTGGGTAGACAAGTGCTTCCTAGTGCAAGGTGATGGCTTCCAGACTAACTGGTGGTAGTGCTTAGGGCGCAGAGAAGTGAGTCTGTGTCCGCGTGGGTGTGCAGATTCTATGCGGTTGTAAATGTACCGGAGAGCGCTTGCGTGTGTGGGCTTGCGTGTGAGCGAGACCGTGGGTGAGCGTGTCTATGAAGTTGTAAATGTGTGTGAGTACGTGAGGGAGGATGTGCTGAGTGCAGTTTGCGCATGTGTGAGTGGTGTAAGTCTGTGAGAGTGAGTGAGGGTGAACGAGTGTGTGTGTGAGAGAGTTTGAACGAGTGAATGCATGACTGTCCTGGATGTGCCCATGCATGACCACGCATCCCAGTGTGAGGATGTGGGTCTCTAAGCATACTGTACATTCGGAATGTCTGGGGTGTGAGTGTGGGTGTGTGAAGTGTGAATGTGTCTAGCTGTGAATGTGTATGACTTCCAGTGCGTGGCCACGCTAGTAGTCAAAATAATCCTATATGTGCCTGTGAGGTAAATGGGACTGTGAGTGCATAGACGTGTGAATGTGTGTGTGTGTGCATGCTTTTGTGTGGGTGTTATTCAGAGAGCCCATTCTCTTCTGAGAAGACCCCGGTAAGTCTGCCTCTGACAGGCTTCTCATGGGGGGTCCTCTAGGTATACTTTTGGGGTCTTGATGGGAAGACTTAGGATCCCCAGTGTCCTGTGCACTATGCAATGGGCTGCTCCTGGCAAGGTTGGTGGTTCAAGCCCACCAGCTGCTCTGAAGGAGAACAATGGGGCCATCTGTTCTCATACAGATTCACAGTTCTCCCATGTCCTTCCGGGTGGTCCTGAATGAACCTGATGAGGATGGATTGAGTATGGGAAGATGACCTTGGGTGGGCATTTCCAGTCTTCCTTGGAGCTTGCTCTGGGGGGCTTGTTTGGTGTCGGGCTGGCAGGAGAAGGGGGTCAGGAGGGACTGATCTTCCCACCATGTTTGGGGTGCCTTGACTGTCTCTTTAACCTCCTTAACTCTGAGGGGGTCAGAATCTTGGAGCAGCAGATAAGCCCCACTATTGCCCACCCTGGCTGTGGCCAGTGGAGATTGGCTGTGGCCAGGGGAGATGGGCAGTCTCTGAGCACCTTGACTGGGTTCCAGGGCGGACGGACGCCGTTGGTCTCTGGCCTCGCTCCCTTCTTCTGGCTATGGCACCAACACGCCCAGCTCCACCGTCTCGGTGAGTAGGACGTGCAGGAGGGTGGGGACGTTGGGGCAGACCTCCAGCTCACAGGCCCAGTCCCAAGCCAGCTAGCTTTAACCAGGACCTCGGGCTGCTTTCCTCCAAGGAGGTCCATCCGTCCACCTGTCCATCTACCAGCCAACTGCAGGTCCCTCTCAAAGCTGGTTGTCTGCCCTTGACATACCTTCTTTGGGGTCCTGCTCACCTCAGATTCCTCTTGCAGATGAGGATATGAGCACTCAGTGAGCTATGCTACTTGCCCAAGGGTCTGCCCAAGGGCCAGACCCAGGCCCTGCCTTTCACGCCCGTGATCTGGCCTGGATTCCAGTTACTTGACCCCTGCACCCCCAAGGTGTCTCCTTCCACCTGCCCCTTTTCTTGTCTTTGGTTCGTTCCTCCATCCGTTGGGACGTGGTTCAGCACAGTTATCACATGACTGTCATGGGGTGGATGGGCGCTCTGTGCTGGACCAAGGTCCAAGATTTCAGACAGGTCTTGCTCCTGAGGGAGGCAGCCCGGTAAGAAATCATTCACAGTGACCGGGGTTGGAGCTATGATGGTGATGGCAGAGGGGAGGCACCTGGCATAGCTGGACAGTCACAGAAGGCTTCCTGGCACAGATGACACTGAAACCAAGACCACCAAAGGGGTCGGCAAGGGTTTGGGCAGAAGAAGGGGAGAGGGATGTTCCAGGAAGCATGTTCACACTCTCCCAGAGGCCACCAGGAACTTGACACAATTGGAAAGTTGAAAGCAACCTTGCGTCGCTGGAGCTTTGGGCTGCAGGGGGAGCAACGGAGATGATGCCGGCAGGGACTTGATGGTCAGGGTGCCAGTTACCAGGGCGTGTTGTATCCTCTGTGACCAATGGTGACCACGTGTGGCAAAGTAAAACGGTACTGTGTGGGGTCTTGGTGGCTGATTCAGCATGCCCTTATTCTGAGGAGCTGCTGCATAGACTCAAAACACCAACCTTTCCGTTAGCTGCCAGAAGGTGGGAGAGGCTGAGAAATGCTTTGTGGCTTTATATCCAGTGGTGTTAGCATTTTAGTCTGAATGAGGCCATGGGCATTAAAAAGGGGATTTGTTTGTCATCGATCCTGCTTGTGAGGAACGTTAAGCAGGCGTGGGGCATGTTTCACCGGATCATTCAGGCTGCCAGCACAATCGAGTGAAGGTCCTGTGTCTGTCCACCATGGGCCAATGGATCTATGCTTTGCTCCAGTTGTGAGCCAGACACCGACCAGCTACCAAGCCGAACCAAATCCCTACATTTGAAGCAATAACAGGAATAATCAAAATGTCACTCATCAAGGGAAATCTAGATCAGGGGAAAGGGAGACAGGTTAAGAGACAGAGCATTCATTACAGGGTGTGTTCCGGGGAGGCCTCCTGGAGGAGGTGACATTTAAGTCAAGAATTACAGAAGGCAGTATAATCCATAGCAGTTGGGTTCCCAGTAGAGCGGGCAGCCAGTGCGAAGGTCCACTGCAGCTGGAGTGGAACCAGTGACATGAAGAGGAGAGGGCAAGGTGGTGACAGGACAGAGCAGACAGGGGCCCATGGCTCCGGACAGAGAGGGACTTGACTCCGTTTTAGCAGGCCACACCCATGTTGGTGTCACTGTTCATGTCTGTTTATGTCTGTCATCTGGAGTCCCCTTTGGGCCCCTGGAGACCGAAGGGATCAGACCCACATCCTGGCCTTGCCCACTGAGGCCCCAGGCCAGGGTCCCCTCGTGGTGGGTGCACCCATAGCTCTCACTGGCCCCGCCCCTGCCGCCCGCAGTCTTCCTGCTCCTCCCAGGAGCGCCTGCACCAGCTGCCCTACCAGCCCACCGTGGACGAACTCCACTTCCTGTCCAAGCACTTCGGCAGCACTGAGAGCATCACCGACGAGGATGGCGGCCGCCGCTCCCCCGCCGTGCGGCCTCGCTCGCGGAGCCTCAGGTGGGCCAGCTCCCCCTGGGAGACCGCGGTCCCCATCCATCGAGCGGGCTTGGGGGACGGTTAGAGGCGGGGAGCGGACATAGTGGCCTTCTCTCCCCGCAGCCCCGGGCGATCGCCCTCCTCCTATGACAACGAGATCGTGATGATGAACCACGTGTACAAGGAGAGGTTCCCCAAGGTGAGGCGCGGCCGTGCGGTCCCGGCGCCCGCGCGCCCCCAGGCGGCGCGCGCCGGGACTCCCGCTGGCCTCCACCCCTCCCGCAGGCCACGGCGCAGATGGAGGAGAAGCTGCGGGACTTCGCCCGAGCCTACGAGCCCGACAGCGTGCTGCCGCTGGCCGACGGCGTGCTCAGCTTCATCCACCACCAGATCATCGAGCTGGCCCGAGACTGCCTGGCCAAGTCCCGCGACGGCCTCATCACCACCGTCTACTTCTATGAACTGCAGGAGAACCTGGAGAAGCTGCTGCAGGATGTGAGTGCTTCTCTCTGCGCCTCCACTCCAGGACCAGCCCGCACCCCCGGCTCCTTCACCCCAACACCCATTCACAGAGAGAGCGTGGAGCACGCGCCCGGAGTTGGAATGGCGCTCAGGACTCGGGGTGGACGAAGGACACGTGGACCCCACCCTGAGGGAGGGAGTCTGAGGGAGGAGGCGGGATTCCAACCTCCTTCTCCCGCCTTTCAAGTCTTGACCCAAAGAGTCTCTGCAGTGTGGGCTCATAATTTCCTCCCCACCCCACCCCCCATTTAAAATATTTCTCCCCACGTTCTCTATATTTTGCTCTTTAGCATTTGGCGTTGTCTAGGGGCGCTGAGGGTTAGATGCTAGGCGGCTAACCTGAGAATTGGTGGCTCAAACCCACTAGCTGCTAGGACTTAGAAAGATGAGTCTTTGTGCGCCCATCAAGATTCATAATCTCAGAAACCTCATATAGGGTCGCTATGAATCGGAATTGTACTGAGGGCAGTGGGTTTCACCTGCTTTGGTTCGTCACCTTGAATATATTTTTACTTATCTTGCTGGTCGCCCTGGTCCACCAGTGTCAAAAACATGCCCAGAGGAAGAAGATTTTATTTGTCTGCTAGGTCACTGGTGTTCAGTGCAGCACATAGTAGGTGCTGAAGAAACGCTAGGTGAATGGATGCAATGAATGGGGACAATGACCCCATACAAGGCAGGCATCATGGATTGCATACTATGTGCTGAGCACTCACACCACAGAGACAATAACCGAATCAGATTAAGTACTTGTCTGATGCCCACCTGCCTCCTCCCTCCCCCTGGCCCCCCACTGCCCATTATAGAGGGGGAGACAAGGAATTGAGTCATTTCAGCTGATGCTAGAGCTTTGAAGCAGATAGTGTGATGACAGCGTGTAAAGTCCAGGCGGCCTCCCTGGAGGAGGTGACCTTGAAATTGGGATAAGAATAATGAGGACACGTGGCAGCAAAGAGAGGAGCCAGGAGAAGTCTGCACCAAAAAGGAAAAAAAACGTGTGCAAAGGTCCTGAGGTAGGCAAGTGGGCTGGGACGTTCCGGGAACAGAGAAGCCATGTGGCTGGACCACTGTGAGGGGAAGAGATTGGAGAAGCCGTCGAACCAGAATATCGCACTCTGGGCTCCGGGCCTCACGTTGGTGTCAGTCCTGGGTTTGAGATCCCTGGAAGTTGAGCGCACAGACTCCAAACGGCTCAGATCTGCATCATTTATTTGCTGTGCTGCCTTTGCCAGGTCACCCTCTCCCGCTCATTCTTTAACTCCACAAAGGTTTCTTAGGCACCTACTAAGGAACCCTGAATAGGAGCCCTGGTGGTGGGGTGGTTATATAGTGTGCTGCTAACTGCAAGGTCAGTAGTTCGAAACCACAAACCGCTCCAAGGGAGAAAGATGGAGCTTTCTACTCCTGTGAAGAATTACAGTCTTAGAAACCCACAGGGCCAGTTCTACCCTGTCCTATCGGATTGTTAAGAGTTCATATCAACTTGATGGCACTGAAAGAGAGAGTGAAGGAACCCTGTTGGCATGGTGAGTTACACACTGGGCTGCTAATCACAAGGTTAGCAGTTCAAATCCACTAGCCACTTGGTGGGAGAAAGATGAGGCTTTGTGCTTCTGTAAAGACTTAAAGGCTCAGAAACCCACAGGGGCAGTTCCATTGCAGCCTAGCCAGAGGGTCAGTATAATCGAGAATCAACTGGATGGCTTGGGGATTTCTTATTTTGTGGACTCAGAACCGACCTAGAAAGTGAAGGACCCAGTGGCGAGAAAGCAAGCAACATCCTTGCCCCCACCCTCAACTACACACACACACACACACACACACTGCCCCGAAGGTTGTAGCAAGACAGAAGATAAACAGTAGGTTTCAGACCCAGGACTGGGTGTGGCCAGTGATTTTAACCAGAACACTTAGAGTAGTTGCAAAAATATCGAAAGTAGGTGTAATCACACCACTGCATTTTAAGCTTCTAAACTAACAGACACAGGATTTGTTCCCATTTTGCCTCCTGGCACGAATGGAAGCAAACCCATCCGTGCTGTGTTTCTTGAAACCATGAACAATCACAAAAACACATTCCAACACCCCGGCACAGCCCTCGGGACCTGCCTTAACATTTTTTATCTTGGGGGTCTCATGGCTTCAAAATTGTGAGTTTTGAAAAGGATTGCATTACTGTAGGGGTGTTCCTGATGGCCGTGGTTTTTGTGGCTCTCCCTAGTCTCACGTTGTCCCAGTCTTGAACGACATGCTGGGTCAATGACTACAGAGCGTGCAGACGGGGTGTCATGGGCTAGGAAAAAGAAAAGGTACAGGCAGGGATGGTGGTTGAGGTGGGCACCAGGAGGTGCCGTGCCATTGTAGGGTGGCCTGGTGGGGGCAAGGCAGGCTCCCCTAGGGAAGGCACATCGGAGCGGTGACCTGATGGAGGTGAGGAAGGGAGTCGTGGGGATCTGGGGACAGATCCTGCCAGGGAGAGAGCGTAGGACCGTGTTTTGTTTTTCGTAGGACTGTTTTGAAGATGGACTGGATGAGTTGATCTGTGGGAAGGGTTTAGGCCAGTGTGTGTTATCACAGCTCACTCAAGCCCAACCAGACTTCCTGCCAGCGTGTCAATTGTGTCTCATGTTGCTCAAACTGCCCCTGTGGGTTTCAGAGACTATAAATCTTTACAGGAACAGAAAGCCTCATCTTTCTTCCGCTGACAAGCTGGTGGTTTTGAACTGCTGATCTTATGGTTAGTAGCCCGACATGTAACCTCTTCCACCCCCAGGCTCCTGTATTATGATAATAGTCATTTTTGTACCTTGTGGCCCAGCCCTCACTTTTCTCATCTGTGAAATGGGACCGTGGCCGCAGTGGACACTGTGGGCTCAGGAGGGCAGCTTGACTGAGTCAGGGAGCCAGTGAATCCCCCTCCTCCTGTGCCCCCCTGTCCCAGGCCTACGAGCGCTCTGAGAGCTTGGAGGTGGCCTTCGTGACTCAGCTGGTGAAGAAGTTGCTTATTATCATCTCGCGCCCTGCGAGGCTGCTGGAGTGCCTGGTGAGGGGGCTGCGTATCGGGAAGGGGTGGCTGGCAGGGGCCTCCACAGAGTCTGCCCTGAGCCTGTCCCTTCCCTACCCCAGGAATTCAATCCTGAGGAGTTTTACCACCTGCTGGAGGCTGCCGAGGGCCATGCCAAGGAGGGACACCTTGTCAAGACGGACATCCCCCGCTATATCATCCGCCAGCTTGGCCTTACCCGGGACCCTTTCCCAGGTGCTGGCTGGTGGGTGAAGGGGGACTGTGGGAGGTGGTCCCACCTCCAGTCCCTAGCTCACGCTCAGTCCCTCCCTAGACGTGGTCCACCTGGAGGAGCAGGACAGCGGCGGCTCCAACACGCCCGAGCAGGACGACCTGTCTGAGGTAAGGCCCAGCGGTGTTCAACACTCTGGTGTCTGGGCACGGACTCCCACGCGGGCTCTGCCCCAAGACCATGTGGTCTTCCAGCCTGAGCTTCAGCTTCCCCGTCTTTAAAATGAGAATGAGATTCACACTAACTCTTCCTGCATGGACTTTTGAGAGAGAGAGAGAGAGAGAGTGTGTATGTGTGTGTGTGTGCGCGCGTGTGTGCGTGCGTGTTAAAATACACATCATGTGACAATGTATCCCTTTGTTTTCAAATGTCTCGTTTTAATGTGTGCAACTCAGTGGTGTTGAGTATATTCAAAGGATTGTACACGCAGCACCACGTTTTCATCCACAATGTTTTCATCACCCCCAAAAGGAGGCCCCATACCCTTTTAAGTAGGCACTCTCCACCCCTCTCCCGCCCCCGACAACCACAAATCCGTATGTGTGTGTCTCTGTGGATTTGTCCGTTGTAGATATTTCATAGAAATACTCATACATTGTGGAACTTTTGGGTGGCTGGCTTTTTTTTCTTTTCTTTTTTCCCACTGAGCAGAATGTGTTTGTGGTTCAGTCACATGGCAGCGTGTCGAAGATGCTCCTTCCTTTGCTACCTGAAGGACATTGTCTTCTATGAAAGTGTCACCTCTTGTCTGTCCCAGCATCTGTTGATGAATGAATGGGTTGTTTTTCCTTTGGATCGCTATGAACATTCACATACAAGTACTTGTCTATGTACTTGTTTTCAGCTCTTTGGGGTACATGCTTAGGAATGGAATTACTGGGTCCTATGATCGTTCTCTGTGTAACTTATGGAAGACCCCAGCACAGCCCTTTCGACTGATAACAGCTCAATCCCACCCCCAGCCTCACAGTACTGTGGTGACTCTTCCAGATACCTGGTGGAAACTACCCACCATAATGGTCACATGTGTGCTTTCCCCGCATGGCCTGGCACTTTTCAACAATTTGAGGCAAAATATTAAACTCAGAACGTTTTGCCACAATACCTCGGCTTTGAGCCTTTTATTCAGAAATCAATTTCTGTGATGGAATTGGTTGGCATTGTGTGGGGCTGCCTTGTGATATGAGGTAGCTGTTCTTCTAAGTCACCATGGCCCCTGCCGACCCTTCCGAGCCTCTGACGGCACTTGCGTTTATGACCCTTGTTGGTCATGCGTATGCACTCATATACAGATATTCGTACATCTTTTCTTCATATGTATAATTTAAAAGAGTCTCACGATATATGCTATTTGTTTAATTTTTTGAATAGGTAATGGAATGACATGACCCAAAAGTCTAAAACTCTAAAAAGGTATTTATCTCTAATTGTTGTTTACAGGACTCTATGTAATTCGATTCGATCAAACTTGTTAATTGAGTGAATCAAATCTTCCTTATTCTTATTCCATTTTCTCCCCTTGATTAATCTAATAGTTTCTGAGAAATATGGATTAAATTCTTCCCTTGTAACTCTGTTCATATTTCCGTGCCAGATTTCTTTAGGCTACATGCTTAGGTGCATACAAGTTGGATATTTTTGTATCTTCTAGATAGATTGTGTGTGTGTTTATGTGCGTGTAATCCTTATGTTGTTGTCCCTGGGTAGAAAAAATGGTTAAGTCTACTCCTGAAAGAAATGCTGACAGTTTGAGCTTACCCAGAGACCCCTTGGAACACAGGCTTGGCCATCTGATACTGAAAGGTCGTTGTCTTGGAAACTCCATCAAGCAGTTCTGTTCCTGGGGTCATCATGAGTCTAAATCAACTCAATGGCAACTAACAATAACAATAGTTATGTAATAAATCTCTCCGTCTCTAATAAAAATAATTTTCAAAAAAGAGATACAGTGAAAAATCTCACTCCCGTCTTCATCCCCCACTGCCCTATAGCTCCCAAATCTGTTTAGATAGTACTGTTTGCCATTTGTATACAAAGGGTAGCGCACTGTAATACTGTCCTTTAGATTTTTTTTCTCTTTCATAAAATATGTTGGGGACTTTTCCGAACGCGTGAGCAGAAAGATTACACATCTCTATTTGCCAGCAGCACAGTATTCCTTGATACAGACGCCCACCATGCTTTTAACCAGTTTCCTGTTGATGAACTCATGATTATTTTCAGTTCTATAGTGAGCAAAGTCATACGTATGCCATTGTTCACATGTGTAAACATTTCCGTATCATGAATTCAGAAGTGGAATGGCTGGGCCAAATATGACATAATTCTGATATATAGGCTGTACCAATGTCCACTTCCAACAGCAAGGCATAAAATGCCCTGTTTCCTCAAACCGTTGCCCAAAGAGTAAGTCAGCCTTTTTGATTTTGATGTCCACCCTTAACGTGGGAAATGGTGTCTAGGAGTAGTTTTTAAATTGCTTCTCTGTCATCTAGGAGCCTTCGGGGGCATAGTGGCTACTCATTGAGCTGCAATCGCAAGGTCAGCAGTTCAAAACCAGTGGCAGAAAGACCAGGCTTTCTACTCCTGTAAAGCGTTATCGCCCTGGAAACTCCCTCAAGCAGGTCTACTCTGTCCTGTCCAATAGGGTTGCTAGGCATCGGCATCTGCTTGATGGCCGCGAGTGATCTCTCCTCGGAGACGTCTAGCGGTTTTTCATATGCTCACATGCAGTATAGGAGCCCTGGGGGTGGGTGTAGTGGGTAATGCACGGGCTGTTAACTGCACGATCAGAGGTTTGAAACCACCAGCGGCTCCTGAGAAGACTTTCTACTCCCGTAAAGAGTTACAGTCCTGGAAACTCAGGGCCGTCCTACCCTGTCCTATAGGGCAGCTGTGCGTTGGCGTACACTTGAGGGCAGGGAGTTTGGCTTTCTGAAGAAGCGCCTTATAAATGAGAACTCTCATCTTTTGTCCATTTTTCCCCTCCTAAGCCAGTTTTGGTTCCTGAGAATTGTATTTACAGAGCATCGGGCATTTTCCATCTCGGGGGCTTCCCATCATCTTTCGTAATCAAATGATGACAGGACCATGGCTTCAGAGAGAAAGTCTTAATCCCAAGTCGTCTTTTAAAAAAATTGTTTTTTCAAACATGCTTGTAAGGTAGTCAAGAGGCGCCAGAGACCAAATCAGTCGATTTGAGCAAACAGGCTTTACTGGGGAGAAAAACCCAGCCTGGGCGCAGTCCCATGGTCCACAGTGTCTGGGCCGAGGGAGTCGCACTCCAGACTACAGGAGTGGTGTTTACATTGCCTGCCGGGGAACACGTGACTGGGTTGCCTTGAGTCCGTATAAGGTAAAGTAGTCAGGGATTGGGAGATACAGGTATGTCTGGGTTTCTGGAATGTAAGGTGTCTTCCTGGTTCCGGGTGTATTCGTGCTGGGTGCAGAGCGACGGGCCGAGAACAAAGCGGGCACTGAGCCAAACGGGCCGGGAGTGAAAGAAAGAAAAAAAAAACTTGCGAAGCTGCTTTACATAGCCAGCTCTGGTCAGCTCGACAGGTGTGTGGGGGAGATTCAAGGCCACTTGCTGCCAGCTGTTTCAGCCAGCTCTGGTCAGCTCCGCATGGGTGGGGGAGATTCAGGGTCACTTGCTGCTAGAAGCCCGCCTGGTATTGATCCAGCCATACAATGCTATTGGGGACTTGTACAACTCTGATCACAATCCATACATACATCTATTGTATGTCAAGCATATTTGTACATCTGTTGCCCTCATCATTCTCAAAACATTTGCTTTCCACCTGAGCCCCTGGTATCAGCTCCTCATTTTTTCCCCTCCCTCCCCCTTCCTCATGAGCCCCTGATAATTTATTAGTTATTATTATTTTGTCATATCTTACACTGTCTGATGTCTCCCTTCACCCACTTTTCTGTTGTCCGTCCCCCAGGGGGGGTGTTACATGTTGATCCTTATAATTGATTGGGCCCAAGTGTTGATGTTGAATTCCTTCACTGTGGCACTTGGAGAAAGGACCCACCCTTCCTGTACCTCAGTCGCCCCATGCGTAAAATGGAATGATGAGAGTCTCAATGGCTCCATCATCATCATCATGGTCTCCATCTCCCCCCTCCAGGGTCGTAGCACCACCGCCAAGGCCAAGAAACCTCCTGGGGAGAATGACTTTGAGACCATCAAACTCATAAGCAACGGTGCCTACGGGTGAGCCACCCGGGGCTCTGGCAGGGGGCGGGTGGCGGAGTCTGGGTGTCTCGGAGGTGACAGCCGGTCCCCGCTCCCTCCCCCTGCAGTGCTGTCTACCTCGTGAGGCACCGTGACACACGGCAGCGTTTTGCCATGAAGAAGATCAACAAGCAGAACTTGATTCTGCGCAATCAGATCCAGCAGGCTTTTGTGGAGCGCGACATCCTCACCTTCGCCGAGAACCCCTTCGTGGTCGGCATGTTCTGCTCCTTCGAGACCCGGCGCCACCTCTGCATGGTCATGGAATACGTGGAAGGTGTGGCTGCCCCCGAGGGTACAGGGGAGATTGGACGTGCACTCTGGCCAGGCCTGTTGGGTTGCCCGTCACCACTCATGTAGCCACATTTACTACCCACTCATATACTTATCAACCTGTAGATCTAACCACCCTTGGACCTGTTTATTTACCCAGCTATTGACTGTACTTTGATCCAAGTATATCGTCATCTAAGGACCCACCCTTTCATCCGCTCATTTGCTTAGCCTTCTCATCATTCATTCTTCATCCATACATTTGATTTAGCCAACAATTTAGCTCCATACATCTATTTTCATCTATCCATCTGTTCCTCCATATTCCCAACCATCTTTTTATAAACCTGCCCGTGCATTTATCCATCTAGTTACCATCTATCATTTTTCATCCATCTTTGTGTCTAGTCAGCCATCCTACACCAATCATATCCACATCTATATTTAGCCATCTGTGTACTCAGCCATCTCGTTTTCCATCCAACCATTCATCTGTCTGTTTTTCACCTTTTCCATCCGTGTTTATGTTCATCCACATATTAACCTGTCCATCAACCAAGCCCAGCTGTATTATGTTATGGTTATTAGAACATGCACATAATTTCATGGAGTGACAGTTAGGCCACCCGCTAGGCGTAGTCAGCTATCACTCAACAGATATCTCCTGTCATCTCCCTGATGCCACATGCTGGGCTAAGTGCTGGGGGCACAGCAGGGTCCCAGACAGACACACCTCTCCCTGACAGAGGTTACATTCCGTTACATTCCGTTCTGTGTAGACAGACAACAGACAAGCAAAAGGAGACAGGTTCATTTCATGGAGTGAATGCCCGTGAAGACCCTATGTCTTGAGAGGAGATGGTGATGCTGGGGATAAGGGGCTTTCCCACGCCTGGACCTTAGCAGGGATGGGAAACTTCAGTCTCTTAGGTTTCTGGTTTGGGGTGAGCATGAGAGCAGCCAATGGAGCTTGGAGCCAAGTGAGCAAGAGGGGGCGATGAGGGCAGAGATGACAGGAGAGCTTATGCAGCCCCAGCAGCCGCCAGAATTTCTTTCTGAGTGTAACAGGAAACCACGGGGAGCGTTTACGTTGAGTTGACCTAGTCCGATTTGCGTTTGTAGAATGTCCATTTGGCTGCTGTGGGGAGGATGGAGGGACAGCCAGGGACGACTGCACAAGTCAAGACGAATGATGATGGCGATGGAGGTGGAGAGCAGTGGGCAGAATCGGGGGGGGGGGGGCGAGCACACAGCACACACGGTTGTTACCTCCCAATGTCCCAGCCCCAGAGGACCATCTGGAAGACAACCCCACTTGGTTCTCAACATAATTCTTGGTGTCAGAATTTCCTGGGGCTGTGGTCAATACAGGAGCCCTGGCGTTGAAGTGATTATGTGTTAGGCTGCTAATTGCAAGGTCAACAGTTCCAAACCACCATCCACTGGGGTGGGGGTGGGGGGACCAGGGTTTTCTACTCCTGGTAATGAATTGCAGTCTTGGAAGCTCAAACGGGCAATTCTACCTTGTTCTATAGGGTTGCTGTGAGTCAGCATCGACTCCATGGCAGTGAGGGGTTTTGTTTTGTGTGAGTGTGCAAATACAAATTCCTTGGCCCTACTCAGTCTGATACCCAGCTAATTTGGCCAAGCAGGAAGCAGAGAGGGATGGGAGAAGAGCAAGAAGGAAGGGGAAGAAGGGGAACATTTGCACATATCGAAAAGAGAAAACAAAAGAAGACAGTGTCTTCAGGAATAGCTGTATCTAGGCGCCCAATGCGTGTCATCAGGAATCTACCTCCATCTCTTGCTCTGCCCTGCCAGGTGTAGGTGTCCCTCTTGATGCAGAAGGCTAATATCTAGCAGCATTCAACTTCCCTCTTACCTGTTTAATCATCCCTGTGGGAAAAGAACTTTTATGCTCCAAAAGTTCCAAGACAAATTCACTGGATCAGATTGGATTACTTGCTGACCCAGCCACTTATGTGGAAGAAAACCTGACCCTTTGTCAGATAAAAAGGAGCAGTGGATGTTGGTGAAGGAGCCCCAGTGGCGTAGTGAGTGTTGCATTGCGCCACGAACCACAAAGTCAAAACCACCAGTCGCTCCATGGGGAGAAAGAAGTTTTCTATTTCTGTAAAGTTACAGTCTCGGAAACCCAGTTCTATCCTGTCCTATAGGGTTGCTACGAGTCAGAATTGACTTGGGGGCAGTGAGTGTGGTTTGGATGTTGGTGAGGCTGCAGTACAGACGTGCCTGAGAGTCGCTCTGCTGGGAGCCAACCATCTATGTGTTAAGGCTTTTCAGTCATCAAGGATCAGACACCAGGAGGCCATGGGCTGTGCCCTTAGAGGCCGCTTTGATGCAGGCAGCGTGAGTCCTGACCAGGCTAGTGTTCAAACTCCACAGGCACCATCACTCTGAGCATGATCAACCACTGTCTGAGCCTCGGACTCCTGGGGTGCAAAGTGGGCCCATCACACCAACTTGGGAAGCTGGATCCGTGGTGGAGAAAAGCCCAGTAGAGGGCAATTCCCACGTGGCCTGGGGAGAGGGAGCCCCCCACGCTGAGCCTCAGGTTGTCCTATCTGTACTGTGAGAGTGAACGTGCTGCTCTGAGTGTGTCAAGTAGGAGCCCTCCTGGCGAAGTAGTTCCAAGCGGGGCTGTTGGCCACAAGGCCGGCTGTTTGAAACCCCAGCTGCTCTGGGGGAGAAAAACGAGTTACAGCCTGGGAAACCCACAGGGGCAGTTCTACGCAGTCCTAGGGGGGTCTCCATGAGTCGGAGCGGACTCTATGGCCAGGGGGTTGGGTTGTGTGTGGGGGATAGGGTGTCAAGTGCTCAGCTCTGGGGTTGGGGCTCCCCTCCTGTAGGCGGGGACTGCGCCACCTTGCTGAAGAACATCGGGGCGCTGCCGGTGGAAATGGCCCGCATGTACTTCGCGGAGACGGTGCTGGCGCTGGAGTACCTGCATAACTATGGCATCGTGCACCGCGACCTCAAGCCTGACAAGTGAGTCCGCCTTTTTCCAGCCCTCCCTCCCCAGACATGGAAGGCCGAGGGCGAAAGCTGGGCCTCATTGTTGAGCCGCCCACCTGTGCCTGCAGCCTCCTCATCACCTCCATGGGTCACGTCAAGCTGACTGATTTCGGCCTATCTAAGATGGGCCTCATGAGCCTCACTACCAACCTGTACGAGGGCCACATCGAGAAGGATGCCCGGGAGTTCCTGGATAAACAGGTGTGTGTGTGGGGGCCATTGGGGGGCTCTCTGGGTGGAATGATCCCGAAGGACTGGGGGAGCTAAGGGCCTTGTCGGGGGCACGGCACCCCCTCGAGGCCCCTCCCATGGCCAGGGCGCAGGCTGACCGCCTGCCCCCAGGTGTGCGGGACCCCAGAGTACATCGCCCCGGAGGTTATCCTGCGCCAGGGCTACGGCAAGCCGGTGGACTGGTGGGCCATGGGCATCATCCTCTACGAATTCCTGGTGGGCTGCGTGCCCTTCTTTGGGGATACCCCCGAAGAACTCTTTGGACAAGTCATCAGCGGTGCGTGCCTCGTGCCTCGGTGGGGACTG
>NW_022103927.1:4640876-4658310 GCF_000313985.2 Echinops telfairi | reverse complement strand
ACCAACCCTCTGGTCCGGCTCGGGGCAGGTGAGTCTGAGGGCTGGGACCCCCGGTCTTCTGTGGGAGCAGGGGTCCATGACCCTAGGTCCTAGAGCCCGGCTGGGCTCTACACACTATGGCCTGCTGCAAAGACAGACATGGGAGGCTTGGAGGGGTGCATTTTTGCTTGAGCTGTCTGACCCAGAGCCCTGGTGGCACAGTGGTTTATATGTTGGGCGACTACAGACCAATAGTTCGAAACCACCAGCCGCTCAGCAGGAGAAAGCTGAGGCTTTCGACTTGTCAAGAGTTAACAGTCTCAGAAACCCAAAGGGGCAGTTCTCCGCTCTGCCACTGGGGTCTTTAGGAGTCAGAATGGCAGCGAGTTTGGGGTTTTTCTTTGGCTCCGCCTCCGGCCAGGCGGGGCCTTTGAAGTGAAGCAGCACAGTTTCTTCCGAGACCTGGACTGGACCGGGCTGCTGAGGCAGAAAGCTGAGTTCATCCCCCACCTGGAGTCCGAGGATGACACCAGCTACTTCGACAGTGAGTGGGGACAGGGTGGGATCTAAGGCGAGGTGGCCTGGGGTAAGGTGGTGTAGTAGTTGCAGCGCGTGGCCGCTAACTGAAAAGTTGGTGGTTCGAATCCACCACCAGCCCCTGGGGGAGAAAGCCGACAGTCGGTTTCCGTAGAGATGACCCCTTGGGAACTGGGGGACAGTTCCACTCTGCCCTGAAGGGGCGCTATGAGTTAGAATCGAGTCCACCACACCTTTGGTTTGGTTTTTGAGGCTTGAGACCAAACTGTTATGGAGGAAGGACTAGGAGGCTGTGGGCGTGGCCTGCTGTGAGTGGGTGTGGCCTGGTATAGGGGTGGGGTTCAGTCTGCTAGCTGGGCGAGAAATGATGTTGGAGGCCTAGGTTTGGGCTGGGGCTAGGCCTGGGTCAAGGTTAGGGTCAGGGTCAGGGCTAGGACCTGGAATGTGGCAGAGACCAGCTGGTGACTACAGCCCTAGTGACTACAGTGAAGAACCCCTGAGGGTCGGAACCGGGTAAGCCTCCTCCCATCTGAGGGCAGGAGAAAAGAGTGGAGGTGTGGTCTGACTTGCGGGCCAGACTTGAGGCAGGAAGGGGCTCTGGCCTGAGCATGACCTGTGGCCTGGTCCCCAGCCCGCTCAGACAGGTATCACCATGTGAATTCCTATGATGAGGACGACACGACTGAGGAGGAGCCCGTGGAGATCCGCCAGTTCTCCTCCTGCTCCCCACGCTTCAGCAAGGTGGGCCGCGGGTGGCGGGGTGGACCTGGACGGAGGAAGCTCCCCTGGGTGGCGGGGCAAGGAAGCAGCAGGGAGCAGGGTACCAGGTGCCCTAAGTCTTAGACTGAGCAACTTCCTGAGGGCACAGGTCTGGGAGTAGGGAGTCCTGGGGAAGGATGGGCATCCAAGAGGAACCTGGTCAGTTGAAATGATACCACCCAAGGGGCGGAAGTAGGTCAGGTGTTGGGGAGGAGCTACACTTAAGGGGCGGGGCATAGGGTTGGGCCTGGCCAGGCCCAGAGAAAGGCAGGCCAAGGAAGGGCTTCAGGGAAGAAGTTTGTCGTAGGGGTGGGGCCTCGTCTGGAAGAGGACTTATATAATTGGCTGGAGCAAGGGAGTGGGCGGAATTGGGAATTGGGCCCACCCCCTCAGCCTAGGACCGTGGATGGTGGAAAGGCTGGAGCTGAGTTGAAGGAGGGCAGTCTGGGGTTTGGGGTATCCCGGAACTGCTGGGTAGGGCCGGCCTTGGGAGGGTGGGCCCAGGAGCGGGCAGGTGATTGGTCCACGAGGAAGCCATTCTTGCCCTCCCCACCCTGTGCAGGTGTACAGCAGTATGGAGCAGTTGTCTCAGCATGAGCCCAAGACACCTGTGGCAGCGGCGGGAGGCAGCAAGCGGGAGGCGAGCACCAAGGGTCCGGAGGAGAAGGTGGCCGGCAAGCGGGAAGGGCTGGGCGGCCTGACCCTGCGCGAGAAGACCTGGAGAGGGGGCTCCCCAGAGATGTGAGCAGGGCGGGTCAGTGGGGCGGGGGGCGGGCCCAGTGGGGCGGGGCCTCCTCTAAGCAGCACTGCCCCGCCTCCACTGCACAGCAAGCGCTTCTCCGCCTCCGAGGCTACGTTCCTGGAGGGGGAGGCCAGCCCCCCGCTCGGCGCCCGCCGCCGCTTCTCAGCCTTGCTAGAGCCCAGCCGATTCAGCTCCCCGCAAGAGGACGAGGATGAGGCTCGTCTGCGCAGGCCCCCTAGGCCCAGCTCTGATCCCCCAGGCTTGCTGGATGCACGGACCCCCAAAGAGGGGGCTTCAGGGGACTGCAACGCCATTTCCGGGGACCCTGACACGAGTGAGTGTCCCTTTGTTCTACCTTCCTCAGTTTTCCAATGCCCGTGTACTGAGGATGCCATGAGCCTCGGGTACTGTCCCCTATATGCGCCATCCCTTTGAACCTGCATTACACCTGGAGCTCCAAACAGCAGGAGGAACAGCCTGTAGGCCAGAGTCAGACAGTGACCGTGTACATCTGAGACGTTCCGTGGATCAGGAAGGAACCCTGGTGGCATAGTGCGCTACACGTTGAGCTGCTCACTCCAAGGTCACTGGTTCAAACCCACTGCTCCAGTGTGTTAGGCTGGGTTGACTAGAGACACAAATTCAGCGACACTCATATATGTATAAGAAGGAACTTTATATCAAGAAGTAATCTTGTATCAATAAAACATCCCAGCCGAGTCCACAAGTCCGATACTAGTCCCTAAGTCCCTCTTCAGACTCACACAGGCATGTGCAATGATGCAGGATGTAGGAAGATCACAGGCTGGCGGGTGCCGTTGTGTGCATCCAACGGCGGTGGCCCCATCACAGGGCTCCCACAGATCTCAGCATGCTCCTCAACAGGAAGGTGGAGGCAGAGACAGAGGGCAAGGGGAGATTCCCAGGACCCTCCTTATGAGAAGGCCACACCCACAAGGAGGCACTATCAGGGTGTGGCCTGATTGACAATCTAGACTCCACCCCTACACTGACATGAAAATACGCAACTACCGCATCCAGTAAGATCTACAGTCTGGGAAACCCAAAGGAGCAGTTCTGCTCCGGCCTAGGGTCACTCTAGGTTGAATTGGCCCGATGGCAGGAAGCCGTGCATGAGTCCATCAGGAGCTCTGCAGAGGGCACTTGTTACCAGCACTCAGGAAGTTCCCAGAGCAGCAGTGGAGTGAAGTGGGAAGCATTCCAGAGAGAGAGAGAACAAACAGGAGAAGTCCTTGGCTGGCCTGGTCTCTCACTCCTTTGCTCTTTGTTGTAGCGGACCGCTCACGCCCGGGAGACCTCTGCCCACCCCTGAAGGATGGAGACCCATCAGCCCCCAGGGCTACCAATGACTTGGTTCTTCGCCGGGCACGGCACCAACAACTATCCGGGGACCCTGCTGTAGAGAAGCGGCCTTCTCGAACTGGGGGCAAAGTCATCAAGTCAGCCTCAGCCACAGCCTTGTCCGTCATGATTCCTGCAGGTGATGCAGGGCCCCACCTGGGAGTGGAGGGCATGGTACTGTTTCCACCAGGGCTGGCCAATAGAAGCACTGCACACCCCGCCCTCCATAGTGATTGCTTCAGGAATGGACCAATGAGAGTCTGCCCTGGGATATTGTCTGACTCCAGAGGTCTGTCTCTTGTTGGCTCTGACCCCTAACCATCATTTGTATCTGCAGTGGACCCACACAGCAGCTCACCCCTGGCCAGCCCCATGTCCCCACGATCTCTGTCTTCCAACCCATCCTCCCGGGATTCCTCGCCCAGCCGGGACTACTCACCGGCTGTCAGTGGGCTCCGTTCCCCCATCACCATCCAACGCTCAGGCAAAAAATACGGCTTCACACTGCGTGCCATCCGCGTGTACATGGGGGATTCAGATGTCTACAGTGTTCACCACATAGTCTGGGTAAGCCCTCATAGATGAGGCTGTGCCCTCCTAGGGCAGGGTCTTAGGAGCCCACAGGGATAAAGGATAACTCCCACCCTAGAGCCAGGCTGTGGGGGGTAAACCTCCTCTGGGGTTCCCTTGTTGCTTCTCCAGCCTTAGTTTCCTCAGCTGTAGAATGGTGGGAATAGTCACTATTTATAGAATGCTGTGAGGATTATTGTACATGTGGGTCTGGGTCTTTGTTATCTTTTCTTCTCTTCGTTATCAATTCTTTTAACCCTGCCTCGGTGGGTTTGCCCCAACTCCAGCATGTGGAAGATGGGGGGCCAGCGCAGGAGGCAGGCCTCTGTGCCGGGGACCTCATCACCCATGTGAACGGGGAACCTGTGCATGGTATGGTGCACCCTGAGGTCGTGGAGCTGATCCTTAAGGTAAGTGCAAGAGAGGGGGTGCAGTTAGCAGGGGGTGGAGGAGCCCCGAAGGACCTGGAGTTTCCTGTACAGCATGAGCAATCATCCCTCCATGCTGCCCCTAGAGCGGCAACAAAGTAGCAGTGACCACAACGCCCTTTGAGAATACCTCCATCCGCATCGGCCCCGCCCGCCGCAGCAGCTACAAGGCCAAGATGGCGCGAAGGAACAAGCGGCCCTCCGCCAAGGAGGGCCAGGAGAGGTGGGTGGCGACCCGGGCCACTTGAGAAGCAAAGACAAAAAGACAGTGAAGTGAGAAAACTAGGAAAGGAAGCTGCACTTTGATTCTGGACTGGGAGAAAAGGATCGTGGAAGTGCCTTGGGAAGATGGGCAGGCCCAGTGGTGAACTCGCACTGGAGGGAAGGACCAGGCCAGACTGGGGAGGGCGGTGCCAGGAGATGGCCCTGCCCTATCCCATGTGCTGGGCTGGAAGCAGCTCCAGTCGGCGGTATTTCCACATGAGTGAGTGCGGCAGGACCGCCCTGATTGAGATAGTGCCTTTCCTTATGGGAAGAACCGGGAGAGGTGGGTGGCTCCCAGAGGACGTTCCATTCCCATGAGTGGGTTCAGCCTGGGAAATGAGTGGGTGGGGATTGGAGTGAGGAGTGACAGGCAGTACTGAATGAGCCAAGTGTGTTTCTTCCTCTTGTGATAGGCTGATGAGGGTGGGGCTAGGCGTGGTTGGGTGTTTCCAGTGAGAATGAAGAATGGCCAGAGAGGAGTGGGTGAGGCCTCGTGGGGCGGGGGGGTGGGGTGGTGCACAATGGGCGGGACTTGGCTCGGCTCTTCCTGTGCTGATAGGTGTGTGGCAGCCGGGGAGGGAGGGACTAGGAGGAGGGAATGGTTCAGAGAGTTGTTGGGCGGCCCGAGGTGGGAAGGGCTGGGAGGGAGATCCGGAGTCAGGTCGAGGGGAGGTGGTCCTCCCTGGTTCTTCCCCAGCAAGAAGCGGAGCTCCCTCTTTCGGAAGATCACCAAGCAGTCGAACCTGCTGCACACTAGCCGCTCGCTGTCGTCTCTGAACCGCTCGCTGTCGTCCAGCGACAGCCTCCCGGGCTCCCCTACGCATGGGCTGCCGGCACGCTCGCCCACGCACAGTTACCGCTCCACGCCCGACTCTGCCTACCTGGGTAGGCGCTGCCCTGGGGCGGGGGCACCCCTGGGCGGGGGCGGGGCTGCACGCACCCTCGGCGACACCCACTTTCGCCTGCAGGTGCCTCTTCACAGAGCAGCTCACCCGCCTCCAGCACACCCAACTCGCCGGCGTCGTCCGCGTCGCACCACATAAGGCCCAGCACGCTGCATGGCTTGTCGCCGAAGCTGCACCGCCAGTACCGCTCCGCACGCTGCAAGTCAGCGGGCAACATCCCGCTGTCGCCCCTGGCCCACACGCCCTCCCCGACGCAGGCTTCGCCGCCGCCGCTGCCAGGCCACACGGTGGGCAGCTCGCACACGACGCAGAGCTTCCCTGCCAAGCTCCACTCGTCGCCGCCCGTCGTGCGCCCGCGTCCCAAGAGCGCAGAGCCCCCGCGCTCGCCACTACTCAAGCGTGTGCAGTCAGCGGAGAAACTGGGGGCTTCGCTGAGCGCCGACAAGAAGGGTGCGCTGCGCAAACACAGCCTCGAGGTGGGCCACCCGGATTTCCGCAAGGACTTCCATGGCGAGCTGGCGCTGCATAGCCTCGCCGAATCTGACGGCGAGACCCCCACAGTTGAGGGGCCTAGCGCCACCAGGCAGGTGGCTGTCCGCCGCCTGGGTCGCCAGGAGTCGCCCTTGAGCCTGGGTGCGGACCCGCTGCTGCCCGAGGGCGCCCCCAGGCCACCTGCCTCGAGCAAAGAGGAGGCCCCAGGTGGAGCAGAGGCTTGCACCCTGCTGCGTGCGACCACCCCGGGGTCTCGGACCCTGGAGCGGGATGCCAGCAGCACGAGGCATCAGAGCGTGCAGACTGACGACGGCACAGGCTTGGCGGCCAGGGGAGTGGCCAAGGCTGCGCTTAGCCCCGTGCAGGAACACGAGACAGGGCGGCGCAGTAGCTCTGGCGAGGCAGGCACACCCCCAGTGCCCATCGTCGTGGAGCCGGTGGGGCCCAGGGCCAAGGTGGAGGCCCCACAGCTTCCAGGCACGGACTTAAAGCAGCAACCCGTGGTTCTGACCACCCCGGTGCCAGAGACCCTCAGAGGCCGGGAGCGCTGGGTGCTGGAGGTGGTAGAGGAGCGGACCACACTGAGTACCCCTCGCACCAAGCCTGCCTCCCCCAAGCTCTCCCCGGACCCCCAGACCCCTGCCTCATCAAATAATGCACCCAGCAGCATAGGGCCCCCAACCCCACCTTCTTCCCTTCTGGCCCCAGGGACTAAGCCTGAGCTGGGGCTACCCTCCCGGTGCCCTGTTGAAGCTGTGCCCCTTTCAGGCCTAACCAAAAAAGGGGCTCCCTGCCCTGCGCCCCCAGGCCCATAACCCAGGGTTCCTCAGGCCCTGAGCTGTACAGCTTCCTGTATACATATGTACACATATAAATAAAGTACATCAGTGCTGTGTGAACATGCTGATACTTGCCCCACCGCCCTCCCCTGGCAGGCCAGGATACCAAGTGGCCCATCTCTCCTGTGCTTGCAGAGTGGAAGTCTGGTCTCAGGTGAAGACTTGGGCCCTTGTGGTTCCACGTTCAGCTTCACCTTCCCAACTGCCAGGCTGAAGAAAAAGCTAACTAAGCACGCCATCTAACCATTTTCTTTTACTACTCAAAAATCCTGAGCGGCTCGTGTTACGATGGCCGCTTCCGCAGGTGAGAGCTTTGAGTTACAGAGAGCTTAGGGCACATAATCCATACAACTGGGAGTCTGGAATTCAACCTGCCTGCCTTCAGGGTTCCCAGTAACCAAAACCGGTTGCCATTTGGTGCATCCATTCGGACTCTCAGTAACCCTCTTGTCAGAGTACAACTGCCCTAGAAGCTTCCATGGCTTAACAGGCGTGGACATTGCAGGCATCAACTGCCATGTCTCTTGCCAAGCAGTTGGCGGGTTTGAACTACCAACCTGGCAGCAGCTGAGCGCTTAACCACAGCACCACTAAGGGTCCTTACAGGGTTCCCAAGCCTTCACCAATGGCTGGAAGGCCTTCCAGAGAGCAGGCAGCTGGGCACACAGTATGCCCCCACCCCGCTGTTTCTCTCCCAAGTTCCGATTCATGTCTCCCACACAGGTCCAAGGTCCTTTGGGGGCTACACACCACTTGGAGTGGTCATTTGTGGAACTGAAGGTTGGCGCAGCTGGCCCAGGGAAGCCTATCTGGGTCACATCCAGGACATCATGGCCACCTGAGCAGTTGGAGGGCAGAATGCCAGCAGATTTGTGCCAGAATTGGACTTGTAGGTTGCTGTCAAGGGCTGTTGCTAGCCAGCCGGAGTAGAGGTCTGTAAAGGATGGAGAGAAGATATTGTCAGGGTCAGGGCCCTTGCACAGAGATTGGGGCTAAGCCACTTCTCTTGGAGCTCCGTTTCTTTTAAATATCAGTTCTCAGCAGCCCTGCAGTGACAGCATAACATCCACAGCCCTTCCCAAGCACTTGCTAGGCATCATCTCACAGAACCATCGCAACGGTTCTTTTGGGTATCCAATGCACAAATGCATTTGAGACAAATGCACTGAGGCTCAGGTTCAGTCACACTGCCTCAAACCAAGTTTTGAACCCAGTTCTGCCAATGCTACACCTTCCATGGGATTGACTCCCAAAGAGCGCCAGTCTCTATCCTTGGTCTGTCCTCAGGCACACACACCAGACACAACCTTTTGCTGAGGAAGTTTCCCAACCCCCAATCCTCAGGGCTCACCATCTCCAAAGTTCCTGAACTTGGCAAAGCTCTGGAAGGTGACTCCTGCCCGAGATGTGAGGGTCACACTGTTGTTCCAGGGTCCTCGCTGAACATGGTGGCCCTCAACCACCTCCTCCAGGTCAGGGAATTTCTGGGCAAAGTCCCCTTGCAGGTTGTGGTCATACACCAAGGGGTAGGTGTAGGTCAGTTGTTTGCCTGGAGGCAAGAAGAGCGAGGGAGGGGGTAGTGTGGGGTCTGCTCAGCCGATGGTGTGGGTATCTGGGACTCATTCTGCCTTGAGAGCCCCACTCACCAATCATCAGGAACTGGGAGAGGGGGAAAGACACACAGAGCAGGGTCTGGCCATAGACTCGGGCACTAGGAGGCCAGCTGTACCCCGCAGAGGAGGCAGGTGGAGGGAATCCAGGCACGCTGTGGATCAACCAGAAGCCCCCTTCTTGGTCCAGGAGCAGCACCCCTGCAGCAGAAAAGGGGAATCAGTCTCGTTGCTCAAGGCATGTCAGTGCGCATTTATGCATTTCCGGACCCAAAATGCCCTCCATTTTGTGAGGACCGCAGGTGGCGTTGCAGGTTATGCACAGAGCTGCCAACTGCAAGGTCAGCAGTTCCAAACCACCAGCCGCTCCACGGGAGAAAGATGAAGTTTTCTACTCTCAGTCTCAGAAACCCAGCGAGGCAGTTCTACTCTGTCCTTTATGGTCGCTAGGAGTGAGCATCAGGGATGACAGTGAGGTGAGTTGAGTTGGGAAGGGTGCGGGCAGTGTCAGGACCACCGTTGCCTCCCGCTGTCAATGAAAACTTTAAAAGCAACAGATGGGTAAGGCCAGAAAGAACAGGCCGCGAGCAAATCAGGGGCCAGCTGGAGGAAATTCCAGGGAAAACCTCAGGCTGCTCCTCACCCTTTGTGTGCCCACGGCTGGCAGTGCCGGGAAGCTTGTTTGGCAAAGGCGGCTGGTCATTGTACAGCAGGAAGGCGAGCTGGGGGAAAGGACCAGGACAACGGGCAATGTAAGGTTCCTCCTTGGGGGGGCCCACCCAAGAGTCCCAACCCGGGTTCCTCCCCGCGCCCCTTCACCTGGCTGGCGTTGCTCCGGTACAGTGGCAGCAGGCTGCGACCCACAGCCCCCGCCGAGCTGTTGATGGGCGCCACGCCATCGCGCCAGCCTCCGGAGTCCGCGTCCAGGTACTTGTACCGCAGCCCGCTCCCGGTCGCGTCCCCAGACCTGCTCTTTCCCGGCAGCTTGTAGACGACAAACCTAGAGGTTAACCAGTAGGAAGATGTGGGGAAGGGCGGGAGGGGGAACCCTAACCCCTTGCCCTGCCGCCGTTCAGGAACCCCGGGGTTCCTGCAGTCCCTTGGCCGCCGTGCGAACGCAGGGAGACGGTCGGCGCCGGCCCCTCACCAGTCCACAGGCTTCCCCGAGTCCCCGTAGCAGGTCAGCGCCCCGGCCGGAACGGCCAGCAGCACGGCGAGGAGCAGCGAGCGCAGCGGCGCCATGGGAAAATCGGCCTCGTGACGGCAGGGTGCAGGGTCACGAGCTGGGCCCTGCCGGGTGCGTCTCTCACTTCCCCAAATTCGCCTGGAAACGCGCCCCGCGAGACCAAAAGCAGAGATTTAGAACCACAGCCCAGCCCTCCTCCGCGAGGGGCGGGGCTTCTTTTCAGGTAGGCCCCACCCCTGACCCGGCCACCCCGGGGCTGACTCCAGTCCCACGGACACTCTTCCGTGATAAGACTCCACCCTCTCCCCAGACCACGCCCTCTTCCGGCCAGGCTGTGGTGCCCGGCCTCCCGACTCCACTACTAGCCAATCAGAGCCCACGCCCCTCCCCTCGGTCCCGCCTCCCCCCCCATCTCCCTAGAGTCCCACCAAGGTCTCTAGACCGTCCAGTTCTTTTGCACTCCTTCCCCGAAGCTTCCAGGCACAAGTCGAATTTTTTCTTGCGTGTATAATATCGAGACCCGACACTTTGTGAATCTTGCTCTTTCCTGGATCACCCCTTTTCATTCTGCACGTTCTTCCCTAGATACCCCTGAGCTAGCCAAGGGGGTCGCTCTGAATTACAACAGGGGAGGTTTATTAGGCCTTTGGAGCCACGGCTGAAAAAAGAGGGCGACATGGATGGCAGGGGACACTGGCCGTGTAGTCAGATGGTGGGGGGAGGGGTGGCAAGGTCAGAATGAAGAGTAATGTATAGAACGAAGGGTGTGTGCAGGCCCACCAATATCACCTTCCGGTCCCCACAACCCAGTCAGACCAACGCTGAAACTTTATCAGGGAAGGAGAGCGTTTTCACAAGACCCATAACCATTCACAGCTGATGCCAGACCCCAGTGGAGGCTGTGGCCAGAGAGTATAGTATCACTACCACGCGGAGCTTCAGGAAGGGTCTCCAGCCGAAAAGACCCCAGCTCTCGGCGAAGACGCGCAGCGGGCCCTCTCCCATTGTCCCAGGCTGTCTGTGAGCTAGTCTGAGAGTTCAGCTGAGAGTCCATCCCAGTCTGTGTCTCTGGAGGGTCGGTTTCCTTGGGTCTTTGTGACCTTTGACATCTCCATGTGAGGGGGAGGGGCTTCCTCTGAGGGTCTGTTTCTGTATGTATAGGGTCAAGCCTTGATCTTATGGTGGATCCATGGGCCACAGGTCAGATTTGGAACACACTCCCGCACGGAATCATGCCCCACCTCAAGTCCTCAGGTGGGTTCAGGTGCTAAGACAGGGTTCAAAGGTGGCGCTTCATGTGCAGGGCCAGATGGTCTGAACGGGAAAATGCCCGCGGGCAGAGCTGGCAGCGGAAGGGGCGCTGCCCGGTATGCTTGCGGTAATGGCGAGTCAGCTCGTCCGAACGCGCGAACTTCCAGCCGCAGCCGTCCCACGTGCAGGCGTATGGTTTCTCCCCTGGGAGCAAAGGGTCCATGAGCATCGCTGCCCAGGCGCCACCTCCCTCCCCCCATTCCGTTTCTCCCTGCACTAGCTGCACCCCTTTGAGCCGAAGCAAGTGAGGGGCGTAGGGCACAACTACAAGATATGCTAGCTCTCAGGTGCTGACCCTGTGTCTGCTCCCAGCGCCCTCAGCCCCCATGCCTTTTCACCTGCACCTGCACCTGCACCTAGCTGCTCGCCACTTCATTTGCTCAGACACCTTGGCCCTGCCTTCTAATCCACCCCCATGCTTTGGCCCTATTCCCATCCCCCTCAGCGCCCCCCACCCCCGATTCCAGCCTTTCCCTTGCACCTCTGACACCTCCTGCAATTGCCCAGCCATCCCTGCCCCGTGGGCCCTGAGCCCCCAAATACACTGTTTAGGCCCTCTTGTCAGTGAGCTACGCTCTACCCCTGGCATGCCTGGCCCGGCCGGCCCCTGCACTCCAGGACTGGTGAATCCATCTAACCCTCCTCTCTGCCCCACCCTCTGCGCATGGGCCCCATCTGTCTTCCTTTCTCTGGGACTTGGCATATTCTTCGCTGACCAGCCTTCTATTTCCCAGTAGTTGTCGCTCTTGCCCTCCTGGCCTGCCTTTGAATCTGGGCTGCGTCCGGGTGACCCTCAAACCTGAACCTGCCCCGCTCCAGTCCTGCAGCCGGGCGTTCCAGCCACACCCCCACACGTTTGGCTCCGCCTCCTTGCCACGTAACCCGCGCTGTACTCCCCTGACCCAAGGCGCTAAGCTCCCCTCTTACCCCAACCTTGAATCTTAACCTTCGTGTCCTTAACTGCTCGAGCACGGCCCCGCCCCTCACCCGTGTGCGTGCGCAGATGGGCCTTCAGGTGCGAGCTCTTGGTGTAGCTCTTGCCGCAGCCCGGGTGCACGCACGTGTGCGCCGCCTGTCTCTTTCGCGCCCACGAGCGCCGGCTGCGTTTGGATGGCGCCGACTCCCGGGCCTCGGCTGGGTCTCCGTTGGGGGCTCCTAGCCCCGCGCCCGCCGTCCCGGGTCCCAGGCAACTGAGGAAGTGCGGAGAGACAGCGGGGGCGGGCGCGGGCGCCGGGAGCCCGCGGTAGAGCTGGAAGTGCCCTTGGTACTGCGGCACCGGGTACAGCGCGGGGTACGCAGACAGCAGCCCGTAAGGGGCGCCGGACGCCGCGGGCACTGAAAACCCAGTCCGCGGGAAGTAGCTGCCCGAGGAGCCCGCGCCCGACCCGGGGTACACTGTGGGCTGCAGTGGCTGCGCCTTGGGCTCGGGGGTCGGGACTAGGGCTGCGCCCACGAAGGCGTCGGGGCCCGGAGCTCGGGGGCCAGGGCGCGCCCACCCCGCGTGCTCCTCTGGACCCAAGAGCCCGGTGGCGAGCCCCAGGCCGCTGGAGTACGTGCCCAGAGTCTCCGGCAGGGGCGGGTACTGGCTTCCGGAGCCCTCGCCCGACGCCGGAGCGCCCGGGCGCGCCTCGCCGGTGGACTCAGAGCCCTGGAAGTTGGTGAGGAGGAGATCCAGGTCCCAGGCGACGGCGGACGATTCCCTCTCGTTCGGCACGTCATCCGACTCCAGCTTCACGTTGAGCGGGGGACCCGGGGGCCCTGGGCCCAGATCCTGCTCCTCGTCGGAGCGCCACCACTGCGGGAGGGTCAACATGAGGTGTCAGCTGACAGCCGGGTACCCTGCCCTTGGCACAGACTGGTTGGAGACTCCGGAGAGAAGTTTGTTTGCCTGTCAGTCTGCCTACCCTTCCCCTATACCTGCCCCCCTCCCAGTTGTAGGACAGAGGTTGCGCCATCTGGCTGGAGACGCCAGATAAGGCCTCCATTATCTGGAGTCACACTTGGGCATGGGGGGAGGGATGACAGTCAGAGGAGGAAGACTGGAGTCCAGCCTGGCCTCAGTTTCCCCCCAGAGCCTCCCTCTCCTTCCCCCATCTTCCAACCTGGGTGATTCAAACACCATGGCTACCCCCCTGGGGTCCCTGGTGGGGCAGTCGTTGAAGTGCTCAACGGTGACCTGTAAGGACCACAGCTTATGGATCTACCAGCCGGGCTGGGAGGGAGGTCTACTTCTTTAAAGACCTGGACGTTAGAAGCCCTGTGGGGCCGGTTCTACACCATCCCGTAGGGTTGCTGTGTGGGGGAATGAACTCGAGGGCAGTGGAGCTCTGGGCCCCGTGTTTTCTGGGGTTACCTGTGAGCCTCAGACACACAGAATGCCTCCAGCCTTCAGTGTCTAATTACAGAAATGGATCCCAGAACTTCAGGCCATTCCCCTGCCCACGCAGCCACCCTCTAACCCTGGTCAGGTCTCTTGATACCAGGCCAAGCCTCAGGCCCACACCTGCCTGCTCTGCAGCCAAGCCCCAGGCCCAGCCAGCCCACCTGGCCCCTGTGCGGTCCCACCTTCAGGAAGTCCTCCTGTGTGTCCGGGAAGGGGCCCAGAGAGGTCAACGTGCTGATGGAAGGCAGAGCAGTCTCAGCTGTGGCCATGGTGGCACCTGGGCCGGGGTGCACGCCCAAGGCCCTCCGGCCTCCTCTTCCTCAACTGCCTCGTGGGCTCTGAAGCTTCAGCGGCCCCTCGGAGAGTGCCTCTCCACTCAGCTGATTGGCTGCAGCCTCTGATAAGGGCTGGCAAGGCCAGGGTGGGTGGTTCTCACTTGGAGGGAATACAGCTCACCTCAGCCTGTTTGAGGCTGGGTCATAAAGACCGCCCCTGCCTCTGGAGTTAGATGTCAGGGGTTGGGGCTCAACTGCTGGGTAAAGTGAGGCACAGGGTACGCCCCCAATACATAACGAGACTTGGGGCTCTGCTTTCACTCAACCTTCCTAAAAGAGTCGGGGGGAGAATAACAGGTGGAACGGGTACTCTGGGAAGGAGCTGTAGGACCCCCTCTCTGCCAAGTGGGGCCCTGAAGCCCTCTCCCTCCCCAGTGAACAGCAACCGCACTGGTGGCGGGATTTGGCACCAGCTCCCTGCCAAGCTTTATCAGGCTCTGCAGACGTCTCAGGCTGCTATCAGGTGGGGACCCAGAACAGACAAAACTCTGTCCCCGTGAGTGGGAGCCCTGGGGGGGTTGGGACTTCTTAACTTGGTTTTCAAATGCTTGGGTTTTGAGCTCCCAGGGTCTGACTCCTTGGCTGCAGGGAGTTGCTGTCAATCAATCAGACCCCACCCCCATTATCTACCATAAACTTTCATTTGGTGCTCTGGGGAACTCAGCTGAGGGCAGCTACTTCAGCTCCAGTGCCAGGAGGTCTGGGGAGAGGGAAGTTCCTGGCTCTCCAGGGTGGGATGAATGGTTTGCCTCAGGCCACAGGAAGTGCTGGCATTCAGACCTAGGCCCAGGGCCACCCACCTTTGCCTGAGGCCTGACTGCTCTGGAATTTCCCTCTTGCAGTGAGCTGAGGTTCTACTCCAATGTCCCTGGGAGCCCAGGGGTGACCATGGGCAGACATCACCCAGAGTTATCGTTCATAGTCGCACAGGGCCTCTAGTTACACAGCGACAAGTCTCTGGACCCTCAATCACAGGCCAGTCTGTGGTACACATGAAAAGAGTTTGTAGCAATGAGTGCGCAAACACTACCTTTGATACAGGGTTCCAGCCATATCCCAGACGATCCCATTGAGTCAGTGACCCCACAGGGCAGAGTAGGATTGGCCTTTAGGCTTCTGAGACTGTCGATCTTGATGATGGGCATACACAGCCTCATCTTTCTCCTGAGAAGCAACAGGGTGGGTGGGAACTGCTGACCTTGCAGTTAGCAGCACAACACACAACCCACTAGGCCACCAGGGCTCCTCTTCATTCAAGGTGTCCTGACGCGCCCTGAAGTCAGCTCCCTGAGTCCAACAGAATGAAAACTGCCGGTCCTGCACCATGCCCACAGTTGTTAGATTTGAGCCCTTTGTTGCAGCCCGTGTCCATCCATCTCGCTGAAAGTCTTCCTCTTTACCACAGCTCCTCGTGGTACCACACCTAGTGTCCTGCCCCCAGGACTAAGCTTTCCTGATCACGTGTCCAAAGCACCGGATATGAAGTTCTTGGGTTCCCGGAGTGGGAAATGCTCGGTCCTTGGCAACAGTTCTTGGCTTCTTGGCTTAGCACAAGAAAAAATTCACACGGACTTAGTCTGCTTTGTGATCCAAGTGAGTTTCATAAAGGACAGAAGTTTCAGGTTTTACACAGGCACCCTCAGGGCACTTCACACCCACGTGTGGAGACCTGAGGCCAGAGAAACCGCTCAGGGACTGGAGCACCTGAAAAAGAGAGGCGTGGGCTCAAAGTTTTAGCCTTTTGGGGGCTTTCCGTTGGGAGGCGTGGTCGGAGGTACTGGTCGACCCCATTGGCTGAATTAAGCCCACCTGGCCTAGATGGAGGTCCTCTGAGGTGGACTGGCTTCCTGGCTCAAGGGCCTGAATTTGTGCATGCCCTCTAGCCTTTATCAGCTTCCAACTTCCTGTAAGGCCCAGGAGGGGTGGGGCCTAGGCACAAAGAGGGACTGACAACCCCTAGTTCCTGTTCTGCTACCTCACAAAGTCTGGCCACCCTCACGTCTATGCAGCCTTCTGGCATTACCTCTTCCACATCAGATCTGTTCTTTGGCAGCCTATAGTGTGGTACCGTAAAAGTAGATGGCAATTATCCCTCCCACAAAGGATTCCTCTTATAAGGGATTCCTGGGGAATCCCGTTCACAAGGATTCCTGGATGTTGTCACAGGGCCACAGACCCCTACTCAAACAAACGTAGATTTAGACACCGTATTTAAGACCCCACACACGCACCGTTCACGAGCACACCAGGATGTGGTAATGAAGCCGCTCTACGTCAGAACATCAGACGCAAAGCACATCCACAGGACTGTGCTGAGCCTAGACACCGCCTGTCATTATCAGCGTGTATAACAGTTAGGTCTCTCTCGTGGGAGAAACACCTTAGTCCTTGACTTCGCATAAGGAAGAATTCACACCGAAGCCCGGTTTGTGATCCAAGTGAGTTTTATGAACGATATTAGAAGTTTCAGGTTTACACCGACATCCTCGGGCCCTTCACCCCACCCCCACCCCCGCCTGCGGAAAAGCTGAGAGAGAGAGAGAAGACCAGGTGGGCCTTCTCAGTTGCTCCACCTGGGCCAGATGGGCCAATCCAAAGGTAATGCCCACCTAGGTGTACCGCCCCTTCCTGGCTGGAAGCACGCACCTCTGAGCGTGCATAATGGACACCCCAGTCCCTGTGCTAGCTACCTAACATAACTAGTCACCTTGCTTGGTCAAGTGGACCAGTAAAAAACCCAACTCACTGACATCGAGTCACAGCTAACTCACCGTGGTCCCCTGTGGGCTTTCAAGGCTGTCCCTCTTCACGGGAGTAGGAAGCCCAGTCTTTCTCCCTTGGAGCTGCTGGTGGTTTCGGACCACCAACCATGGGGATCACAGCCCAGCGCAGAACCACTACCCCACCAGGGCGCCTTTGGTAAAGCAGTGGGCAGTGAGAAAGAGGAAGGCCCGCAACGAGATGGATGGACACAGTGGCTGCAGCCATGGACTCAGGAAGAGGGACAGTTGTGAGGACAGGACGGACGGCAGGACACGGCAGTGTTCATTCTGTTGTTCATAAGGTCCCTATGAGTCCGAACTGACTCGATGGTACCTAAACACATAACCATTACTGACATAGTTGTATCCAACTGTTAGGTAGCAAGAGAGGGGGTTGTTCCTCTCCAAGCCTAGGAGTGCCTACAGGAAATCGGAAGCGGATTAAGGCTAACTGGCATGCGCCAATTCGGGCCCCTGAGCCAGGAGACCTGGGTGGGCCACAAAGTAGGCCAGGTGGGCTTAATTCGGCCAATGGGGTCAACCAGTACTGTCGACTGTGCCTCCTAGAGTAAGACCCTAAAAAACTGGAGCCTGGAGACCACCGCCCTCTTTTTCTGGCTGCGCCTCTGCCTTCTGTCTGGCCGTGTTTTGGGGTCTCTCTCTCTCTCTCTCTCCCCCTCCCCTCCACCTCCTCAGGTCGCCACATGTCGGGGTGCAGTCCTGTGTTCAGTTAACTATAAAACCTGAAACTTCAATTCTTTATAAAAACCTACTTGGATCACAAGCCAGGCTTCAGCATCAATTTCTTCTCATGGAAGCCAAGAATCAAGATATTTCCCACCCAAGGAATGTAACACAATCACAGGGTCACAGCCAAACACAAACGTCACTTGGATACAGACTCAAATGCCCTGAGAGTTGACGTTCACTTCGCCCAGGCATAGACACATCACCACAGACAGACACACAC
>NW_022103927.1:4627365-4638971 GCF_000313985.2 Echinops telfairi | reverse complement strand
GTCAAAAAATCAAACACCACACTGCATTGGGCGAATCTGCTGTAAGAAACTGTTAGGTAGCTAGAGGCAGAATGAGGGGTGGCCCCTCTACGTGCCAACGCCTCTCTCCCCCATCACAGGAAGGTGGAAGCTGCTTAAGGCTGGAGGGCATGCCCACGTTCGGGTCTTTGAGACAGGAGGCCCGTGAAACCTGGCTAGGACTCCATCTAGGCCAGGGGAATTTAATTCAGCCGATGGGGTTGACCAGTACCATCGACCACACCTCCCATCAGGGCCCCTGAAACACCAGAAGTTTTTTTCTCTGGCTCTCTCCCAGCGGCTCCCACAGTTTCCCGGGCCTCAGGTTCCCACGTGTGGGTATGAAGTACTCTGAGGGGGCCTGTGTAAAACCTGAACCCCCTTCTACCCTTCATAAAAACTCACTTGGATCACAAACCAGGCTTTGGAGTGAACTCTTTCCTGAGTGAAGCCAAGGACCAAGGTATTTCTCTCACAAGAGAGGCGTGACAAGGCCTCTTTATTGAAGTACCATGGACTACCAGAAGGACAGCCAGAATGGTCCTGGGAGGTGCCTCACCTACTTTGGACATGTTACCAGAAAAGACCAGTCCCTGGAGAAGGACATCATGTTTGTGCGTTCGTGCCTAAAACCTAAGGCATTGCGTGCTGAACCTTGAAATCATCCTAATGCCAGCACGAGCAATCTCCATTCATTCTCTACCATGGGAACAGCCAAGGTGAAGTCCCAAGGGGGTAGGGATGGGCAGTAGCCCTGGGAACTCTAGTAATCCCAGAAGGCAGGGAGGAGGAGTTTGCCTATGGGAGAAACAAGACGGATGAAACTAGAACATACACATAGAATAAGGAAGGTTGACTCAAGGGATATGTCAACAGAAGAGAGCTATCTCCTTTGTGTTCTGACTCTAGCTGCCCCGGCCGCTAGTATGAAGGCGGCCTCAGGGTGTGGTGGCTACTCCGGTCTGCTAACCTCAAGGTCCCAAGTTCCAAAACACCAGCTGCTCTGCACGAGAAAGGGCTTTCTAAAGAGTTATATTTGGGAAATTCACAGAGGCTTTCTACCGTGTCCTCAAGGCTCACTAGGAGCTGGAAATCGACTTGCTGGCAGCGAGGGTTTTTTTCGGTTTTTATTACAAAAGCTTCTAACAGCCCTCTAGAGATGTTCCTGTTGGTATTTAGCTTGTCTATGGAAAGAAGCAAGCCTCCAACAACACGCTCTCTCCCCCCCTCTCTTTCTATCTATATTGTATTGCTTTTTGTAATTCACCAGCTACAGCTCTGATGGTGGGTCAGCACGTTTCCCACCTCCTTTCCATTTACTGTATACACTGAATAACATTTTGTTTTTCTTCACTATTATAACTGTGTGATGATTTCCCTCTAGGACAAATAGAAGGACATCTAAGAAGAGGAAGACCTTAGAAAAGGAGGAAGCCCCTCAATGAGATGGAGAGACATGGTGGCTGCAGCAGTGGGCTCTAACATTGCCTGGCTGTGAGGATGGCGCAGGAAAGGGGCAGGAAAAGGGTGTGCTTTATGCTGTGCACCGGTGACCGTCTCGGGTGCCTAACAACAACAGGCCCAGGCAATTGGGGGCAGTAAGGACACTTGGAGTCTTTTTTTTTTTTTTAACATTTTATTAGGGGCTCATACAACTGTTATCCCAATCCATACACACATCAATTGTGTAAAGCGCATTTGTACATCGTTTCTCAAAACATTTTCTCTCCATTTAAACCCCCGACATTAGGTCCTCATTTTTCCCCTCCCTCCCCGCTCCCCCCTACTCGGAGTCCTATCATCATTCCTCTCACCTTCAGCTGGAGACAGTGTGTCAGGGGGCTTAACTTCACAGGGTCATGATCCCACTGAGACACACGGACCAAGTCACCTGGCACACATAGACACAGAATACTAGAAGCACATACACACACGTGCTCATTCTATCAGTCACACCTACACACATAACTAAACGAGACGGGCATACACGCAATACCTCACACAGGTACAATCACACAGAATACGGTCACATGAGATTACATTCCATACACAGACACCACAAAGACATACAACCACAAAGCCACATGCACACAGCCACATAGCGTGTGGCTAATACAGACGTATTAACACAACACAAGCACTCTTATAACCACACAGATGCAGTCATACACAGATACGGAACATAAATCCATCTGTCAGGTCTCACACCTACTAACCACGTCCGTCACGCAAACACCCAATGATGATCTCACTGCAATTGACACTTCACGGGAGCAGAGAGCTTCATCTTTATCCCGGGGAGCAGCAGGTGGTTTCGAACTGCTGACCCGAGACCCCCTACGCCATCAGGGCTCTCTCCCCAGCTCCCTATAAAGAAGACTCAGGTCTGGCTTCCTAGGCAGTTCGAAACCACCAGCGGCTCAGCGGGCAAAAGACTGGGCTTTCCAGTCCCGTCAACAGTCGCACAAGCTCACGAAGGCAGTTCGGCCCTGTCCTATAGAATCGCTAAGAGTCCGCGACGGCCCCAGGGCAGTGAGCTTGGTTTCCTGCACGGCCTCAGTTCCCACACTGTACTCCCACAAGTCCTCCGCACACGCCCCTGCAGCTGGCCAATCAGGAATCATCCGAGCCCCCTCCAAGGGCCAATTAGAACAGGCCCCTAACCGTCAATCAAACGCCCCTTCCTGTTCTGTTCCTTAAAGGGGCCAACAAGCGTCGGTCTGGGCGCGCCCGCCTGCCGTGGGGGCGGGAGGTGGGGCGCAGGCTAGGCTATCACGGGCCTCTTCTTTTATTTTTTTGTTTGTCTGTTTGTTTGTTTTTCTTTCCGAGGAGAGCGCGGACCACTACCGCGAATTATGCGGTCGAGTTTCCCCCCATTTGGGGCAATCGCAGGGGTCAGCACAGCCGGAGTGTCGCGGGCCTTTTAAAAGGCAGGGCCGGGCTCCTGGGGAAAACCAATGAGAGGCCGCCGCCGGCCTCCGCCCCTCCCGCCCCCGCCTGAGGTCGAAGGGCTTTCGTGCTGGCTCCGAGGTTTCTGCTGTTCACCCGGGACGTTTTGGACGGGCGGGCGCCAACGGCTGGGCCAGGGTCGGGGTGGACCGAGAGCCGCTCCACTTTGACGCCCCCCGCCCCTCCAGGTCGGTCGTCAGTGCTCGGAGCGCCCGCATGGCTCTGAGAGGGGCCTCGGTGCGGCTGCAGAGCTGCGCGCCCGGCCTGCGCGCCCTGCGCTCCTGGAGTTCTGCGGCCACGCAGACTGGTCCGTACCGCTCGGGGGTGGTGGAGGGAGGGGAGACTGGGGACTCAGGACTTCCCCGGGTGACATTCCCATCCTGTGTTTACAGAGAAGGGTGGAAAGACGCAGAACCGATCCGCCAAATGTAAGAACCCCCTGGTCAAGTCCCTGGCGTGCGTGTGCCTGCCTGCCCCGGGGGGATCCATCCTACAGAGGGCCCCGCGCGGGAAGGCAGGGCTGTGCCCAGCCAGAGGCGCCGAGGTCGCTTTGTAGGACAAGAGTAAGGCTAAGCCCTAGTCCTCACTTCCTAGCCTCGCGTCCCGAGTTTAACTGGCGGGATGCCCTGGTTCTGGAGGAGCAGCTGACAGCCGACGAGATCCTCATCCGGGACACCTTCCGCACCTACTGCCAGGAGCGCCTCGTGCCCCGCATCCTGTTGGCCAACCGCAACGAAGGTGCCTGGATGGACAGGCGGGCGTGCACCGCGGGGTTCCCCTTTTGCTGGGGCTGCACACCCCCGCCCCACCATGCACAGCATACTTCTGCCTGCTCTTCTGGGGCACCTGGGACCCTCCACCCTGGGACTGGGGTCTCCGGCGGGCCTGAACACCCGTCATCTGTCCCTCGACAGTTTTTCATCGGGAGATCATCTCAGAGATGGGAGAGCTGGGCGTGCTGGGCCCCACCATCAAAGGTAGAGACCAGCTTTTCATCTTGCTGCCTGAGAAGCCCTCGTTGCCCTCTGGCTTCCAGTTTCCCATGCTGAAGTGAGGCCCTTATCCTTACCCCTGAAGTCGGCAGTGGGGATAAATGAGGGCATCCTCCAGCAGCACCAGCTCGATGCCCTCTGTTAAGCCCCAAAACAAATTCACTGCCACTGAGTCCATTCCAACTCACCCCGCAGGACAGGGCAGAACTGCCCCTGTGGGTTTCCAAGGCTGCAATCCTTGATGGGCGCAGAAAGCTTTATTCTCCTGCGGAGCAGCTAGTAACTTCCAGCTGCTAACCTTGGGGTTAGCAGCCTAATGCAAGCCACCATGCCTCCAGGGTTCTTGGTGCTCCCCTGGAGTGTTCCTATCTACCTTGGCTCCTTGGGCCCCAGGAGTCCCTGCTTCCAGCTGGTTAGGGTTTTGTCCTCTTTGTCCTACCTACCCAAACTTCACCAGGATATGGCTGTGCTGGGGCCTCATCTGTGGCCTACGGGCTCCTGGCCCGGGAGCTGGAGCGAGTAGATAGCGGCTACAGGTCGGCGATGAGTGTCCAGTCCTCCCTGGTCATGCACCCGATCTATGCCTACGGCAGCGAGGAGCAGCGGCAGAAGTACTTGCCCCGACTTGGTGAGCAGCTGGCCCCGAACCTGCCCAGTGCCTTCAACTCAAGGATGGCACTTACTCCCCCAGCTAGAACCCTTGTGCCCATCCTCCCACCCCAACTTGCAGCCCTCGCAGCCTTGACCTCCTAGGTGTTTCTTGCACCTCCCCTGAGATCTGCCCCCAGGTCTGACACCTCTGTGACCCCAGTCCAAAAGTTTAAACTCTGAACTTCCTAACTGGGGCCTGAAGCCTAAACCACCTTTCTGTCTCATCCCAGCTTCTCCTTGCCTGCTACTCCTTAGACAAGTTCACTTAAATTTGAGAAATGTGCCCCTGGGTCTCTGAATATCCTGCTCCCTCTGCTGGGAACACTTTCATGCACCTTCCTTCTCTTTGTTCAGCTCTTCACTGCCTTCCTGACTCCCCCGGCCCCTCCTGATCATGGCTTTGTGACTATGGCCTGCTGGGGCCTGTCTCCCTCTAAACACACAAGGGGTGATGGGAGGGCAGGGTCTAATCTGCCTTAGTCCTGAGGCATGGCTTGGTGACACTGACTCATTTCAGTTGAGGGCATGAATGGGTGCCATCCCTACTCCACCAGCCCTGGTGACCTTCCTTGTCCCTGCAGCCAAGGGGGAGCTCTTGGGCTGCTTTGGGCTCACAGAGCCCAACCATGGGAGTGATCCTGGCAGCATGGAGACCAAAGCCCGCCACAATCCATCCAGCAAGAGCTACACCCTCAATGGGGCCAAGACCTGGTGAGGGGCTGGCTGGGGCTGGGGGTGGGGAGGGGCTAGTGGGCAGGGGCAGACGGCTCATGGCCCAGTCCCATTCTCAGGATCACCAACTCGCCCGTGGCTGACCTCTTCGTGGTGTGGGCTCGCTGCGAAGATGGCTGCATTCGGGGCTTCCTGCTGGAGAAAGGGATGCGGGGCCTCTCAGCCCCCAAGATTGAGGGCAAGTTCTCCCTTCGGGCCTCGGCCACTGGCATGATCATCATGGATGAGGTGGCGGTACCCGAGGAGAATGTGCTGCCCAACGCATCCGGCCTGGCGGTGAGCAGGGATCGCTGGTGGGTCACTTGCTGGCCCACCTTTCTCAAGCGGCTACACAGCAGTGAGTGTGGCTGCAGCAGGCCCTGACAAGTGAGCCTGGCGGCTGGGCCTGCTATGGTTCCAAATGGCCGTTGGTGACTCAGAAGCCCCCTTCTCAACACCCAGGGTCCCTTTGGCTGTCTCAACAACGCCCGCTATGGCATCACGTGGGGTGTCCTTGGAGCTGCTGAGTTCTGTTTGCACACAGCGCGGCAGTACACCCTGGACAGGTGTGTGGGCTGTGCCCCGGGTTCCCTTGAGGATGTGGGGTACTTGGGGGTCATTCCTTACTCTTCCAGTGACTTCCCAGCCCCTGCCCACCAGACTGTTACTTTTTCTGTGAAATAGCCACTAAACTTGTTGCTAGCAGTTTGGATTAAGGTGACAGTTCCAGTAGGCTCCTCCCAGGCTGTGCACCCCACTCCCTTTACCCAGCCTTTGCCCCCTAGGATCCAGTTTGGCGTCCCACTAGCCAGGAACCAGCTGATCCAAAAGAAGCTGGCTGACATGCTCACCGAGATCACACTGGGCCTTCACGCCTGCCTGCAGCTCGGCCGGTTAAAGGATCAAGACAAGTAAGGGCTGAGCTGGGGCTGGGGTGAGGGGAGACAGCTGTGGTGGGAGGATTCCAGGCCTCTCCTGAGTATTAGAGTGCCCGACTTGGGAGAGAGCAGCCCTTCTGGCCTGGCAACCCCTTGGTATCCATCCTTCTTGGTCTCAATGAGCCAGGCTAGGACGGCCCTGCTGCCGTGGCTTTGTAACCCAGGGATACGCGTCTGCCAGGAGCTGAGTCAGTCCACTGTTGTTCCCCGTATGTGCCACAAGCAGGGCCACCCCGGAAATGATCTCTCTGCTGAAGAGGAATAACTCTGGGAAAGCTTTAGACATCGCCCGCCAGGCCAGAGACATGCTGGGGGGTAACGGGATTTCTGACGAGTACCACGTGATCCGACACACCATGAACCTGGAGGCAGTGAACACCTATGAAGGTGGGACCAGCTCCCTGGGGGTGTGGTGGGGGGGAGAGAAGGGTTGCCATGGCTAATGTCTGGCAAACATGGGTGGGGAGAGTGGGGGACAGAAGGCTTCGTCCTAGCTCTAGCTGTTACTAACTGGCAGTGTGACCTTGGGCCAGTCCCACCCCTTGGGCTCCCGTCTGGAATGGCTGTCTGAGTCAGGCTTGCTGAGCCTGCAGAGGCCCAGGCTACCCCTAGGTTCTCGGCCCTGCTTTTTCTACCACTGTGCCGCAGGGTGTGGTTGTTTCTGAGACTCATGTCCACCTCAGGAAGCCTACCAGCAAACCTCTAGGGCAACTCTCCCCAGGAGTGCCCATTCCACTTTGTTAAAAGAAAAATGCAACATCAAATGGCAGACTTGGTCATCATATCTCCCCTAGTTATGACTTGCACTGGGGCTCAGAGCCCATGCCTCATGGGGAGGCAGATATGTAAACCCATAGTTAAAAGGTCTACAGTGATGGAACCCTCTGAGGCGGCGGCACAGAGCTCTTCAGGGGACTTCGGGGCAGAGGGTGCTGGGCTGAGCAAGAGCCAGCATGGCCTCTATATCTCCTGAGGGCATAGAGTTGGACCCAGGGGAGGTCCCACAGCCCAGAGTTGGAATGGGCAGCTGGGCATCCCAGACAGGACATCCCAGAGGGGGTGGTAGGGGCATGGGGACGGTGAAGGTGTGGGATGGCACTGAGGACTGCAGAATAGGAAAGAGGCCTCAGGTGGTTCTCCATGGGGGAAGGACAAGGCCAGGCTGGTGTTTCAGGAAGCAAAGGGAATGATCTTTGTAAAAAGGAGGTGACTGTCTTTGTCTTCTGCTGGAAACCAAGGCAGAGCAAACAGGAGCACAAGGTGGAGGGGCACTGAGGGCTGAGGTAGGATGCTGTCAGGCACATGGACAGCACGAGGGGGAGGTTGGCTGTGACTTTGTAACTGGATGTGCTTGCTTTCTCATCCCTCCTATGGGCAAGAAAGGACCTGATGTTGCATCCTCAGAGCTAACCTGCACTCAGCCTCTCTGTGAAGGAGACAGTGCTCGGATGAAAATAACATTTAATCAACTGTGCAGGGCTGGGGGCAGGGTGGACTTGCCACTTGTGGGGAGTATCAAAGCTGAGCCCAAGCAGGGCTAGACTTACTGCTTTATTGGGGGCTAGCAAAAGGAGCTTGGAGCTTTGCCGACATGCATTACAGAACTTGGGAAAAACCAACTTCCTCTGTGTGGCCCGAAAGATGGCCTCTGAACCTTCTCATGGTGGCTGTCAGTCAGTGGGGGGGCGTGTGTCCGGGTTCTGTCAGCATTCCTGGTCTTTGTGGGTCTGTTCTTCATCCACAGTTGCTGTTTGGAAGATCGGCTTTAAAAGAAAGTTGTGAATTGTTAAGATTTCAAACCAACTCTATTTCTCGCATCCAGGTACGCATGACATCCACGCGCTGATCCTGGGACGAGCAATCACAGGGATTCAGGCATTCACGGCGGGCAAATGAGCACACTGCACTGGGGGCTTGGAGATGCTTTCTGGAGAGAAGTCTGGGAACTGTGCTCTGAGAATAGCAGGGAGGTGGCAGGAGGCCATTTGTATGGAGGGAAGTGAGAGACTGACTTTTACGTATTAAAGTTTCCCCTATTAAGTCATTCAGATGTATTTCCTAAAAAGAAGATGGATGTCTCTGGACAGAGTGTCTCCATTTGTCTTTACCTGGATGATCAACTTGAACTCACTGCCATGGGGTCAATGTCAACTCCCAATGACCCTATAGAACAGGATAGCACTGCCCCTGTGGTGGGTTTTGGAGATTGTAACTCTTTACCGCAGTAGAAGGCCCTGTCTTTCTCCTACTGAACAGCTGTTGGTTTTAAACTGTTGACCTTTCCGTTTGAAGCCCAACCACTACATTACTACTGGTATAGTAACCACTAACCCAGCCACCAGGACTCCTGTCTTACCTGGATAATAGACCCCACTGACCTTTGAAAAGAAGCCTCCTGGGACAGAGGGAGCAGGGAGAGGAAACAAAAGTGACATTTGAAGCAACTTCTGTGAAACTGCCCTAGTACCTGACAAAGCAAACCTCACACTGTCATTGCAGTGCAATGTGCACCCCGAGGCCCCCTCTCCTGGGGTCCAGTGCCTTAGCTGGATGTGGAGGACAATAAAGCATCTGCCAATCCAGCCCTAGTGTTGGGTCACTTTTCTGTCACCACCTAAGAAGGAGTTTCAGGCAAAACCATGGTCACTGGGCTGCGGTGTGGTTTCAAACCCCAGAGCAGGCAGAGCATGGCCAAGCAAAGCAGCGCTTCTCTAATAAACAACCCTGGGCTAGACATCGGCTCACCCCCAGGGCAGAGAGCAGAGCTGCAGTTTGGGGCAGAGATTATAGTCTCTGCCTGCTGAGTACAAGGGACTTTGTCCTTTTGGCAACCACAGCTCGGACACACCATATCACAGGGGGCACGGGACCAAAAGCGAGAGCAAGGGCACAGATGCAGGCCTTTACGCTTAGGGTTGTCCTTGAGGGGTTCAGGGTTGGTGTCCGAGCTGACGTCTGGTTTCTCTGCATATTCACTTCCAGTGTAGCTGCTAAAGCCCTCCTTCCCTGGCCAGCTCCCCTTCCGTCTCCATGAGCTTAGTCCTACCTCAGGCTGGACACACAGGTCATTGTACACGGTCTCCACGCTTTGGCAGACTTGTTTGAGCTCTGTTTCCAATTGGCTGATCTTTGCTATTTTCTGAGTGAACTCCTGGAGCTTATCCTGGATGATCTTGTTGTGATGATTATAAATCTGATACATTCTCTCCTCTAACTTCTCTGTCAGATCAGAAACCTTTCAAAGAACAAGGCACATAATACATTCTTGAAATGTCCATGGAGGCAAAACAAAAACGTGTGTTCTAAATGGAGCTCTTAAATCCCTGAAATTTATCTTAGAAGAACCGGAAAAATACTTTCAGTGACTGGGGTTAAAATGCCTATACGTTCACTCATTTCTGTTTTACAAAAAGCAAGATGCAGGAGTATGTCTACCAGTGGAAGCCCAACTGCTAGAGGAAGAGAGTACACAGGGGCAGAGCCTAGAGAAAACATAGCAAAGTTTCCCCTGGATGGCAGTCTCATGGGAACATTTTGTTTTTCTTTTTAAAATCATTTTATTGGGGGCTCGCACAACTCTGGCCATTGTGTCAAGCACATTTTTACATTTGTTGCCTTCATCATTCTCAAAATATTTGCTCTCCACTTAAGTCCTTAGTATCAGCTCATTTCCCCCTCCCTCCTTGCTTTGCCCTCCCTCATGAACACTCGATCTTTATAAATTATTATTTTGTCATGTCTTACACTGTCCGACGTCTCCCTTCACCCACCTTTCTGTTGTCCGTCCCCCAGGGAGGGGGTTCTATGTTAACAACAGAGTAAGCTAAACTTCAACACCACCCTGCTCCCACACTCATTAGCCATTGCTTGAACCAAGGCCACTGGATGCAGAAGGACCTTGATTCCTCATCCCAGCTGTCAAGTGATTTCCAAACCATGGCTTTCTCATCTATAAAATGGGCTCCGTCTCTTCTTTGCAAGACTGATGGGGTGAAATGAAAGTATGTGCAAATTTGCTAGCACTCTGCCTGGGATCATAGCTGATGTAACAGTGAAGCCCCTCCCCACATACAGAATACCCATCTCTCTCCAGCTGTGGTTTTGCAGCAGGTCTGGGGGAGTCAACTGTTACCTTGAGGTTAAGGCTGTCCCTGAAGTTGGTCATGAGTGAATGGTCCTTTTGCCTGCTCTCGTTGATGTTCTGGATGAGCTCCTGGGATCTCTTCTTCAAGAGCTCGATGTTGGACTCCAGGGAGGAAAAGCAGGCCAGTGACTTCCCTTCCAGCATCACCTGCCGGTTGGCACTGGAGGTAGCAGCAGAGGGGCTTGGCATTTGACTTCTGAAATTACAGAAAACCAAGATCAGCACCACATTCTCCCAAGTGGCTGTGCTGAATTAGTTGTGTGGTGGGAAAAGAGCTGTGTGGTGATGTCTGCCTTCCCTGGGAGACAGCTAGCTCATTCCCCAAGCTACCTCTTGCGCATCACCACCCGAGAGGGAGCATGCCCTAGGCCAGGGGTCCTCAAACTTTTTAAACGGGGCCAGTTTACAGTCCCTCAGACCGTTGGAGGGCTGGACTATAGTTTTAAAAAACTATGAACAAATTCCTATGCACACTGGACGAGTCGGCTGCTATGCAGGACAGGCAGCGGCGGCAAAAACACCTGGTGGCCGGATAAATGTCCTCAGCGGTGCCGCATGTGGCCCGTAGGCTGTAGTTTGAGGACCCCTGCAGGCCTAGGTTATTGCTGAGGGGACCAGAAGTACAAAGTAAATGCGTCAGGAGAGTCACTGGACTCCAGAGCCCAGTCGTCTGTCACACCAAGTTGGATCCCTGAAATGAGTTTCTACTGGTGCCCTATGTAGAGATGCTTTCCTCTCTGACCTCTGGTCACTAGCCTGCAAGCATGTTGATATTTTCCATTCCTTTCTGAGCCTGAGGGCGAAGGAAGTCCACAGCCTGGAGACACCTGGGGCTACCGTACCTGTATGGTTCTGCTCCTACCAGGGAGGCAGATGCTTGCCAAGAGTTCCTTTACTCCACAGGGCCTGAATTGTGCCTGACAATTAAGTACTTAAAAAAACAACAACAACAATGAGGAAAGACCATTTCCTGAACCTTCTTTTTTTAAAAAAAGACACTTTGCTACAGAACAAAGGCCTTTACCACTGACTAGATGGAAATTAGGCGTTTGGAGTCTGCATGGTGTTTTGCTCTGTGGTACAAAGGAGTGCTGTAAGTTGGAAATGACTGTAGCACCTAACAACAGGTGGCCCCAAATGGTTTGCGCTCACCTACTAACCTAATTAGTGATGGGCTGCTCAAGGCCACTCAGTACCACTGCA
>NW_022103927.1:4616260-4627265 GCF_000313985.2 Echinops telfairi | reverse complement strand
CGGCCGGTGCTGGTGATCACATCTTTGTTGTTATTCTTCTGAGTCATCTGGATGGCCGTCTTCTGCCCTCGTGCACTGGCATCCCTTTACCTCACCTCCGTTCCCTGGAGACTTTCTTCCCAGATGCCCTCATCCACACCCGTTTGCACCCAGGCCTTCCACACCTCCAATCTGTGCGGTGCAAATAATTAATATGGCCCTTCTAGCCAACCTTTTTATTTTTTGTCCTTTTAATAGTATTTTTAGCCCCCCCCCCACACACACACACAAAAGACCCTAAAAAATGGATTAACATGGTGGCTGCAACAATGAACTCAAACATAACCACCCAGGACCCACCGGGGCAGTGTGGGGTCATTATGAGTTGGAACTGACTGACTCAACAGCACCCAACAACAAAAGCCATAGACTTTGTGACTCACCAAACGACTGGTGATCCCATGTAAATGAGGTGCTTGCGGTCCCCAAGGGGCTTGGATAGCTGGCTAATAATGTAAATACAGTCTACTGTACTTTGGTGGGGGGTGGAAACATGTAAATAAGATGTACAGAATACTAACGAGGAGATTGGTCAGTTTTGCCATCACATTAGGCTTAAAATGAGCCATCCCACAGGTGAGGCTGGGAGGCCAAAGGCCAGCGAGAGCCATTAGGCACAGCTGAGAAGCTGTCCTACTTAACTAAACAACTGTATCCCGAGTTGTTTCTGATCCTGAAGTGTAACCTGCTACTTCCCTAGTATCTCTCATAATCATGGATGTTGTCTGTGAGTTTTGTGTGACCACTGCCATGGGTTATTGAACCGAACAGAGAAGTAGAGTGCCATGGGACGGACAACTGCTGTCCGACCTCCTATATAAATCAGCCTCGGGCAGCAGATACTGATACCGATTCTCCATCCCCTTTGTGAAGGATACTGCCCCTCAAGCCATTTTTTTAAGGTAACACTTTCTTTTTAAGGTTAACAATTTTTGTTGTAAATTAGGTAGGGGCTTACATTTCAGGTCAGCTTTGTATTCAACAGTTTAAACTACTACTCACAGCCCCCAATAGTTTACCCTTCACCCATTCCTTGATTTCTCTTCTTATCTTCCTTTAGTAGACTATTATTATTTTCCATTTCACCCAAGTTAACACCTATCAACAGTCTAGCCCATTGAATTAACTTCCCTGGACCTCCCCTGCACACCATTTTTATACTAACACATGACATGAATTACCGTGGACTTCCCTGCAAAGGGTGCGTTTGTTTGTATATTTTTGTTGCTGTTTAGCTGTAATGAATGATGATTTCTTTTCCAGGGATAAGTGAGGCATCTAGAGACCCAGCCCAGAGACACATCTACATTTTAGCATTCAGATTTTTAGATGCACGTGGATAATAAAGAATGGATGACTTTTTAAAGCCATGATTTTCATGATCACTAGAATTCCACAGATGGGTTTGAGAAAAACAGGTCTCAAATTCTGGAGACCTCAAACGCTCCCTTCCCTTCACACTAAGCCCTGGACTCCATGTCACTTTGGTGTCTTGGTGGTGGTCTCACGCCCCTCCTCTAGTCCACACACACCTACTACAACCCCACCCAGGCTCAAGAACCCCAGTGCTTTCTCTCTTCAGACATTCAGGGACGCCTGCGTTGCTGGAGAACAGCACCGTCCTGTCAGCAGGGTGAGATGTACATAAAGTAATATGGCGATTGTCCTGGGTTCCTGAGGAATCATTTCTAAAACAACAAAAATGGAACCAAAAACCCCTGGAACTGAAATTAAATATCTTCTACAAGGAATCCAAGCCAAACCTAACTAACTGGTAAGGTGAGAAGGTGAGTAACTCTGGGACTATTCGGGTTGGAAAAACCCAACCAACAATGGCTCAGGATCACCTCATATTATCAATTAGCTTCAGGGAAGAAGGACTGGAGTTTGCATTACTTAACGAGATTTCCAATGAAAAATGGACACGGAAGCTCCATGTGCTTGCTTCTTGGTTGGCAGGATGAACTGACCTGTTTAGGGCAGGGACGCTCACCTTAGAAACCCTCCTAACCACTACTCCCCACCCCCATCTCTTTGTGCTGATCTGATTTGTAGCCTTTTTGGGTAGAATACATCTGTAATTGTAACACTTTCTGTGAGTCTTTCCAGCACATTATACCCACAACTCAAGAGTCTTGGGTACCAGCCAGCAAGTCAGACATTAGGGATCTGAAGGGGGATTCCTAAACTTGCAGCTGGCAGTCTGAAGGACATTATCCCGTAACCTGGGAGAGCTGACCTAACTCCAGGTGACTAGGAGGGAGCGAAGGGCTGCGGCTGTGTCAGCCATCAGGAAAGGAGAACAGTGCAGACTTGATTTATGCTGATTCCTATCCTCATACAGAGTTACTGCCAATCCCTGGCTCTGACTTTAAGGGTGGGCCTTAGGGCCATTTGGCATCTGGTCACCTCCCCCTCATTCTTTCCATCAGCCATTCCAAAGCCTTTATAATTCTCCTGCCCCTGATCCCCACACTTGCTTCCCCTTAACCCGAGCAGGATTAAAAACAAGGCAGATCGCTAGCTTCCTCTGCAAATTCTGCTCCCCTGGCCCCCAAATATATCCACAACCACCCGTCCTCTTTCCTAGCCCTCCCCAACTCAGTGGGAACGAACAAGGTTTTGTTTTAGCCTAGTTCTTGAACCCACTCACCTATTCCTACCACGTTCTTGTATCTTTATTTGCTGAAGATACAATGACTCCATCTTGAAAACACACATGCACAAAACCTCCCTGCCACTCCAAGTCTCCTTCATTTAGCCACCTCCCTTTTCTCGCTCCATAGTGGTCTGGGTTCTAGAAAGCTGCTGGCACTGAGGACACTTCCTTTATTTGCTACCCACTCATTTCTCAGCCTGCCGCCATCAGATTCCTGCTCCAGATCTCAAATGTCAGGGCTCCTCTCCAGTGACCTGTAGTTAGAACCAGTAGACCTTTGAGATCAGGCCTGGGGAACCTTTTTCTGCCGAGGGCCATGTGGGCATTTATAACATCATTCATGAGCCATATTGGTCAAACATTTAATTAACTCACCCCCCATGTGATGGCTGGAAGTGCTTCTCTTTCGTGAGGCATGCGAATGTTAGCTGGTGGTGATTTCAATGGCCTGAGATGGCCTAAAGGCTGGACATTCATCACTCCTGCTTTAGATTATAACTCCCTTGACCTCTTGGCAGCGGCCGGTGCTGGTGATCACATCTTTGTTGTTATTCTTCTGAGTCATCTGGATGGCCGTCTTCTGCCCTCGTGCACTGGCATCCCTTTACCTCACCTCCGTTCCCTGGAGACTTTCTTCCCAGATGCCCTCATCCACACCCGTTTGCACCCAGGCCTTCCACACCTCCCCTCTGCCCCCCACCCAACACACAGCCTGTCTTCCTCTATAGGCAGGCACCCCATTCCCTACCTAAGCCCTGCTTCCTCTGCAGTCTTCTTTGGCTGAGTTAAGAACAGAGTCACTGTCTACATCTCAGTGTCCCCAACTGGTCCCCCCCTTGGAGGGCGAGGGCCACATCTCATTTATTTCAGTACAATCAGTATCTACTCCTTACCCTAACACATGTGCATTGACAATGTGAATGCATGACTATCAAGGGCTCTCAACACCATCCACAGGCTAATGATTCCCAAACTTATCTCCAGCTCCGAGCCAAATCACATAGCTACCTTCAGACCATCTCCACTTGGATGTCCTCAAAGACATCTCAAACACCATCAGTTCTTGATCATATGCTACCTCCTGATATGGTTGGTCATAACCAATTCTTTTAGGAACAGTGACTATGTATTTCTTCCATCTTTTGATGTTTTTACTGCACTGTTAAATATTTTGTACTTACAATCCTTCAATATTGTAATTCTATGCATGGTTTTGTTTCAGTCCCTAAGCTGGAGAAATGTCATGTGTGATCTTCTCTTTTTGTTTTCTAACTAACTCCAAATCTTTACACATTTCATTGAAACACTACATTGCCTTCTCTAGCTGCCCTTCAAAATCTTCCATTCAGATCTCTTACTTTCTTTTGATTTAGTAACGCTGTATTAAAGAGGAATTTGCAGGCCCTCTTCTGATACCCATTTTGATTTTTTTCTTTTAATGACCTTTTGCTTTCTTCATGTATGATACCTTTGATATCATCCCACAATTTGGGCTTCAGTCACCAGTGTTCAATACATTCAAATCTATTTGAGATGGTTTCTAAATTCACATGGAATATACCAAGACTGCACTTTGGCTCTTGTGAAATTGTGTCAATATTCTAGTTTCAACTTCAACGTGTAAATGACCTGATGGTCTGCTCTGGCATTGTTTGGACTCCTGATACTGGATTTCTGTATCATTTATTTCCTTTGATATACCAATTTTATTTTTTTGCATTCTATTTGGTGAGATCCAGGAGCAAATTACATTGTTGAAAGAAGTATTCACAATGAATAAGTTATTGGTCTTGAAAAATTCTATCGTAGCATCTGCAGTATCGTTTCTGTCATCAAGGCCATATTTTCCAGCTACTGATCCTTGTTTCCAACTTTCATATTCCAAACCCCTATTGTTATCAGTGCATATTGATCGGATGTTTCATCAATTTCAGACTGCAGAAGTTAGTTTACAAGGCTTGTTTCTTCATCCTGATACTAGTGATTGGCATGTAAATTTGAATATTTTATATTAATTTGTTTTCCTTGTAGGCATTTGGATATTAACCGATCACTGACAGGACTGTACTTCAAGACAGATCTTGAAATGTTCCTTTAAATGATGAATGTGATGCCAATTCTTCAATTTATCACTCCAGACTTAGGAGACCGTATGATTGTGATTCAAAATGACTAATACCAGTTCATTTCAATTCACTTAATGCCTAGGTTATCAATTTTTATGACTATCATTATATCCTCTCATTTCTGCCTCTTCAGCATCTCTCAGATTTACTGCTTGCAGCTATCCTATTAAATTTCTCACCTGGGTCCTGATGAACTTCTAAGCTGCTATGTAATTCCTCATTCCCTTTGACATCTAAAGGGCTCAATAGCCACAGGATCAAGTTTTAATTCCTCAGCACAGTAAACAAGGCCTCCAAGCCGTGGCATCTACCTTGCCTTCTCAGCCTTACCTCCCCCTATGCCTGCTCCATCCTAGAATTTCACCAAATACATTAGCTTCTGCCTAGAACGACCTTCCCTTTCTACCTTCTCCACAAGGCAACATTCTGCTTCTGCCCCTCCAACTGCTTTTATTCTGCGCTTTTCTTGTAGTACTACCAGCAATGCTGTCATCATAGCTTTTACACACTGGTATTCTCATAGAATGTCAAAAACTGCATTATCTTCATCTTTGTTTTACAATAAATCCGAAGGTTTAATGGAGTCCTCCGATGGTGCAAATGGTTAACAGCTAGGCTGCTAACCGAAAGGCTCAAAGTTCAAGTCCATCCAGCCGTGCCTTGATAGAAGGCCCAGCAATCTCATACTGAAATATCAGTCATTGGAAAAAATATGGAACACAGCTCTACTGTGACACATATTGAATTGCCGCAAGTTGAGCTCCTCGGCAACTGGTTGAAGGGATTCTAAATGTTTGTTGAACACCTGAATGAATAAACTGCCGTGGAGCAGGTTAAAATACTCCCACTCTCTGGCCTCCTAGCATCTTCAGTAAGCCTTAACACCTCAACTTCTAGACTGTCTAAACAGTTTAAGGATCCTGAAATTAGAATCGATGATACAAATGGGCGTTTCATTTTGTGTAATTGTTCACAACCTGCTTGAGCTGCTAATGGTGCAAAGTTGTTCCTTTCTAGGCTCAAGGGATGAGAATGGAACAGGTTTTCATGGCAGCTATGAAAATGGTGAAGAATCACTTGGATCCAGTGAATTCAAATTTCATGGGACAAAGGTCTGCAACAGACAGATGTCTGCAGAGAGCTTCTTTATTTTTCCAGCCTCTCCTTTGGGGATATAGCCCTTTCTATTTCATTTTTCTTAATACTCAGCAGCTGCATATTAATCAGGATGCTAATGAATCATAGGCTTCCCTGGGCCTGCATTCACCAATTAACTTTAATAAACAAAATGCACAGTGTCCTCTCCACTGGCTTCCCCCTTTCCTGTGCCTGCTTCGGCTGCAGAACCCTGGACGAAGGCCAGGGAATGGAAGTCAGCCCAACACAGCAGGCCGTGTGGGCAAGGCCTGCATGAGGGTCGGGCCATGGAGTAGGGGGCTCCAAACACATTACTGTGCTCATCTATTATGGTCTGTCCTTTGAAGGAGTCCCTAATTCAGCTGCAAGGATTAGGACATAGTTCCCAAGCAGGGATCAGACTGGCAGACGGCCCAGGAACGGCACGGAAGAAATGGGTCTCAGTGAAGAGACCATCTGTTCGCTCCAGGTAAAGCTGTGATTGGCAGGCATGTGAGCCAGAGCCACCCGCTGGTGAGGCCCCCACTCCGTGGCCTCTAACAGATATACAAGTAAACAATCCGCCAGCCACTTATGACCACCGCAGGCGGTGGTCCCAGGTTGGGAGGCAAGCTAATCAAGTATTCAAGGCGGAGCACGACAAACTCTGGCTCGTGGGCAAACCGATGTTTGGCTGAAGGAGAGCCAAGAAGGGGGAGGGCTCCAACAGAAGCGGAGGGGCCCTTCCGTGCCCTCTACGTTTCCCTCAGAAATGTGTCAACATTTTAATTGTGTTGAGTGTCTGGTGTTGGTTCTATTAAATGGCCCTTGCACAGGTTCTCATCTGCCTGTTGTTCAGTCCAAAGCTCTTGTATCTAAATTATTTGTAATTGTCTATTTCTTCAGGTAAATCTTGATCTACACATGCTATTGACAATAGGGCATTATCTATTAAGCAGCTTCAGCGCTTCTTCACTTTTTCTTGCCGACAATTAATAACACACACCTAAACATGGTTCCACTCTGTGACCCACTTTAGAACGGAGCGTTTTGAGGCAAGAGAACGTTGGCTTTATGTTTGGAGCCTTCAGGGCCATGGCTTCTCACTCTTTCCCTAAGTGAGCTCATTCAGTGCCAGTGAAACGATGGCTCCCCCAGCGCCGTATCTACCCCTTAGCCCCACCTTTAGTACAAGATCCGAAAGGCCAATGTCCTTTTGATCTGTTCAGGGGGGTATCCTTAGTCACCTCAAACTCAACGAGGGCAAAACGGAACACCTGCTGTTCCCATTGACAAAACAACCATCACCTACTGGCTATCACCAAAAGTGGGAAAGCAGGGAGCCGTGGTAGAGGATCCCTAATTGATAGTGTTTGCCAATTATAGTTCAAAGACTCACATAATAGTTGATTTCAAGCTATCAATGTAAAGTCCCTAAACACCCAAGATGAGATGTGCAGAATTGGCTTTTGCCAACCAGGAGGCAGCGGTTCCAAATACCATACCCAGGAAATATCGTCTACTCCTCCTTCCTTCCCTCATGGCTCATTAAATGACCTCTGGAGCTCCCTATTTCTTTCCATCTCTCATGTTAGAAGCCACCCCAGCAGGAGCTTTCCCACCTGACCTCCTACATCCCCATTGCCATTCCCCATAAAACAGCCTGTATTTTTTGTTAAATAATATGAACCAAACTCACATTGCTGCCTTGACCCAACAATTCCAACTAAGAGAAATGAACATGTATAGACACACACAACCTGGTACACAACTGTTCTATTACCCAAAGCAACCTATACATTCAGTGCAAGCTCCATCAAAATTTTAACAGCCTTCTTTGCAGAAATGTATCGACCAATCCTCAAATGTATATGAAAAGGCAAGGGACCTTAAAACAATCATGAAGAAGGATAAAGTGGAAAGATTCACATTACCTGATTCCAAAATCTATTATTGTTATAGTAATTAAAACAGCTTGGTGCTGGTAGAATAACACATAAATGTAAGCTAATGAAATAGAATTGCTAACGATGAAAAATACAACTTTCCTCTAGTTCCTAAATGTTTCCTCCCCGCTCCCACTATCATGATACGAATTCTACCTTGCAAGTCTGGCTAGACCAGAGGATGTACACTGGTACAGATAGGAACTGGAAATCCAGGGAATCCAGGGCGGATGATCCCTACAGGACCAGTGGTGTGAGTGGTGATCCTGGGAGGGTAGAGGGAGAGTGGGTTAGAAAGAGGGAACGGATTACAAGGAACTATATGTGACCTTCTCCCTGGGGGACGGACAACAGAAAAGTGGGTGAAGGGAGACGTTGGACAGGGCAAAATATGACAAAATAATAATTTATAAATTGTCAAGGGCTCATGAGGAAGGGGAAGTGGGGAGGGAGGGGAAAAATGAGGACCTAATGCAGGGGGCTTAAGTGGAGAGGAAATGTTTTGAGAATGATGAGGGCAATGAATGTACAAATGCACTTTACACAATTGATGTATGTATGGATTGTGATAAGAGTTGTATGAGCCCCTAATAAAATGATTAAAAAAAAAAGAAATAGAATTGCTAGTCCAGAAATAAACCCATACATCTATAAGATTACATTGATTTTCAACAAAGGTGCAAAGGTGTTAAGTCTATTCAATGGATATTCATTCAATGAGCTGCTTTGGTTTTCCAACTTCTTTGGGGGGGGGTGTAGCTCTTTCTATTTAATTTTTCTTAATATTCAGCAACTGTGTATTAATAAATGGTACTGGGAAAACTGGATACCCACATGCAGAAGAATTCATCTGGATCCATGTCTTATATCATATATTAAAAATGGATCAAAGATCTAAATGTTAAAAACTAAACCCATATTGGTTTCTTTGGGTTTTATTGTTCATATTAGGGTGTATCTCAGAGATGTGATGTCAATGGAGGTCACTCTCTTGAAGCTGTGTTATATGCTTTTCCATTGTTCGGTATATGAAACTCAGGGCTGATGAATCTACAAGGGGAGGGGGTTACAGTGATAGTGGGGAGGTGATGTCAAGAAGTCCATGTAGAAAAAGAATGCTTGGAAATTGATTGTGGTAGCAATTGTACATTCTACTTGATGTGATTGAAATATGGAATGATATATGAATTAAATTCCAACTAATAAAAAATAAAAGAAAAATTAACCCCACAATATTCTTAAGAGAAAAATACAGGGGTAGCTAACGAGTACGAGAAAAAAAGGTTATGAAATTGATTATGGTGATGACTGCACAACTCTTCTTAATATGACTGAACAGTTAAATTGTACAGTATGTGAAGTACATGCCAGCAAAACCTTTCTTTAATGCAAGGTCGACGCTATGGGGCCTAGTTTTTAAATAAGTCATGCTCAGATATAACAAAAGCCCCAGGGGAGGGGGAGAAATCCTCAGAGCAAAAGATGAAACAGATAAATGGAGTTTTTAAAAAGTAATTATTTTTGTCAATCAAAGGAATTTATCAACAAAGTAAAGAGAAAATGTACAGATTAGAAGTTTTTCAGAAATCTGATAAGGAATACACACACACACACACACACACAAACACACACAAATAAGCAAGGCAGTTAAACCCAAAAAAGGGCAAAAGACCACCAAACACATGAGATATCTTGCTCAAGGCATTAGTCATGAGATGCCAATCAAAATCACCATGAGAATGGCAATAATAAAAAGAGAAAAAGGTAAACAACAGATGTTGGCAAGGTTGTGGAACAACTGGAACCCACCCCATTGCTGGTGGGAATGTGAAATGGTACAGCTGTTATAAAGAGTGTTTGGCATTCCTCAAAAAGTTAAACATTGAACTACCATTTGACCCAATAATCCCAATCTTAGGTATATAGACAGAAATGAGAGCAGGTACATAAACACAAACCTGTACATCAATGTCCATTGAAGCACTTTTCACAATAGCCAAAATGTGGAAACAACTGAAAAGTCTACCAACAGATAGAGGGCTGGAAAAAATGACAATGTGGCATACAGATACAGTATATGGAAATGAGTTCCTGGCACATGCCACAATATAGACGAATCTAGTAACTATGCTGAGTGAAAGAAGTTAAGCCATATGGTGCCACTTGAAATAAACAAATATATAGAAATCGATGTGGAATGGTTAATGGTTAAAGCAGGAGTGGAAAGGAGGGGCAAGGGGGATTTCTTGCTTTGGGGGTTATTGGAGTTTGGGGTTTTAAAGAAACAAGTCTATTGGTCTTGGAGTTTTGATTAACGGTGTTGGAATGATTTGGAAAAGGATAATGTGAATTGGCTGCACAACTTGAAGAAGGTTAACCAATGACACTGAATTACATATATATGGAAATAGTTTAACTGGTGAAAGTCTTGTGCATATTTTCATAAACAAAATCTTATTGATAAATGTTCCCAAGTAAAACCAGTGGTGTTGGCCACATTCAGACTGCCAGCCATAAGCTACTGACCCCTGCCCTAGCCACATCATGTCACACTCTTCCATTCTCAACCCTCCAAACACAGTGGGGATCAATCACACCCGAAGTCCCAGCTAACTGTCACCTCTTCCTATCTTCTCTTACTCAGACTGCTCCAGTAAAGTCCTCTCGCCTGGACTTTGCAACTGCTGTCCTTATGCCTGAAACACTGTTTGTGCCCACCCACAAGATTCCTTTGTCACCTCCTCTTGTGCAGTGGACCTTCCCCAACCCTGTGATTGAAACTAACTACCCATCACTCTGTCCCAGTATTTTCCCCAAGCACTTAGCATCTACAGATTATTAATATTCAGGCCTTTACTGTCTGCCTCCTCCTCTAAGGGGTCAGCTGTCATCTGTGGCCCCAGACCCTAGGATGGCGCATGGCACACGCAGGGAGATGCTCCATCAAGATCTATGGAAGGGATGTAGATGAGCAGATACCTATAGGCTTGGAGATGAAAGGTATGACAGAGGGTCCCAGGGCCTATTTGGGCCTGTTGGACCTACTAGTCCTCACCTGGCTGGGCCACCACTAGCTTCATCATCATCCTGGTTCTCATACTCCTTGCTGTTCCCCAACA
>NW_022103927.1:4613951-4614771 GCF_000313985.2 Echinops telfairi | reverse complement strand
CTTATACCTGGGACATGTAATCGGAAGAGACCAGTCCCTAGAAAGGCCGTCATGCTTGATAAAGTCGAGGGGCATGACAAAGAGGAAGACTCTTGACGAGATGGATGGACAGAGTGGCTGCCATAACGGACCTAAAACCTAAAATCGAATGTGAGGCGGGTGCAGGACTGGGCAGTGTTTCATTCTGTTGTACATAGGGTTGCTGTGAATCAGAGCTGACTCTAAGGCACCTACCAGTAGAAAGACTTGAATAAGTGTGTGCAAAGACCCGAGGCAGGAGCATGCTCAGTGTCTCTGAGGAGACGGTGTGAAGGGTGAATGGAGACCAGGGAGAGGCAATGGGAGGTAAAATGGGGCATGACTTGGCAGGAGGCAAGGCAAGGATTGCCGATTTTGTTTCATCTGACTAGGAGGTCACTGCAGGCTGGGCTACGGCTCCTCTCGGGGACATCTCTCAAGATGCCACCTGGAAGCAGCAGGGACCCACTCATGTCACCTGATCCTATGTACCAGGCACTTTCCCAGGCCTGCCCTTCAGCTACTCACAGTCCAGCCGAGAGCTGCACACCTGTTCTGGAGGATTTGGGCTTGAATCTGGGCTGTCTCAGAGTGGAGGGAGCATGAGATTATTGTTCCCTCTCAAACCCATTCCTCTATTCATGAGACTGATACATTCTAAAATATTGCGCTGTATTGAGGGCTTTGGGGATAAAACTCATGCCACATAGATATCAAAATAAAAATTTATAATTTATCAAAGAGGCCACGAGGGTGGGGAGAGGAAGAGGAGCTGGCACCAAGGGCTCAATAGAAAAGAAAT
>NW_022103927.1:4612361-4613851 GCF_000313985.2 Echinops telfairi | reverse complement strand
CTTATACCTGGGACATGTAATCGGAAGAGACCAGTCCCTAGAAAGGCCGTCATGCTTGATAAAGTCGAGGGGCATGACAAAGAGGAAGACTCTTGCCGAGATGGATGGACATTATCAGCTCTGCCTGCCTTGGGGAGTCTCCTCAGTGAGACCTTGGGGACCCATGCCATCCCCTGGTTTCCTCCGTGGCTCTGTGGCTCTCAGTTTGCACTGGCCACCTTGATTCAGAATCAGCTGGAAGCTTCTTGAAAGCCTGACAAGGCCTGGCCCTGCCAGGGTGGAGTCCATATGTCCTAATAATTATTGAGTAATAATCATGCTAATGATCGTATTTATCACAAAAGGAGCCACAGGCTGGAAGGATTAGCAAAACAAAAAATAACCTGTGAAAAGAAATTAGGGAACAGTGATGATCCAGTGGTAGCGCTCTCACTTTTCATGCAGGATGCCCAGCTTCGATTCCTGCATGGGTTCCTTCTGTGTGTGGAGGATCATGGAGGAGACCTGGCGATATAGCGGTGTAAGGCATTGGGCTGCTGACTGCAAGTTCAGCAGTTCGAAACCACAAGCCACTCTGTGGGAATAAGATAAGGGCTTTCTACTCCCCTAAAGAGATTCAGTCTCTGGAGGAGGGAGTAGAACTGATTGTGGTGAAGTATATACAACTCTTTCCAAAGGCGTTTTAACTATGGAAGTGGATGATATGTGACTATTCCATCAAGAAAGTGACTGGAAAAGGAAGGAACCGAATGACCTCTGGCTACCATGGGAGAAGGAAGAGCTTTTGCTTAGGGGGTATTGAGTGTGTGTGAATGGTGGTGGAATAATTAGGGAAAGGATATCAATAATGGTTAGACAACACAGTATGTCAGTGACACGTAGCAGTTGTTGAATTGGAGAATGTTTTGTTGTGTATATCTTTGCCACAATTAAAAAAAATTCGATGACATGAGTAACAATGAGCACAAGGGAGAAGAAACTGTGCTGAAAATGATGGTGGTAACGCGTGTACAACTCTTCTTGATATGATTGAACTATTGAATTGTGGAGGAAGTACCAATAAAACTTTAAACAGTTACAGTTTCAGAAACGCACAGTTCTATCCGGTCCTATAGGGTCACTAAGGAGTCGGCACCAACTCAATGGCAATGAGTTTCAAGTTTTTTTGGGGTTTTTCTTTGGGTTGGTAGAGACTAGGGTATTGCTATGGTGCTGAACAAGCTTCATCACAGTTTTCAGACTGATAGGCTAGGAAGAAAAGCCTGGCGATGCACCTCTGAAAGTCAGCCAAGAAAAGCCTACGGTCACACTGCTCTGATCTGTAACCCATGGCACAGATGGCACAGGGCCAGGAAGCACTTTGATTGTGCATGGGGTCACCGTGAGGTATGGGCCAGACCCACCACAGCTCACAATATACAGAATGTACAAAGGACCGTGCAACTCAATCAGAGGGCAAGGAATCCAACCAAAGATAGAGAAGGGACGTT
>NW_022103927.1:4609622-4611275 GCF_000313985.2 Echinops telfairi | reverse complement strand
CTCATACAACTCTTATCACAACCCATACATATATAAATTGTGTAAAGCACATTTGTACATTCATTGCCCTCATCATTCTCAAAACATTTGCACTCCACTTAAACCCCTGGCATCAGCTCCTCATCCCCCCTCCCTCATGAACCCTTGATAATTTATAAATTATTTTGTCATATTTTACACTATCTGACATCTCCCTTCATCTATGTTTATGTTGTCCGTCCCCCAGGGAGGAGGTTATATGTAGATCCTTGTAATCAGTTCCTGCTTTCTACCCCACCCTCCGGGTATCACCACTCTCAGCACTGGTTCTGAAAGGAATCATCTGTTCTGGATTCCCTGTGTTTCCAGTTCCTATCTGTACCAGTGCACATCCTCTAGTCTAGTCAGATTTGCAAGGTAGAATTGGGATCATGATAGTGGGATGGGGGGGGCGGGACACAGGGAGGAAGCATTTAGGAACCAGAGGAAAAAAACTTTCATTGTACGTTGTATGTTTCATCGTTGCTACACCGCACCCTGACTGGCTCATCTCTTTGTCAAGATGGATGGAAAGTAGTTCAGACAAGGTTTAAATAGCAATGATTTTGCTAGAGGTATGGGACCGGACCGTTGTACATAGGGTCAGTATGAGTTAGAATTTGATGGCGTCAACATCCATCAGTAAGTAGTAAGGATACTGCTGCATCTTCTGCAGATGCTGGCTGACCTCAGACATGCCTTTTAGTTAGCAGGTACACATGCAACCCTTGTGCCATCAGGGCTCCTTAACTGCCTAGACATCTCTTGAGTTGTTTGCAGGTTTGTGTGTGCACACGTCCAACCAACACACACACACACACACACACACACACACACACACACACACACACACGGTGCAGGATTTTGATGTGGTATCAATTGTATGACTTTTGCATACCTGCAATACAAAACCATGTTTGGTCAGATACATTCACGTAGTAAAAACTAAGATTCTTGATAGCCACTAAACTGAGGAGTGGGCTAGCCTTGGGGTGGGGCCCTGAGGGACAAGCACCTTGGGCCTTCAAACCTGTCAACCAGGTAGATATGAGGACCCAAGAAAAGAAAATAGGGGTAACTGCTCAGATGTGACAGACTAAGGGACACGTGTGTGTGTGTGTGTGTGTGTGTGAGGGGGGCTGGCAAATTAGTTTCTTTTTCCATCTTTTAAAAATGCTTATTAGACATTTGGTAGCCTTTTCGGTGACACACCTTTCTGTTGGGTTGTCTTTTTAAGAATTCATAGCATATTTTGGCTTTACGTTAAGGATGTTTTCCGTATCGTTCCCCATATGGGAGGCCCGGTGCTATGGTGGGTTAATCACAAGATGCTTTCTACTCCCATAGACCCAGTCTCGGAAATCCACAGGGCAATGCTACCCTGCCTTACAGGGTCGCCATGAGTGGCAATGGACTCTGTGGCAGTAAGGATTTTTCCTCCCAATGTGGCTTCCCTCTGGATCCTTAATGTACTGAAGTTCTTCATTTGAATCAACCTCCAATCTCCCCATCTTGTTCAAGTCAGTTTTGAAGGTTCACACGGTTCAGACTCCCCTCCTACAATTTCTATACAAGTTGCTTGGTGACACCGGTCCCGTTCTTTAGTGTGAACATTCTCACCTGTTCCAGCAGGCT
>NW_022103927.1:4596757-4608288 GCF_000313985.2 Echinops telfairi | reverse complement strand
GGGCTCTACTCCACTCTGCTGGCTTGGTGCTGCTGAGAAAATCGTTGCTGAAAAGAACAGCTTCTCCCTTCTCATCCAGACTCCCACCACTCCCAAGTACTGCCCTCTAGAGGGGGCAGAGAGACTGTTGCTTTCCCCTAAAATGGGAGCTGCAGCAGTGGGTGATGGCCCTAGTCCTCCCAGGGCTCCCGCATATCCAAGAACCCTAACCCACCACCCCTTACATGCGGTCCCAGCACCTAGACTGGCCAACACCATGGGGCAGGCTGAGTGTCAAAGACCCTGCACTCAACGGAAAGGCACCAGATGAGGGCGACGGCCCACTTTATTAGCCAGCAGCCAACCTGTGGCTCACCCTTGTTGGGGAGCAGATCATGAAGGTCGATGGAACTTGCTCCTGCTCCCCTGAGGCAGGTGGGGAAGAAGAGGTAGTGGGGTACGGGGGCTGGCCTCACAGAGGCCCCATAAATAGAAGGGGTTAACTACGGAGAGATTCACAGGAGGTGAGCAGGAGGGAGATGGGAGGAAGGTGGGTTTCCTGGGGGCCCACGTCATGCAGCCTCCTGCATCTGGGCGTGCGCTGGCTCGGTGTCCAGGCGGCAGAGGGGACTGTCGTACACCATCTGCAGGTTCACCTTGTGGCCCACCAGCTCCCGGATGTTGTTGATGCCATACTTGATCATTGTGGGGCTGGGGTGGGGGAGAGGGCAGAGTTGACAGCTAGGCCAGGTCCCATTCTTTCTCTGCTCACAGTTCCCCAGGCCCCCACTTTGCCTCCTCCTCCTCCTCCTCCTGGCTACCAGGCCCTGCTTGATCTATCGGTTCCTCTCCTCTGCCCCAGCCTGTGGGCAGCTTGCGGTCCTTCTTGTCACAAGGCTGCAGGGCCTCTGCCAGAAACACCTTTCCCAGATAGCTACAGGGCTGATTCTTGCTTCCCTGCAGGCTCAGCTGCCTCTACTGGGGGAGGGGGGCTTCTCCAACCACACCTGCCTCCTCCTCACTACCATGGGCCACACCCTCGATTTCATCTGTGGAATCTGCTGCTCTATCTTGCTAAGTACACTGTTCCTCACTCCACTGGTAGGAACCTCAGCACCACCTCGGCCTGAGCACAAGGCCAGGGCAGACCAGCACCCTCACAAGCACGCTGAAGGCCGGGCCAAGTGAAGGAATGAATGGATGCCATGAAGGTTGCCCACAGCTGTCCTACCAGCCGCAGGCAGCAGAGGACTGCGCGGCTAGCTCGGGCACTCACCGCTCCAGGGAGAGGCCCCATGCGATGACTGAGACGTTTTCAGGGAGCCCCATGGGCAGCAGCATCTCCGGGCGGAAGAGCCCGGAGTTTCCGACCTCCACCCACTTCTTCAGACCTGAAAAGGGGACAGAAAGGACACTTGGGAGATGGTGTCAGGCCTGGTGTTGGGCTCAGGTAGGCTGTGGCGTCGGTAGTCGGTGGGAGGCCAACCCCTCCACCGCTAGTACCTTGGTGGTAGCTGAACACCTCCATGCTAGGCTCTGTGTAGGGGTTGTAGGCCGGCTTGAAGCGTAACTGGGTGATCCCTGGGCAAGAGAGGGATGGGGAGAAGGCCGAGATGAGGCTGGCCATCAAGGCTGCCTGTGCTGCCTAGCCAGGGCTGCCCACCCGTGCTGTCCTGCTCACCCAGCTTGGTGAAGAACTCCCGCAGGACGCCCATGAGGTGGCCCAGGGTGAGGCCGTGGTCTGCCACAACCCCCTCGATCTGGTGGAACTCGGCCAGGTGCGTGGCATCTAGGGTCTCGTTCCGGAACACGCGGTCAATGGAGAAGTACTTGGCCGGTGTGAAGGGCTTCTGGGAATGACAGCCAGGCCCGGGGGTTAGGGCAGCAGGTGCAGGTGACACTCCCGGGGCCTCACCAACACCCACCTGCATGGGCCAGGACCCACCTTCTGGGCAAGGCGGTGGAGCATGCGGGCGCTCACTGACGTGGTGTGTGTGCGCAGCAGATTTTTCCGGGCCTCATCCAGTTTCCAGGGGTACTTGTACCTTCAGGAGGGAATGTGGAGGAGTCTACACTGGGCTCTTGGACACCCCCTACCCCCCACCCCTCAATCCACCTGTCCTCCCTCCCACAACGCCTGGTCCGGGGCCTGCCTCACCCCTGCGAGCCGTAGCCACCCTGAGAGTGGGTCCGCTTGACGCGGTGAACGTAATCCATCGGGAGCTGCAGTGCCTCAGCGGGATCTGACGGGAGCAGAGCACCGACAGCTTGGTCAACAAGCATCTACCCGCAGAGGCCTGCCGCCACTGACTACATGGAGGACAGATGGAAACCCTGCAGCCAGGCCCTTGCTCCTAGAGCGGCCAGAACCTGCGTCAGGAACAGCCCCCTCTGCCCAGAACCTTCTATGGCTCCCACTGCACGTGAGGCTGAATCTGTGCACTGCATACAAGGCCCTGTGGCTTCTGCTGGATTGATCCCTCTCCTCTCCTCCAGGCTCAGCCTCTGCAGTAGCTGTTCTGTCTGGAGCTTTCCTCCGCCAGCCACCTGCCTGCTGCCTTCTCCTGCCTTTGGTCTTTGCCTAACCACCCCCTTCCTGATGAAGACTTGCCAAGGCGAGATGCTCGACTTCGACGCCACAGCCCCGTGCTCCCCTGCTGATGCCACCACCAGGCAAAGGAATGCTGGTGACCCAGCGAGGTAAGCGCTGGGCTGCTAACAGAAAGGCTAGTGGGTCTAACTCACGAGCGGTTCCTTGGCGGAAAGACGAGGCTGTTGGAAACCCAAGGTCCAGTTTTACAGGGTTCCATCGGGTCGGGATAGACTGATGGCAGTGGGGTTCAGATTCCGCCCCACTATGCAGATGCTGAGGGAGCGGCAGAGTGGTTATGCATGGTGCTGCTAACAGTAAGTTCAGCAGTTCAAAATCACCGGCCTCTCCTCAGGAGAGAGATTAGGAGTTCCACTCCCGTACAGTTACAGTCAATTAAAACCCTCTCCTCCAGGCTTGTTCTGAGTCGGCACTGACTCAATGGCAGTAATAGGTCTGGGGAGCTAATACTCTTCTCCCCCAATAGGCTACACTGGTACCACCAGGGCAGGGACATCCCTGTCTCATCCATGGCTGTGCCTTGGCTGTCAATGGGAGAGATGGCCTTGGCCTGCCTAGAAGCCTGAGATTGGACTTTGGTTCTACCACATGCAAGTTGTGTGACCCCGGATGGGTGACTTCCCCTCTCTCTGCCTCAGCACCCTCACTGCAACACAGGCTATCAGTACTACTTCCTACGAATGGCCGCATTTGTGGCAGGTCCGCGTGCAGACCAGGTTTCTCTAGACAGGAACCTGAGGAGCAACCTGCCCTCCTACTAGGACAAGAGCCGCCGCCACGGGCGCCTGCTTACTTGCTCAGAACTTCAGATGCAATCAACCCGGCCTCAAGGACGGAGCCGGAAGATGAGGACTTTCACAGAAGTTGTACTGGTGGCCCTGGGGGTTAGGTGCTGGGCTGCTGACTGCAAAGCTGGTAGTTCCAACCCACCAGCCGCTGCTCAGGGGAGATGAGGCTGCCGACTCCCACAGAGATGGACAGCCTCTGAAATCCTATATAGGGTCCCTGTGAGTCGTAATTGCCTCCGTGGTGGTGGGTTTGGTTTTGTTAGAGCACGGGCATGAAAGATACATGTGAGATATGACACCAGAGGAGGCAGCAAGCACAGCCCGGACAAAGGCCCCGAGGCCCTGGTGTGTTGAAGGAAAAGAACAGGGTGAGGAGGTGGAGAGAGGAACTCACAGAGTTTGAGGGGGCCAGCTGGCTAGGTTTTGTAGGCCCCCAGCAAGCGCTGCCACTGATGGGTGTTGGGGCGAGCCCCAGGAGATTGCCTGTAAGAGCAGCAGGCCCATGCCTGCGGGGCCCACCCACCTCGCAGGAAGAAGGTGTCATGCTGGTCTCGGGCCGGGTGCTGCTGGGGCTGGAAGAGCGCATCAAAGTTCCAGAAGGAGCTCTCGATGAAGTTGTCCGTGGGCATCTCGGTGAAGCTGGTGGGAGACGTAGCCTGACTGCCCTGCCCTGTCCTGTTCCTGCCCCTGCCCGGCAGGGCCCTGCCACTGGCCCCACGCTCACCCCATCTCCAGGAAGATCTGCCGGAACTGGGTGCGGACTTTGAGCAGGGGGTGCAGGTGGCCGCTGTGGGGCAGCACGCCGTGGGCCGAGAAGTTGTAGGGCTTGAAGGGCCGGTCCCTCCAGGAGCCGCTGGGGGGGCAGTGCGGGGGTCAGGTTGGATGAGAGCTGGCCCCACCACCCCAGCTTCCCATAGGGCCCCTCCCCTCTTCGCGGGCGGCCCCCTCACCTGGCAATCATCTCGGGGCTCAGCTCTGTCTCCTGCTTGGAGACGCTGGTGCTGAAGGCGCTGCCTTTGCTCACCCAGTATGTCTTCAGGACCCTGTGGCCGGAGCAGGGGAGTGGGTACCAAGGCTGCCTCCCCTAAGAGGCCTCGCCCACTACCCCTCACTGACCGCAACACCCCACCCCACAACAAGTCATTTGGCTTTGTTTCCTTGCCAGCACTTGGCACCACGCGAAACCCTCTTTCCTGACCCCCCACCTCCACCCCGCTCCCAGCTCCTCAGGCTCATTCGCTCAGCAGATGCTGGCTGGGAGCACGCTGTGCCGTCCTCAGCACAGAGCGGGAACGCTGGCGCCACTGCAGCCAGGCAGCCTGGAAAGGGATCGTGCTGGGCCAGGCAGTCCTGCTCCAGCTGCCCCTCAAGAACAGGACCTTCTTGGTTGTAGGTAAGGACGCAGAGGCCTAGAGACACCAGTGGACTCGGCTGAGACACATAGCTAGCAGGTGGTACTGTGGGCTGTGTTCTTATCACTCTTACTATAGGACCTACGTGGCTTTGGAGGAGGGGAGCCCCAAGCCCTCTCCCCACCCCACCCCCCGCCCCAGCTGTGGGCCCTCATAGGTGACATTGGCACACTCACACTTCAGACAGGAGCTTTCTCTTCCGGAGCTCACTCCTCTCCTTCTCACCCAACTTCTCAGCCTCCCCACCCTGGACCAGGCGGAGCCGCCGCTGCACCTCATCCTCCACGCTGCTCGCCTGCAGTGAGGAGGGGCCGGGAGTGGAGGTGAGGGCCAGGGCCTGGTTGCTTCCCTGCCCTCCTGCACACCCGCCCACTTGCAGGGACTCACCACTCGGAAAACGCGGGGACCATCCGCTGCACTCTTGTCCACGCGGACCCACTTGTTGGACATGGCCTTGCTGAAGCCCACTTTGCTGCTCGGCAGTCGCTAGGGGAGAGGCTGCCATCATCGGTGGGGCCCCAGGGCTGCCCCCACCGCCACCCAGGGCTTGCCCCGGTCCCCGGCCCTTACCATGAGCTCACTCTGAGCCAGGCCTTCCGGGGGGATGCTGTGGAACACACGGGCCTCATGGCTGCCCTCCCGGGCAATCTCTTCACCCTCGGCGGTGAGCTCCCAGCGCTTGGAGGAACGCAGCTCGGCCTCAATGACCTGCAGGGAGATGCAGAGTGAGGTGTGTGTGTGTGTGTGTCTGTGTGTGTGTGTGTGTGTGTGTGTAGGGGCACACAGGCAGGGGCAGGGTTCAGAACCAGGCCCACCCCCATTACTGGGGACAAGCCTCAGTGCCAGCTGCCTGTGCTCACATCTCCACTGAGTAGCCTGTGGCATTCCTCTTGCTGAGCGGGGGGTTACAGGGATAGCCCACAATCTCCTGCCCCAGTGAGGTCAAGTTCTAAGCTGTGGATTGGCAGAGAACAAATTCCTACTGTTATCTTTTGAACCTGTGACAGCCTCAAAGGTCTCCGGTGAACGGATTCATGTTAGCGCCTCAGTGTCCCAAGGGTCGGGGACAGTCCCTGGGACAAACCAGGAGCCTGAGGTTCCCGGATGAGGGCAGGGAAGGAGGTCAAGGAGACAGGAGCAGGGTTGGGGGACCCAACAGGCCCTCAAGCCTCAGTTCTAATCCTAGCTCTGTTCCTCACTCACTGTGCAACTCCAGGAAATCTGCCTATCCTCCCTGAGTTTCCTCCTTAAGAGATGGATAATGATGGGCTCTCCCGGGGAGCACTACTGTGGAGAATAGAGAACTTTTTCTTTATAGCTCTTACGACAATCCATACATCCGTTGAGTCAAGCACATTTGCACATAGGTTGCCATCATCCTTTTCAAAACATTTTCTTTCTACATGAGCTCCTGGTATCAGCTCCCCCCTCCCTCCCAATAGAAAACTGTTTGAAGACTTTCCAAGACGAAATCTTTACAGAGGTAGCCTGCCTCGTTCCCCCCCTCCTCGGATCGGCCAGTTTGAACTGCTGGCCTGATTAGAAGCCTAACAGGTGAGCCACCAACCAAAAAAGGCATCACTGCCATTGAGATGACTCTGACTCATAGTGACCCTGTAGGACAGAGGAGAACTGCCCTATGTGCAGTTCAGAGGCTTTCAAACTCCACCGGAGGAGGAAGCCTCATCTTTCTCCCTCAGAGCAGCTGGTGGATTTGAACTGCCAATCTGTCGGCAGCTTATTGCAAAACCCATTACGACACACACGCTCCATGCACTGTGCCACCAGGGTTCCCGTAATGCCTAAGTGCCTGTGAACACGGAAAAGGGCTTAATATATGGTATATTCTGTAAAACTAAGACAGCTTCTCATTAGCAGTAGTCATTGGGTTGAACCACATCAAACTGTCACCACTGAATCCTCTGTGACATACCCAATGGTCACTATCCCTGTACTAAGATACTGTCACCCTGCACAAGCACGTACGTACACACACACACACACACACACACACACACACACACACACCAGCTTTGCTTCTTCCTTTGGGCTGATGACCCTCTTGGACTGCGGGGCACACGGAGGAGCTCGGGCTCCAAAGTACAGGGGTCCAATCTCAAAGGCAGGCTTCCCCGACTCTTTGGAGACCAAATTACTGAACGATGCCGCCACGCAGCAGTTGCCACATCCACAAAATGAGGAGACACATGTCATTGTCCTCGGGTTGGGTAAAGGATAGAGAAAGCTGAGATCACACAGAGCACAGACCTGTCCCTTGAATCCTGGCCTCAGGGGTCCAGCCAGCCCCCTGCAATGGGATTCTGGGGCCCTCCTCCTGGGGTCCTATGGCCTATGCTTCTCCTGTCTGGCCCTGAAGCGAAGGGCTTGCTTCTGCTCTGTCTCAGCTGCCTCTTGCTGCCAGCCACTGTCCCCTCCACCTCGAGGATGTACCATTCTGCCCCTGTCCCCTCACTTCCAGTCCTGCCCTGGCACATCCTGCCCAAAGGTGACTCGGACAGCCCCTGAAGCCTGCTTGTGCTTCCTGGCTCCCCCTACTGCCATGGCTCCCCAGTACCCGGGGTGGCAGATACAGATTCTGCCAGGGGTACTGCCTCTGGATTCTGCCACTGCTTGGCAACCTCCTACCATTGATGGCTCAGCCTCAGTGCGAGCCGAGGCTGCTGCCACCTCGCCAGGAGTCGCCCAGACCTTTACAAGCTCGGTCGACCGCCACTTCTGGGGTCTCTGTGCTCTGGCCACCACTCTGGTCGTGTGAGCATACCCCCCATCCGACTGGACCCTTCAGAACGCCACGCTCCCTTCCCCCGAGGCCAAACCTACCTCAATGGACGTTTGTTGCATTCGCATGAGCGTGGTAGGCCAAGAGCCACACTGCTTGCAGACACCCCTGTCCCCGCCGCCCGCCGCGCACCCCGGCCTGTACACACTTAGAACGCAATGCCCCTGCGAGGGGCGGGCCTGGGGGCGGGCCTCGGTGGGCCACGCCACGGAAGGTGTGCAGCGGCAAAGGCCCGGCTCACCTCGCCCAGCGCCTGCAGGCTCTTCACGGCGCCCACCACCGTCTGATGCTCCACGCCCAGCTCGGTCGCCAGCTGCGCGCTGTCCAGGCCGCCATCGGCCGCCTCCAGCCGCCGGAGCAGCTGCTCCGCCACGGAGCTGTCCGCCATCGCCGCTCCCACCACGCTGTGCGCGCCGCAGCAGGGCCCGAGCAGCCGGAACCGGAACACACGCCGGAAGCGTGTGGCGCCCCCTGGAGGGTGGCGTCGCGGTCGTGCGGCGGTCGGATCGGCGCCCTCTTGGGTGTGTCCGCTGAGCTCAGGACGCTGTGCAGGCTCCCGGCCGTCCACCCTAACGCGACCATGGGCGGCTGGTTGACCAGAGAGGTCAAAGTGGTGATGCAGTGTGGTTCGGGGTCATCATCCAGCCCAACCGACGCTGACTGTGTGGCCTCGGACGTTGCACCCTCTCTGAGCCTTCTGCCCTCCAGGGTGTGACCCGGCCCTAGGAAGGCTTGTGCTGGGTGGGCTGTGTTGTCGTCAATTATTTTTAAACTTTACAAAGAGGCTGGACAGGGGACATCCCTCCTCCCATAGACTAAAAAGAACGAGACGAGGCAAAGCAGCCAGTACTAAGGTGACCAGACGTCCCGCTTTGGGTGGGACAGTCCCGATTTTGAACAATTTTTCCGCATCCTGCGGCGTTTTTAAAAAGTCCCGATTTTTGGAAAGAATGCACGACAAGCTAGGGTAGACGGTTTTCGGCTGCCATGTGGCTATTTCACCAGGATATGAGTTTTATCAATGGTGTCCCGCTTTGCCAGTGTTAACATCTGGTCACCTTACAGTAATCCCTCTGTGCCGGCCCAGCACTAACTGCTTCGTGTAAATCTTCTGTTGCCCGCCCCATCCCCAAACCTACAAAGTCGACGCTGATACCATTCCCATTTCACAGATGAGAACACGGAGACTCAGAAGGTGATATGATTTGCCCAGTGAGTTGGCGAAGGCAGGGCGGAAATGATCAAACTCACCAGGAGTCAGAAAGGATAAATCCTCCACAGTCCAGCCTTTGTATTGGAGCTTAAAGTCTGAGCACTACATTTACAGAGGGCTACAGAAAAACACACAGAAAACCAAAAAACAGCTTCAGTTCTTCAGGTCACGGTTTATTTACATGGCAGGCTGAAGTCCATGTTTGAGTCTCCGCATAGGTTCAGCCTCCATTGAATTCTGTGTAAGAGCTATGGCTGCATGCTGGGCTGCTCACCACAAGGTCAGTCATTCAAACCCACTAGCCCTCCTCAAGAGAAACACCAGGCTGTCTGCTCCGAAAAAAACTCACAACCCACCAGTCAGGGTGCAGGGTAGCAACGATGAAACATACAACTTTCCTCTAGTTCTTAAATGCTTCTTGCCCCCCACTATCATGATCCCAATTCTACCTTACAAATCTGGTTAGACCAGAGGATGTGCACTGGTACAGACAGGAACTGGAAACACAGATAATCCAGGAAAGAGAATCCCTTCAGGACCAGTGCTGAGAGTGGCGATACCAGGAGGGTGGAGGGAGGGTGGGATAGAAAGGGGGAACCCATTACAAGGATCTACATATAACCTCCTCCCTGGGGGATGAACAAAAGAAAAATGGGTGAAGGGGATGTTGGACAGTGTAAGATATGAGAAATTAATAATTTATAAATTATTAAGGGTTCATGAGGGAGGGAGAAAAATTAGCTGATATCAAGGGCTCAAATAGAAAGCAAATGTTTTGAGAATGATGATGGCAGCAAATGTACAGATGTGCTTGACATAATGGATGGATGTATGGATTGTGATAAGAGCTGTAAGAGCCCCCAGTAAAATGAGTTATTAAAATAAATAAACTCAGCCTTGGAAACCCATGGGGGGCAATTCTATTCTATCCTATAGGGTGGCTATGAGTTGAAATCCATTCAGTAACTCAATAGCAATAAGGCCTTTTTATTTCTTCTTCTTCCGACACCTTAGTGGTGGTGTGAGATAAATGTTGGATTGTGAACCACAGGGTTGACGGTTCAAATCGACCAGCTACTCCTATGGAGAAAGAGGTCATCTGTTCCCATCAAGATAGACCAAGTCTCAGAAACCTTATATAAGGTCGCCATGTGTCTGAATTGACTCGGTGACAGTGGGATTGGTTTGATTCTTGGTTTGGTTTGGTTTTTCTCCCATAGGACACCCTCTGTTCTCCGAGAGCATTAACAGAACCAACTGCAGCAAAATGTGTTGCCCTTGAGTGGATGTCAACTCCTAGCAACCCTAAAGACCTGCCCTCTAGGGTTTCCAGATGCAGAAGAGGAAGACTGTCAAGAAGATGGACCGACACAAGGATTGCAACAATGGGCTCAAACATAATAATGATTGGGAGGATGTCCCGAGACCAGGCAGTGTTTTGGTCTGTTGTACATAGGGTTGCTATGAGTTAGAACCAGCTTGAGGGCTCCTAACAACAACAACAACAACAACAACAATGTTTGACTGAAGCAGACTCCCACATACTTCTCCCATGCAACAGCTGGTGAAGCTGAGCAGTCTTACATAATCCAGATCCCCAAACCAAACCTATTGCCACGAAGTTGGTTCCAACTCATAGACACTCTATCTAGGGCAGGGGTCCTCAAACTTTTTTAACAGGGAGCCAGTTCACTGTCCCTTAGACCCATTGGAGGGCCGGACTGTAGTTAAAAAAAACTATGAACAAATTCCTATGGACACTGCACGTATCTTATTTTGAAGTAAAAAAGCAAATGGGGCAAAAACACCCAGTGGGCTGGATAAATGTCCTCAGCAGGCCGCATGTGGCCCGCGAGCCATAGTATGAGGACACCTGATCTAGGATTTCTGAGGGTATAGATCTTTCCAAGAGCAAACAGTCTTCATTTTCTCCCATGGAGTGGCTGGTGGTTTGGAACCTCTGACCTTAGGATGAAGTAACCTGATGCCTCACCCACAGCACCATTTGTCAGATCAGGGGTTGTGTAGATCAGGGGTCAGGAAACTGGGGCTCTGAGCTCTATGGGGCTCTTCCAATACGTCTATGTGGTTCTGAAGTAAAATTGAAAATGAAAGTAAAACAATCATAGTTGCATTTATAAAAGTTTTAGAGGGTATTATTCAGATCACAGTGATTTCATTTGTAAAAATATTCTTTTTAATCTTTTTTTTTTCTTGGTTAGTTCTTTTTTAAATAATTTTATTGGGGGCTCGTACAACTCTTATCACCATCCATCCATCCGTGGTGTCAAGCACATTTGTACATTTGTTGCCATCATTCTCAAAACATTTACTTTCTACTTGAGCCCTTGGTATCAGCTCCTCCTTTTTCCCCTCCCTCCCCGCTCCCCCTTCTCTCATGAACCCTTGATAATTTATAAATTATAATTCTTTTGTCATTTCTTACACTGTCCGGCGTCCCCCTTCACCCACTTTTCTGTTGTCCATCCCCCAGGGAGGAGGTTATATGTAGATCCTTGTAATCGGTTCTCCCTTTTGACCCCATCTTCCCTCCACCCTCCTGGTATCTCCACTCTCAGCACTGATCCTGAAGGGATCCTCTTTCCTGGATTCCCTGTGTTTCCAGTTCCTATCTGTGCCAGTGTACATCCTCTGGTCTAGCCAGATTTGTAAGGTAGAATTGGGATCATGATAGTGGGTGGGGGTAGGGAGAGGAAGCATTTAGGAA
>NW_022103927.1:4578090-4596226 GCF_000313985.2 Echinops telfairi | reverse complement strand
CTTTTTCTAGACCTCTATAAATGCCCTTTGCCTCCTAGCTCTTTCCTCTATTTCCTTTTACTTTCCTCTTGTCCCACTGTCATGCTCAGCCTTCATTTGGGTTTCAGTAATGGTTTCAGTAATTCCTCCCGGTTACATTACCCTTGATCCAGCTCTTATACCTGCTTCACTACCGATTTTGGATCACTTGTTCCCTTGTCCCTGGGTTTGTTAACACCACTTCCTTTCCCCCATCTCCCCATCTCCCATGTCCCGCTGGAACTGCTGGTCCTGTTGTTTTTTCCTCCAGATTGTTTATCCAGCCTATCTTATCTACATAGACCTGCAGAAATAATGACATGCAGAAAAACAAGACAGAGCAAGACAAAGCAACAAAAGAAAAGAAAACAAAACAACAAAAAAAACAATGATCAAAAAAATAAAAGCCTGTAAATAGTTCAAGGACTGTTTGTTGGCCTTTAGAGGGGTTTTCCGGTGGAGTCTGATGGGGTGCCACGCCCTGGTCCCAAAGTCTATTTTCGGTACTCCCTCAGGACTTCCTTGCTCTGCTCCCCTTGCTGTTCTGTTGCACGCCCTTAGTGTTTAGCCTCGGTGTGGTGGGGTCAGATCGGGTGCAATTCCCACACTGTGTCTCCAGTGTTGTCCCCTGTAGGACTATGGGTCAGTGAGGGATGTAAGAATGTTTTTATGGCTCTCAAATAATGTTTAAATTGTTTGTTGTGAGGGGCATGTTTAGTGCACTTCTGTTCCAAAAATTTACGGACCCCCTGTTCTAGATCAGTACTGTTTTCTTGAAATGCAATGTGAGAAACAAGTATATTAAAAATTTTCTGGTAGCCATTGGGGGGAAGAAAAAAAAGGAACAGGTAAAATGAGTTTTAACAGCTTACTGTTAAAAAAACTCATATAGAGGGTTTAATAGGATATTGTTTTTTATTTCTTTTTTTGGTTATATATATTTTTAAATTGAGAGTTAATACAAATGTCATATCATTCCACAGTTCAATCACATCAACAGGATTGTACAATTGTTACCACAATCAGTTTCACGACATTCATTTCCTTCCTGGACTCCTTGACATTGGCTCCCTTTGACCCCCACCCCACCACTGCTCTACCCCCTCCCCCCAAACCCTTATTCTACCGCCTGTCCCTATCGGTTCATCAATCCTGGGTTTCAGATACTGAAAATCAGAAACACATATAAACATAAAAAACCTAATGAGATAACATATCTGAGATAAACTCCAATATGAATAATCAAAAACATTATTTCCTTTCTAGAGATAGGCTGTGTATGGTTTCTTTAAAAAAAAATAAATCCAGGTTGGGGAGGGAGAGGAAAAAAAGAGAAGCTGATATCAAGGGCTGAAGTAGAAAGAAAATTCTTTGAAAATGATGATGGCAACCTATGCACAAATGCACGTGATACAATGGATGTATGGATTGTTGTACAAGCCCCAGTAAAATGATTTATTAAAATAAAAAATAAAAATATATAATAAGAAAATCCCTCCAGATTCCTTATCCCTCAACCTGAATAGTCATTTGAGTGGCTTAAAGGGGAGAGGAAAAAAGTGAAATTGAAATGGACTTGGGGTCTTCAGGGAAAAACAAGTTCATCTCAAACAAACAACAAACAAAACAGCTTAGCTTACATCACCCAGTACATCCAGATTATTGTTGTTTGAACATGTATTCTAGTAAATCAAGTTGAGCTATTTCACATTCTCTTTTTGTTTACCTTAAGCTTCCACACGTGATGAGTGTGGAAACACTGGCAAACCTGGGTCACCGGGAGAAAGACGGGGCTGTCTACTCCCATAAACAGAGTCTCAGAAACTCACGGGCGGGTCTATCCTGCCCTAGAGGGTCGCTTTGAGTCAGCCTCCACTCAAGGGCAGTGGTGTTTTTTGAGTGAGTAACCTAGCCCGGGTTACTTACTCAGAATGCATAATGCAGGGAGACTCATATTCCAGAATTTGCACTTAAATCGCTCAGTGAAATTGCTCACTCTTTCAGTGCCTTTGTATCTTCGACTGGGGTTAGTGTGACAATTCAGTGAAACCCTACACACCCACAACTGCAGTCGATGTCGATACGGAGTGTGGATTGCATGTCGGGCAAGCTCATCCACACTTCAGAAGAGCCCTATTTATTCATTTGATCATCGCAGGCATTATCTGAGTCTATCAATGGGGTCCCTGGTAGCTCAGCAGGGTAAGAACTAGAGTGCTAACAGAACAGTTGGTGGTTTGAACCCACCAGCCATTCCGTGGGAGGAAGAGGAAGCTGTCTACTCCCATAAAGACCTACAGTCTCTGAAGCCCATGGGGCAGTTCTACTCTGTCCTATCGCGTTGCTATGAATTAAAGGGCACTGGACGGGGGTGGGTTTGGTTTGATTTTTCTGTTAAATGAGGTGTCTTATGTCCTCCGACCCTGACCCTACCTGGCTGGGGCATCAGGGAGATCCTCATAAAAAGTCAGAATATGTCTGTCCCTCGACATCCTCCCTCTACTCTGGGTTTCTAAGCACTTGCTCTGCTTCGAGTTCATTCTCTCAAGAGTCCTTCATGCCTCCTGTCACACAACAAGTCATTCTGAAGCGTTTTCTTTGCCAGGGGGAACAGAGACACTGGGTGATGGTGAGCAGAAGCAGGGGCTACCCTCAGGCAGCAAGCACCAAGCCCTTGACACTGAAGCCAGGCTGGGGGAGACCTGTGGTAATCACTCTGAACTTGGGCCTCCTGATGAGTGGCTCTGTTGGTGACATGGAAACTGCCAGGAAAGTGGCAGGCACCTCCTTCTTCAAGTTCTCTCTCATTCTTCCCTTTCCAGAGTCCTCACCACTAGAGGGGAGCAACTCCTCCCCCTCCTTGTCCCAGGGGTTCCCACCTTTCCCGTGTGGTTCCACAGTCCACTGCCTTGCTCTCAGGGTCCAGGTGCTTCAGAGACTGGAAAACCCTTACAAGGCCTTCCTACTCCCGGCAACCTGGGGGCCAGGAGCTGGTGGTAGTCACATGCCTTTGGCTCCAGGAGAAGACTCTAGATCCGGGGGGTGGGGGGTCCTGCCTGAAGCCTTGGATCTTATCTTTCCTACCGCCTGCCTCTCTTTTTCCTCCCCAACCGCCCCCTGCCCCCTGGCCCTTAGCCGTTTAATTGCAAAAGCCAGGCGGTTGGTTTGTGGGCGACCACAAGACAGCGACCCTTTTCGTGTACTGGCTGAGGGGGAAGCAAAGGGGAGGCTGCCGGGAAGGGAACCAAGTAGGAGCCGCCACTTTGTGGAGGCTCCGGGCTTTCTACTCTGTTCCAGTCCACTCCTAAAAGATTTCAAAGCGTGATCTGTCAAATCAGAGCCGGTAGGGGCACCCCTCTGCGCCTCTTAGGAAACTGCTGGGATTTCAGAGAGGCCGAGTGACTTGCTCTGGGTCACACAGCGTCTCTCAGCCAGGCAGCCAGGTCCTGGGGGCCGGGAGGAGGAAAGCTGGCACCATCTGGCTGCCTGCCACGCTGCAGGCCTGACACTAAGGTGCGGGAAAACCCAAGAGCTCTAGTTTCTGAGCACCGGGTCCCATCTTGGGGTGTGGAGGGTGCGGGGTCGAGATTCCAGGGGGATCCACTGTAGGTGTTGGGTTTCTCAAATGCAGGATAGACATGGAGTGGCTTGGAAAGCCGAAAGGTCGTGCTCACCCGTCCATGCAAGGAGGAAGGGGGAAGGGGAGGGGTCCCGGACCTGTGAGGTGACACCTGCGCTGGCGCGCGGGTTCTTTAAACGCCCTGAGGGGGGGAGCTAAGCGCGGAAAGAAGGGCGGGGCTGGGCTGAGGGGGCCGGTCACATGATCTGCCCTGAAGGGCTCGCGGGTCCCCACCCCCCCTCCCACCCCACCGGTGGGCGTCCCCCACAACGCGTGGTCGACTCTCATTGGCCGGTGGTCCAGCCAATAGAAATCGGCCATCTGGGAACCCAGCGTTCCGAGGCACAGTCTAGCTTGCTGCCCCGACAAAGATCCAATAGAAAGGGGCGGTTGTAGCCTCGGACCAATGATAACACGTGGAGGGCGGGCCAAAAGGCCGGGGCAGGTTGGATTGAGAGGCAGGCGGGTATAAAAGCGCGCGGCCGCTGAAGGGGTCCGTCCCTGCTGCAGAGCCGCTGCCCCGTGAGAGACTTAAAGGGCGCCCGCGCCGCCGCCCCCTCGGCCCGCCATGCTGCTACCCGTACCGCTGTTGCTGGGCCTCCTCGGCCTGGCCGCCGCAGAACCCACCGTGTACTTGAAGGAGGAGTTTCTGGACGGAGGTAACGCCTGGTTCCATCCGGAGTCCGCCCGGACGACGCGGCCGGTCCCCCGCTCGGATCTGCGTTGTCTGTAATTAACCGCTCAGAGGACCAACACTGTGGCCCCGGGGACCAGAGCCGCGGGCATTCCCTCCCTCTGCGTCCCGGGGGAGCACGGAGGGCGCAGCAGCCTTCCGAGGCGGGAGTTAGGGCTTCGCCCAAGGTGTCAAACTAGAGTTCGGGGGTGGGGTGGGGTGGGGGTGATGACAGGGGTAATTTCCTTACTTGCCCCCAACGGGTTATGTGAGGTGGATATTGAGGGGCAAGTGTCAGCCGCAGCCACCCTGACCAGCCCCTCTGACCTCCCAGATGGGTGGACGGACCGCTGGATCGAATCCAAACACAAGTCGGATTTTGGCAAATTCGTCCTCAGTTCTGGCAAGTTCTATGGTGACCAGGAGAAAGATAAAGGTAAGAGCCTGTGGGTGAGTGCTCAGACCTGAGCAGACTCGGCTGGCAGAAGCTCTGGGCACTATGCAAAACCTGGGCTTCCCCCGGAGCAGGGCAAACAGGAAGAGGGGCGGGTAGTCGGTAATCCCAGAGGCCTGGGGACCCGGAGTCTGGACCTAGCTGTGACTGACCTGTTCCAGGGCTGCAGACCAGCCAGGACGCCCGCTTTTATGCCCTGTCGTCAAGATTTGAGCCCTTCAGCAACAAGGACAAGACCCTGGTGGTCCAGTTTACTGTGAAGCACGAGCAGAACATTGACTGTGGGGGTGGCTACGTGAAGCTGTTTCCTGGTGGCTTGGACCAGACGGACATGCACGGGGACTCCGAGTACAACATCATGTTCGGTGAGGGGGCCTTGCCCACTTCCCCTGAGAGACTTAAACCTTAGGGGCTCTTCAGCCAGTGAGAAGTGGCCCTGGGAGAGTGGGAAGAACTCCAAGTCCCTTTCCTTGGAGGGGTCGGCTAAAGGAATACACACAGCGAACTGTAGCTCATTGTGCTTATGCTGGTTTCAGTACTTCCTGGTCAGCACTTTTCCTCCTCTTAAGGGAGGATTCCAAGTTCTACATGAACAATGTTTTAATGTACAGCTTTATTTCCAATTCCTGAAGGGCCATTGGTCTTAACCTGGTTAGAACTCACAGGGGCTTGATTTTTTTTTTTCCCTTTAAAGAAGAAAATTTCTTGTGACAGATGAGTGGGAGTTGCTGATGGGGGTCAACCTGGTCTCTAACCCACCTGGTGTTTCACCTAGGTCCTGACATCTGTGGTCCTGGTACCAAGAAGGTTCATGTCATCTTCAATTACAAAGGCAAGAATGTGCTCATCAACAAGGACATCCGTTGCAAGGTGTGCCTGAGGTGTGGGGGTGTGGGTGTGGCAGAGGGCTCCCCCCCCAGGGGCTGAGGCCAGCCAAGTAGGCGGGGTCACTCACTTCCCACCCTCTTCAGGATGACGAGTTCACCCACCTGTACACTTTGATCGTGAGGCCTGACAACACCTATGAGGTGAAGATTGACAACAGCCAGGTGGAGTCCGGCTCCTTGGAAGACGACTGGGACTTCCTGCCTCCCAAGAAGATCAAGGATCCCGATGCCGCCAAGCCGGAAGACTGGGATGAGCGAGCCAAGATCGATGACCCCACAGACTCCAAGCCTGAGGTTGGCGCTTAGGCTGGGGCCGCCCTACCACAGACTGGATGGTGGACAGCCCCAGCCTGGCTGACTCTGGGCCATCCTCCTGCACCCTCAGGACTGGGATAAGCCAGAGCACATCCCTGACCCTGATGCCAAGAAGCCCGATGATTGGGATGAGGAGATGGATGGCGAGTGGGAGCCCCCTGTGATTCAGAACCCTGACTACAAGGTGGGTCTGGGGCTCCGAGCAGGCCTGGGGTAGCTGGTGGTAGGTAGGGCACTGGACTTTGCTCACTGGCAAGTTGCCACCGGCTCTTTCACAGGGCGAGTGGAAGCCCCGGCAGATCGACAACCCAGATTACAAAGGCAAGTGGATCCACCCGGAGATCGACAACCCCGAGTACTCCCCCGATGACAGCATCTACTCCTATGACAGCTTTGCCGTGCTGGGCCTGGATCTCTGGCAGGTGAGACCGTGGTGGAAGACTGGGCTTAGGCAGGAGAGAAGGAACAGAGGGGGAAGTCTGACCCCCAAATAATGACTTTGTTGTTCTTGGGAACATGTCCTAGCTTCTTTCTGCGGGGCGTTCGTTGTGTTCCTTGAGTGCTGTATCTTCTCAAGTAGCCTTCTGTGAACCAGGTCTTTGGGTTTTCTCAACTAGAAGGCAAGGAAGCTGGTTGGTCTCTAGTTTGCCATTTTTGTCTGTCTGTTCACGGTTCACTGATAGTCTACCTGACGGCGCACTCCGCCCGGTAACCAAGTAAGTGAACCCTCATGTTAGTAGATGAGGAACCTGGGGCAGAGAAGGGAGGTGAGACCTGGCAGAGCTGGAGTTTTCGATCAGGCCGCGTGGCTTGCAGTCCCTGTTGCTGTTTTCATTGTTAACCACGATGCTACTCTGTGTACACAGGTCTTTGTAAAGAGTCTGAGGAACATGTGTATGTCTGGTGAACACAGGAACGGAGGGCTAAGGGCTAAGGTGACACTTCTGACAACTACCTCTTCCCTCCATTCACCCCCAGGTCAAGTCTGGCACCATCTTCGACAACTTCCTCATCACCAACGACGAGGCCTATGCCGAGGAGTTTGGCAATGAGACATGGGGTGCCACAAAGGTAGGGTTTGGCCCCAGGCTTGGGTCTGGGGGTGGCAGTAGAGGCTGGCAGGCGGGGCCCAGGCCCTAAGGTAGGTGGTCTGTGTCCACAGGCTGCAGAAAAGGCCATGAAGGACAAGCAGGATGAAGAGCAGAGGCTAAAGGAGGAGGAAGAGGACAAGAAGCGCAAAGAGGAGGAGGAGGCGGAGGACAAGGAGGAGGAGGAGGACAAAGAGGAGGAGGAGGACGACGAAGAGGACAAGGAGGAGGAGGAGGAGGAAGATGTGGGCCAGGCTAAGGACGAGCTGTAGAGGCTGGGCCGCCTGTCTCCAGGGCTGGACTGAAGCCTGAGCGCTCCTGCCGCAGAGCCGGCCGCGCCAAATAATGTCTCTATGAGACTCGAGAACTCTTCATTGTTTTCCAGGCGGGTTCAGATTTGGGGCGGATTTTGGTTTTGTCCCTTCCCTCTTTTTTTGTTTTTGTTTTCTTTTTTACTGGTGTTTTGTCTTCGATTATCACTCAGCCTTCATCCCTGGCCCTCATCTTTCTTGATCGACATCTTTCCCTTCCTCTGTCTTCTCCTCCCTTCAGACCCTTAGCCTCCTCTCCAGCCCGTGGGAGAAGCCCAGGCCTGAGATTCCAATTGCTCTCCTATCTGGAGCCTAGGGGTGTGTGTGGGAAGGCAGGAGAAAGAGGGTGGTGTTCCCAGCCCTCCAGCACTGAGGAAGAGTGGAGCTCTTAGGACCTGACCTCTGACCCCTCCTCCCCTGCTCCCAGAACTTGGGCCACTTCTGGAAGAGGCAGTGATTTCCAGAGAATGTAAACTACAAGCAAATTTCTATTAAATTAAGTTTTGTGTCTCCCTCCTTTGTCTCCTTTTCGGGGTGGGGTGGGGTGAGGGAAGTTGGAGATCAGGGAACCAAGGGTGGCCTTTTTTTCAGGGAGTGGTTCTTCATGGAGTTTCTGAATTTCTTTTTAAACTGTGGAAGAGTTGGCTGAATCCCCCCCCCTTGTGACAAGGGGCCTGGCTTGTCCATTGAAGGCTAGAAGTGTGCTCTATGCACTAATGAGCTCTCCCTTCTGTCGCCAGTTTGATCTGATTGTGGGGAGGAGACACGGTGTGCATTCAGACCTAACAACCTGTCCTTATTAGTTATTATGGCAACTGCTCATCCATCAATTTGTCCCATTTTTCCACTGTGACACTGGAAGCTCTGCCACTGATATTTCAGGCACCAGCAGGTTCACCAGTTTGGTACAAATTCTGCATCGGAAGCAAGACCGCCTGAGTGTTCCTTAGAAGTAAGGTTGGTGAGATTTCGAAAATAAAAACTCCTTGCTGTTGAGTGGACTCCAATTCATGGTGACCCTATCAAATAGGACAGAGAACTGCCCCTGTGGCTTTCTGAGGCTAACTCTTGACAAGGAGTGGAAAACCTAGTCTGTCTTCCTCAGAACAGCTGGTGGTTTCAAACTACTGACCTTGCAGTTAGCAGCCCACCAATACTCTTCAAGAGGGAACCAGTCCCCAGAAAAAGACGCCATGTTTGGTCAGGGGGAGTCTGAAAACAGGACAGCCACGCTCAGTGCGATAGATTGACAGCAGCAGTTGCACCAGTAGCCTCCAACCTGAGGGTGGTGCACAGGAGCAGGCAGTGTTGCTCTGCTGTGAACTGGAACTAGAGGACATTGAAAGCCAAGTCAAACTCGCCATCGAGTTGATGCCAACTCAGAAACCCTATAGGAGACAGACTAGAGCTACCCCTGTGAGTTTCAGACTATAATGCATTCTGGGAATAGAACGCCCAGTCTTTCTCTGGAGCATCTGCTGGTGGTTTTGTGGTTTTGAACTGGACCATGTGGATTGCAGCCCAACTCCACCACCAGGGCTCCTGAGATGGCACTGCAGACTAACGACAAGTGTACACCCCCTGCCCAGTGGCTTAAACATTGTTCATGTCAGCCAGTCTTAAAAGGCTATTTCCTACCACAACCTAGGAAATAGATTCACACACAAAGTACCAAACCAGTTGCGGAGGTTTTTCAGTGGCAAGGATTTGAACTCGAGGGAAAGGGGGCTAGGCTAGAATTGTTGGCAGAGGTCCCTGGGCCTCTCCAACAGGAAGTTAAAAGTCTAGGGATTTGGGGGGTGTGAGGATGGACTTGTTTTGGGAGAAGGTAAGAGCTGGTCATGGCCAGTGCTAGTGGAGTGTTCTGGGCTTGAAAGATTTCTAAAAGTTAATGGACAGAGGGAATGAAAAGATAATGGGATTACCTGTGAACATTTTAAAGCCTCATACAGTGGGTAAGCTGCAGGAACTGGTTACAGTTGGGCAGTGGGTGATAATGTCAAGTGAATGTCCAATCCCTGGCTTGAAGGGTGAGTTGGTGAAGGTGAGGCAGACAATGATGGAGGTTGCCATATCAAGTCTAGATGTAAACTGGGTAGTCAGTCTGCCCCTCAGCTCTCCCTTCCTGCCAGTCACATGTGCCGGGGCGCCTTGGCCTTGACATCACATGAAATGTTTTTTGGAGCCGGGCCTGGGGATATAGTGATCAAAACTGATGAGGTAGCTATCGCCCTGAGAGAACCCAAAAGTCATCATTTTCAGGAATGATTGAAACCAGGAAGTTGTTCCAAGTGGCACTTCCAATCCTGAGTAATTTTCACACATGTCATTTGGGTGAAAACCACGGACAGTGATTTTACAGGGGAAATGCAAATGTCTTAAGTGCATGATAAATTTTGCTTGATGCCAACGACGATATTGTGAGGAAAAAAAATTTAAACATTGTGGGAGGGAGTGGGAAAATAGGGGCCATTTTGTGGTGGGATGACGTCACCGCCAACGGGCATGGCGTCACTCACAGCAAGCCACGTGACAAGTACGCGTGGTGCCAGGAGCAACACCACCTCGAGGGGAGAGTTTCATGTGGGCATGCGTCGCCTGAGGGCGCGCTGGTGCGCATGCTCCGGAAAGCTTAAGGGGGGGTGGGGCATACGCCGGTCACGTGAGCGGCCGGCCGGCGCGCGCGCACCTGCCCCGGAAGTGGTCAACGCGCGGCGCGGCTGGGCGCTAAGATGGCGGCGGCGTGAGTTGCATGTTGTGTTAGGATCCCGGGGGCCTGGATCCGTCGCTCGGGCCCCGCCATGGCCGTTACCATCACTCTCAAAACGTTGCAGCAGCAGACCTTCAAGATACGCATGGAACCTGACGAGACGGTGCGGGCCAGCTGGGCTCGGGGGCGGGAGCGACGGGTGCCGGGGGAGGGGTGGGGGCGGGGAGGCCAGGGTCCCGGCGAATGGGGCGCCGAGGGCGGGGTGGGTTGGGTCCGGCCCTGCCCCCTCCCCACCTGCCGGATCTCCGCTGAGCGCCTCCGGGGCCCGGGGTCGGCTCCCGGCGCTCCGAGAGCGTTCCTGGGCGGGCCTCAGGGACAGGGCCGCTCCCGGGGCGCTCGCCAGGCCCCAGATCCAGTGTCAGCCCTCGCGGGGCGCCGAGGCCGCCGGCTCGGATTCCCAGCCAGCTTGCGCTCTTGGGGAGCCGGGCTCGCCCGCCTGCTCAGCTTTGGCTGGCGACACCTCGGGACGGCGGTGGCTGAGTCTGAGCGCGGGAGGTGCCAAGGACAGGCGGCGGCGACGCGGATAGAGATGATCAAACGGTCGCCATCGTGTGGTCCGCGTGGTTGGTTGGTTGGCCGCGTATTCTTCTCCAGATGCTTGAAATTGTTGGTGCCCTTGACCTAACGGCAGAACAGGCTTGCCGCAGCTTCGGGAACCGTTCACGCTTCTCTGTTAATAAAGCCCCAGACAGCAAACACAAAAAAAAAGTGGCCGGCGGCGACTCACGTTGCGCCCTGCCAGCTGCAGAAAACTCACGGTGTTAAACGCTGAGCTGTCTGAGCGCAAAGGAACTGGCACCCACGTCATTCAGTCGCTGTGCTGCCTGTGTAGAAGGGGAAGAGACTGAACTCCACTTTTTGAGGCGGCTGGTGGTGGAGAAAAACAGACTGGGTTTTGTTTGCCCCGCCCAGCTAGTTTACTTTGGGCAATTTTTATAATCTTCCTGGGTGACGGTTTCCTCTGATAAAATTTAGGGCTCACGATGGCTCCATGGTTTCGTAAGGCTTAAGAAGCATTCATAGTGGACGTATTTAAAATAGTACATTCAACTTAGGGTGCTCTCAATGAGCATTGGCTACTGTTACTGCCTTGAGTCCTAGTGGCGCTGTGGGTTAGGTGTTGCCGCAAACCCCAAGGTCATTGGTTCAAACCCACCAACTGCTCTGTGAGAGAAAGGTGGGATTAGCTGTTCCCATACAATTTTTAGTCTCAGAAACCCTACCTAGGGTTACTGAGTCAATTCAGAATCGACTCAGTGGCAGTGGGTTATTGCCCAAGGTGGGCAGCAAGGAATAGGGGGCCACCTCCCATCCCCTCCCCTCCCCCCTTCTTCTTTCTCACTTCATACCATCTAATAAAATAAGTGTTTCTTCTCCTATTGCGAAAACAGAGGCTTTCATAGGGTTTTCCTCTCTCCTGTGTCTTTGGTCCACCACTGGCCCCAGGCACAGAGTAAATGTAAGGTTGAATGGTGGCATGGTTTAACCACTAGCCTTAGCCTTTCTGCCCTCAGGCCTGGTAGCTGCTGCTCTTCCTCCACGTTTGGATGAGAAGAAGGGATTGGGGGTTTGCAATGGCTTTATGCCTCTCCCTTCAGGTGAAGGTGCTCAAGGAGAAGATAGAAGCCGAGAAGGGTCGTGATGCCTTCCCCGTGGCGGGGCAGAAGCTCATTTATGCCGGCAAGATCCTGAGTGATGACGTCCCCATCAAGGACTATCGAATAGATGAGAAGAACTTTGTGGTTGTTATGGTGACCAAGGTTGGTGGTGGCTGGTGGATTTGCTGCAGAGCCGGCCAAGAACCTGTGTGCCCCAGACAGATTAGCTGGGAACGGGGTGGGGCTGCCGCTGGGTGGGGTGTTGGGGCTCGATAGGGGTGCTGAGGCTGTCCCCCTTTCCTGGCCATAACAGACCAAAGCTGTCCCAGGCACCTCAGCCCCTGCAGAGACCTCGCCTACTGCTGCCCCCGAGTCTTCCACAGCCTTCCCGCCAACCCCTGCCTCAGGCATGTCCCAGCCCCCAGCTGCCCGAGAGGACAAGAGCCCGTCAGAGGAGTCGGCCCCCACGATGTCCCCGGAGTCTGTGTCAGGGTAAGGTAGCCAGGGGTCTGCCTCCAGGTTCTCTTCTCCACACATGTGCTGGCCCTGAGCACCGGGGAGGGGGATGCTGGCATAAGCCAGGGTCCGATTTCTCTCTCTTGAATTTGCAGCTCTGTTCCCTCTTCAGGTAGCAGCGGGCGAGAGGATGATGCGGCCTCCACACTAGGTGGGTGGGCGGGTCCCCAGGGTGGAGGTGGTGGGGCACCGCAGCCATCAGCAGGACCTTGCCTGTGTGAGGGGTGCCGAGGCACTGCCTGCTCTCACCCAGCCTTTGCTGTTCCCCCACAGTGACAGGCTCCGAGTATGAAACCATGCTGGCGGAGATCATGTCCATGGGTTACGAGCGGGCGCGGGTCGTGGCTGCGCTGAGAGCTAGCTACAACAACCCCCATCGTGCTGTGGAGTATCTTCTCACGGTAAGTTGGGCAGGTTGCTGTCTCCCTGGAAAAGCTGTGTGTGTGTGGGGGGGGGCTCCTTTGGCTGTACTGCCCTGCTAGGCAGTCAGGGAGAAGAGAGAAGTTGGCGGGGAGGGAGAGGGGGACAAATTAGCCAGGAAAGGCTTCCTTATATGAAGCAGGTCTTGAGTTAGGGGTGGGCATGGAATCTGAAGGCAGCAGAGTGGTCTTGATATAGCACTGAAAATGACCCCTGACAGGGAATTCCTGGGAGCCCTGAGCCAGAGCACAGCTCCGTCCAGGAGAGCCAGGCACCCGAGCAGCCGGCCACAGAAGCAGGTGAGTGTGCGGGGAGGTGTGCCCAAGGGGTGTCTGCTCTTAGTACTGCTGAACACCCCTGCCCCCAGTGCTGCTGGGAGTTCATTGTGGTATTTGACCCCTCCCTCCAACCACCAGCAGGAGAGAACCCCCTGGAGTTCCTGCGGGACCAGCCCCAGTTCCAGAACATGCGACAGGTGATCCAACAGAACCCGGCGCTGCTGCCCGCCCTGCTCCAGCAGCTGGGCCAGGAGAACCCTCAGCTCTTACAGGTGCAGGCCAGGGGACAGCCACCTTCTCCACTCCCCTCGGGTCCCACAGCCCTGCAAAGGCAGTCTGACCCAGTGTGGGCGCAAAAGCTGCTCTCTACTTGGATGGCAGGACTAACAATCCCTGTTTGCTCCCTGGGATCTGCACGATGGCCCAAGATTCTCCTAGCCACCCTGTGGTGTTGTACCCAGTTTGAAGAAGCTGGCAGTACATGCTTCCTCCCCTCAGGCTCTGTGCTGTCTGCTTTGGGGCTCTGGCTCTGCTCCATGCACAGCTGGTGCTCTGTGGGATTTGCTTGACAGTACCCAGGACAACTGTGCCCTAGTTGGCTCTGGGACCATTGTGCTTAACAAGATTCCAGGCAGTGGTTACAAACGACACCTGGGGGAGCCAGGGTCCTGAAGACGCTAGGAGTGGGGCTGGTTCCTCCCGGGACCCTGCAGGTGGCCACTGTTGGTCCTGCTGCTCCAGATCATGCTGGTGCTCCTGGCTCTTGCTTCTCTGCCCTCGGCTTGCACTCTGTCCTCCATTCATGGTGTCCAGGCCTTTCTGTCTGTGTGTTGAGTCCCCAGTGATGAAGTGGCCCCAGACGTCTGGGATGCCACACTGGTGCTGGCTGGTATTATGGGTCCACTGAAGTGCTCCTTAGACATTTCAGACTTCCACAGGGGCACACACATACACGCCCACTCTCCCTCTCTGTGCATCACCTGTCCAGTTTGCTCTACTTCTCATTCCAGATTGCCCCTCCTCTCACCCAAATCCAGCTCCTGCATAGCTCCCCCACAGCCCTCTCTCCACTCGGTCCGCCCACCCTCTCCAGCCAGTCAATTCCAACTTACTGTAATCTGTAAGACAAAGTAGACCTGCTCCTTAGGGTTTCAGAGACTGTAATCTGAATAGGAGCAGCTGTGTCAGTCAGCCGAGCACTTAACTCACTACACCACCACCTTGTCCCTTCATGGTAAAATTTTCAGATGAACACACTGAAACAAATCAAACTCGCTGCCCTTGAGTGATGGCGACTCACAGCCACCCTACAGGACAGGGCTGAGCTGCCCTAGTGGGTTTCAAGACTGACTGCCAAAGTAAAACGCCTGGCCTTTGTCCTGTAGAGCGGCTGTTGGCTTCAAACTGCTGACTTTGCAGTTTGCAACCCAACTCGGAACCAATTACATCACTGGGGTCACTGCACACATGCACTGAGCACACATGCACACCCCCAGAATCGTCAGTGAGTACATCTTTCTGAAAGTCAGTCCCCACCCAGCCATCACAAACCTTGCTTCCCAGGGCACAGAGTGAGTGGGGTTTGACCTCTGTCTCCCTTTTCCTTGTTCATCTATTTCTGTGATTTGCCCAATGATGCCTTACTACTGGCAGGCTCGGTGCCAGCCCGGTGCTCTGCCTAGGGAAGTGGCTCTGCCTTGCTAGTCGCTCTGAACCCTCAGTTCCACCAGGACAGGGTCCGTGTTTCCTCCTGTGCTGCCCATGTCTGGCTATAGGCACCTCCTGCATATCTGCTGTGTCAACAAAAAGCGAGTTCTGCCATGGGGACCAGGGCTGGCGGTCACCTGCCCTGCCCTTCCCTTCCCCTCAGCAAATCAGCCGGCACCAGGAGCAGTTTATCCAGATGTTGAACGAGCCCCCTGGGGAGCTGGCAGACATCTCAGACGCAGAGGGGGAGGCAGGGGCCATTGGTGAGGAGGCCCCCCAGATGAACTACATCCAGGTGACACCGCAGGAGAAAGAAGCCATAGAGAGGGTAAGAGGCTTGGTTGAGGGGGACCCTACTGGTGGGTGGGGCTGCCCCACCCCCTCACACCTGTCCGTCTTCCTGCAGTTGAAGGCCCTTGGCTTCCCTGAGAGCCTGGTCATCCAGGCCTACTTCGCCTGTGAAAAAAATGAGAACTTGGCTGCCAACTTTCTCCTGAGTCAGAACTTTGACGACGAGTGATGCGGGGGGGACCAGGCTGCCCACCATCCCACCTCACCCCCATTCCACAAAAGTTTTATAAAAGAAAAAAATATATATATATTCATGTTTATTTAAGAAGTGGAAGAAAATTCTCAAAAACCTTAAAAAAAAAACCAACCTGACAGATTCCCTCAATTTCCTTGTCCTCCTAGTGTCCCCATTCCCATCTTGGCCTGAGAAGACCCAGGCTAGACAGCTGTCCTCCAACCCAGCGACCCCCCTCCATAGAGCTGGCAGGCCTGGGAAGCAGATGGACCCCTCTTGGCCTCTGTCCCAGCGCCTGCCGCCAGATGGAGAGACACTGCTGCCTCCCCCCCCCTCCCCCAGCCCTCTAATGGGAACTGGAGCCTGAACTTTTGATCCTCTATTGGAGTGGCCCAAATGTCCCCATCTGGAACCCAGGTCCCCTTCCCCCTAGTTCGCCCAATCTGGCCTTGGCCTCCAGCTTTTTGGTGGGGAAGAGGTGCAGTCTGTCCTGGCTGGGAAGGGGGAGCCACTGTGGAGGCTTGAGGCTACCTCCCCAACCCCCCACAAAAGAAGAGAGAGCTGTGTTTATGATAAAAGATTTTGAAGTGAATAAAGTTCTAAAGACTAGCCCTGTGGTCTGTGCCTGCGGGGCTCCCACGCCAGCTTGTCTGGGTCTGGGGCACAGGCACTGGAAACTGCACAGGAGCGGGGCAGGGGCAGCGTGAGCCCTGTAGCCCAGGGTTCCCGGTGTCTTCTCCCTTCCAAGCTGTGCAGCCCACCCCCAGGAATGGCAATGCCCAGCTCAGCCTTGGAAGGACTGCTTCTCCCCGCCCCCCATCACCACAGTCTGTTTTGGCTACACTCTCCCCTTGGAAATTGGCTAATTACTGAAGATGAATGTTAGTAAACAGAAGCCTTCCTCGCCTCTGCCATCTGCTGCTCCATTCTTTCCCCATTGCATCACCCTCTGTTAACCCCCCTCCCCCCCATACTCCAGTGAGGGGATACAGCCTAGAGTCCCAGTCCCGTTTGCTGGGGGGCAGTGGTGGTAAGGGTTCTGTGGTGCACTCCTCCCCGCCCCCAGCCCAGGTGTTGACAAAGGGACTGGAGACTCAGGAGGGGTACTGGGAAGGACTGAGCACCCAACTCGGGAGTGGTCTGTGGAGGCAGCAAGCTTTATTGCAAAAGGACATGGCTGTCTTAAGAGCTAGGGGGCTCAGAGGTCGCTGGGCCCTGGGTGGCGGCTATTGCCGCAGCTTGGGCCTCTTTCTGGTGCCTTTGTTTTTCCTTCTTGAGATGCTTGCGCTGCTGCTTCTCCAGGTCCTGAAGGAGCTCCTGGAAGCGGGTGCTCCGAGGGTCCACGTGGTAGCCTAGGCGCTCCTGGGCCTCTGCCTGCAGCCTTGCACGCCGCTGCTTGTCCGCCTGTGCCTTCTCCCAGCGCTCCCGCTGCTGCCGCCGCCAGTCCTCAATCATCTGTGGCATCTGAGCCATCCGCTCTGCTATGAGCTGCTCCCTGTGGGGGACAACATGGAGTGGGTGGTGTGGGTGCCCTCAGCCAGCCGGGGCAGTGTGCCCAAGCACCGCATGACAAACAGGAAAAGGTTTGATAAGCAAAGAAATTGGCAGGAGAGGAACTGCTGCTGTGTGGCCTCGAACTTGTGGGTGGACCGCCCCGTGCTGGCCACCACCCTCCATCCTGCTGCCATCACCGAGCGCGTGCTGTTCAAGGCAAAGCAGCAGGAAGTACACAGCTTCCAACCGTGTGCGGTGGGACCAGCGAAGGCGCCCATCAGGAGTGGCTGGGAGAACTCCAGCCAGGCTCATCTAGAAGGGGACAGGCAGTGACTGGAAGGCCAGCCCTACATCCCTGCTCCACCACCCTTCCCTGCCCAAGTGACCCTGGACCAGTCTCCCGTCTGTCTGGTTTGTACCTCTCTAAGACAAAGGTGCTCCCTCAGGCTGTTGGGGCAGCAAGAATGACTTGCACCCTCTAACTGGCCTCTGCCACCTGCCCTGCCAGATGGCCCTGGTCTTCCAGTTTCGTCCTTCACAAGAACTGCCTGCTAAACATTTCCAAAATCTGTCTTCGGACTCCAGGCCAACAGTTTGACTGCCTGCCTGCTTTATGCTTTGGTCCTGGTCTCCTGTGGCCCCCTCTACTCTGCCCCAGCCACCACAATTCCTGCCTATTCTCGATGCTTCTACCTCAGGGCCTTTGCACCGACTTTGCTTGCATTGCAAACTCCCAAGATCTCCCAATGAACCCGTCATCCAGGTTAGATCTAATAGCTTAAATTTAAATACCACCTCAGGCCTGGAGGCCTCCCGAACCCAAGTTCATTGCCAGTGAGTCCATTCGGACTCGGTGACCTCGCCTGGGCAGGGTAGCCCTCCACATGATTAACACGCTGTGACTTTGGGGGCAGGTTGCCAGGCCTGTGAGTTGGAACCACCAACTATTAGGACAGCATGAAACGGGATTTTCAAACCCAGTTGCCCTCCCTAATTCACGTTCTCACCCTTACGGTCCTCTGTGCCTGGGGTGGGGCCTTGCCCCCTCCCTAAGCACCGAGTAAAGACGGGCTGTCGAACTTAACCATGGGGAGGTATGTTTGGCGACGAGGAAGACACGCTTGTAAGATTCAGCATGCAGGCTCCTCAATCAGGAAGCCTAAGGGTCCAGGCACCTTTCGGGGTTCAGGTCACCCACAAGGACACGGATGCAGTACCAAAGCACGCACACACCTGGCTTGACGTTTCTCCTCCTCGGCCAGCCGCTGCACCCGCAGTGACTCCTGCATAGCCGCCAGGCTGGGGTGCCACTCCCGTTCCTCAGCCTCCAGCTCTTGCAGCTGTTCCCGCGACGGCCAGAGGGAGCCTGCGGCCACTCCGGAGGCGGCGCCGTGCCGTGCGAACTGCTTGGCGGCGTAGCGCGGGCCCAGCTGCCAGCGCGGGGTGAGCGGGTCTTTCGGAT
>NW_022103927.1:4567031-4575752 GCF_000313985.2 Echinops telfairi | reverse complement strand
TCTAATGTCAATGAGAATTTATATTGAACTAATTATTTCTCATCTTACCTGATCATCTATATTAAATATTTAATTACATTTCTGGTTTGTGTATTTTAAATGGCTTTCAGATATTAAGATAGTTATGTATGTATTTTTATTTTAAAATTTATTGTAACTATTTGATTAAATCCTATCTTTTGAAATGGATAAAATATATATTTTTTTAAATCATTTTATTGGGGGCTCGTACAATTCTTTGTGTCAAGCACATTTGTACATTTGTTGCCATCATCATTCTCAAAACGTTTGCCTTCTACTTGAGCCCTCGGTATCAGAAGTGGATAAAATATTTACCATACTGTAAGGAATCTCACGAAAAGAGTACGGGTAGTTTGCAGGCACAGTTGCGTCAGGACAACAGTGGCCCTAGCAGCACCACTTAACCAATCTGAAAGAGAACAGTTCACAACTCCCAGCCGAGGGCCCTGCCACAGTAGGATGGGTCTCGAAATTGTGATATTGCACCCAACGAGACGCAACATGGGAATAAAGGAGCAGAAACTACACCACAATATGGATGATACTCAGAGAGGGGCACTTAACATTTTGAGCATCCCGTTTGAAGAAGGCAATGGATAACAGTGAGAGCCCAAAATCCATTTGCAGAATCCCCCCTCCCGCAACCCGCCCCCCTCCCGATGAAGCCTCCACTGAAATCCTGACCATTCATCAGGAACCCTGGTGGGAAGTGGTTAGGGTTTGGTCTGATAACTGCAAGGTCAGCAGTTCGAAACCACCTTTCTACTCCTGGAAAGAGTTAACAGCAGTCCCAGAAATCCTCAGGGGCCGTTCTACCCAGTCCCATGAGTCAGAATCAAATCAATGGCAGTGGCTTTTTTAAAAAAAATAATTTGATGAACCAGGAATGTTAACAGTCAGGAAGGACTTCCAGCAGAGAGTGGATTGGACAGTGGGTTGCCTTCACCCACCTCACCAGCCTAGGGAGGAGGGGCAGTCTCCCTTCGGGGCTTGCCTATGTGTCCTTGCTGAGGCTGCCACACTGGGTCAGCAGTTAGGCCCTGCTGGCTGTGGTTGAAAGGCCCTGACCAATCAAGTAAGCTCTTCTGTCTAAACAGACAGACTTGCTCCAGTCTTGGTCTCGGTCCCACTTTTGTTTTCCCACCTGTACCTGTGATTTATTGATCTGCTGCTAATCATACTGTGGTGACCGGTTCCTTTGCTCTTCCGTGTCCTCGGGAAGTCTTTCGATCGCAGCCCCTCGGAAGCCCTTGTGGCCTGATGCGAAGGTAGTTGTTGTCAGGTGCTATCGAGTTGGCTCACCCGTAGCGACCCTGTGCACAACAGAGGGAAACACTGCCCAGTCCTGCGCCGTCCTCACTATTGCTGCAGCCACTGTGTCGATCCGTCTCGTAGAGGGTCTTCCTCTCGTGTGCCGCCCCTCCACTTTACCAAACAAAATGCCCTTCTCCAGGGACTGGTCTCTCCTGACAACATGTCCACAGTACGTAAGATGAAGTTTCGCCATCCTTGCCTCTGAGGAGCAGTCTGGCCGTGCTTCTTCCAAGACAGATGTGTTTGTCCTTTCAGCAGTCCACGGTACTTTCACTGTTCTTCTCCAGCTCCACAGTTCAAACGTATTGATTCTTCTACAGTCTTCTTTGTTTAAAGGCCAACTTTCACATGCATATGAAGTAACGGAGAAGGCCATTGCGGGAAACTCACACGGAGGGAAATATGACCAGCGCTACATTCCCTCACTTAGAACACCGGGAATCTGGGAAACTAATATTTCACAGTAGGGGAGACACCACTTAGGTAACTTAGAGATCAAGTCCAAGTACATTCTCCTGCTTTAAATATCATTCCCACGGATTCTCCCCTAACAGCTATGCTGTCTTAAAGTGAGCACCTGCTTGATTCTATCTCCCTGTAGATAGAAGCGGACATTCTTTGATTATCTCCTCCCGCCAAGGTACCCATCCCCCTCATGCCTTCCCCCAATGTAGGTATTGAGTTTCCTCACCTGTGAGCTCAGGGACTTTACTGTGATTACCACCCACCTTGTGACATATGTAACCCCTGAATATACAGGTCTTATGGCTACCTATAAATGTCCCAAGACAGTAAAGACTCCCTTTCTCTTCTCCCACTTCCACGTGGACCACTGAGTTGAGCAGGCTACCATGAAATGTGTCTGACTCTTTTATTTTATCCTTTCTCCTACCTCTCCTCTCTTCTATGACTTTACTGTAATCTTTATATATTATTCGCTGTACAGTTGCGCCTACGGACCCTGTGGTTGTTAGAGGCTGGTTTATTCTGACAGACCCTAGCTTGGGTCAGGTGCATTTTAATCCTCAGAGTAACATCCTTGCTCTTCAATACTCCAAAGAGGTCTTGTGCAGCAGATTGACCAAATGCAATACATCCTTTGTCTCTTGACTCCTACTGCTTCCATGAGTATTGATTGTGGATCCAAGCATGACAAGATCCTTAATAACCTCAGCCTTTCCTCCTCCCTTTGTCATGCTGTTACCTAGGGGTGCAGTTGTGAGGATTTGGGCCTGCCTTCTATGGAGCGGTAATCCATCCTGAAGGCTACAATCCTTGACCTTTGTCAGCAAGTGATTCAAGTCCTCCTCACTTTCAGCAAGCAAGGTTGTGTCATCTGCTTACTCCAGGTTGTCAATAAGCCTTCCTCCAATCCTGATGCCACACTCTTCTTCACATCATCCAGCTTCTCTGAGGATTCGTTCAGCATGTAAATCGAGCAAGTACGGTGAGCGGACATAATCCTGACGCACACCTTTCCTGATTTTAAACCACGTGGTGGTCCCTTGTTCTGTTGCCACAACTGCCTCTCGATCCATGTGCAAGTTCCAAATGAGCGCAATGAAGGGTTCCAGGATTCCCATTCTCTTCAAGGTCATGCACAGGTTCCTATGGTCCACACGGTCGAATGCCTTGGCATCGTCCATGAAACACAAGTCAACACCCTCTGGCATTCTCCGCTTGAAGCCAAGCTCCCTCTGACATCAGCCACCTCCCTTGTTCCACGGCCTCTTCTGAAGCCAGCCTGAGCCGTGTGCTGCCCCCACTGTTGTTGGATGATCATCAGCAAACGTTTACTTGTGTGCGGTTCCAATGCACCGTTCTTTCGTCCGGACATTCGGTTGGGTCATCTGTCTTTGGACTGGGCACGAACATGCATCCCTCCCTGCAGAGACGAGTGAGTGCTTCAAGTGCTTGTAGCTTGTCAGTGAGTGTTCTGTTCGTCCGAATGTCTTCCTGCAGCACCATTCTTGCTCACGGGCTACCCCCTGATTCATGGCCTGTTGACCAGTCCGTGCTAATGGTCTCCTTTATGTGTGTGTGTGTGTGTGTGTGTACAAAAAAGAGAGACAGAGTCTGGCAAGTGGGTGGGAGACCGACTGGTGGGAGTGTGACTTCTCACCACCATTATTTTTACTCTTACAATTTTCATCTTTGAAATCGTAAAACATAATAAATCTACAAACAAAAGGACATGCCCAACACGTACACACACAGAGTTCCGTGTATATAGTGTCTTTGTCTTTGTTTCCCCCCAACCCACCCCTGTTTAAGATGTGATACGTGTTCTCCTTAAATTATCGTTGAGATTTGGGGTCTATTTTGCACCCTAAAACACATGGGACCCAGGAAGCAGATCTTGAATGATTCAATTTTTTAAAAGATTCATAGACTCGGTTGTATCGTGTGACCTTTACACCAGTGGTCTCTTTTATCCAACGATTTAAAATCCTGGTGTTCATGGATGCACTGTTACGTGAATACGGGTGAAGCAAAGCAAGGCGGTGAGGGAGACATTGCTAGTGGAGGTAAGGGGCCCGGTGGACGGTGTCTGGGTGGTGGTGACAAGGGAACGTTTACTTTGACTATTCACTGGGCGAGGCTCTTTTCAGTATGTGGGCTGCATTTGGAGCTGTCTGTTCAACGGGAGAGGAGTGGGGAGCGGGGAAAGGTAAACAAATAGCATCAAATAGCACACATTTGTTCAACTGGAGGTGAGGGGTGCTGATGGCATAGTGGTTACACATTGGGCTGCTAACCACAAGCTCGGCAGTTTGAAACCACCGCCGCTCCATGGAAGGAAGATGAGGCTTTCAACTCCTGTAAAGAGCTGTAGTCTCAGGAACCCACAGGGGCAGCTCTCTGCGCTGTAGGGTCGACTCCGATGGCAGTGAGTTTGGTTTGGTTTGGGGGTTTTGTTCAACAGGGTGGGGGTGATGGGATGCCTGGTGATAAACTATATACACGGAACTCTGTGTGTGTGTGCACGTGTTGGGCATGTCCTTTTGTAGATTTATTATGTTTTATGATTTCAAAGATGAAAATTGTAAGAGTAAAAATAATTGTGGTGAGAAGTCACACTCCCACCAGTCGGTCTCCCACCCACTTGCCAGACTCTCTGTCTCTCTTTTTTGTTCACACACACACACACACACACCCCGGCTCGTAGCAGCTTCGTGTGGACACGGAGAGCTGCCGCAGGAGCTTTTTGTCATCGCTGAGGGTCTCCTTGACAGTGACGGAGAGGGGCAGGTGCTCTGTCAGCGCTCACACTTCACACTTCTGACTTGCTTCCTTCTTCTTTGAATGAAATCGGAGCCAAACTATTAAATCTTTAAATTGGGGGTGAAGCCACCCTTTCACAGATAATATTTTTCTCTCTTTCTCAGGAGTAACAACTATTGTGAAATTAGCTTATCCTTCCAGAAATAGTATTTATGTATTTGCTCTTTATCCTGAGTCTGTGGAAACAGTATTCTGTCTGTCTGTCTATCTATCTATCCATCCATCTGTCCATCTAACATCTACCTAATCTATTTTGTCCATCCATTCATCTACCCAATCGTTCATCCATCCACCTATCCTTTCATCTATCCCAGATCCCTGGTGGTGCTGTCAGGTAAGTGTTGGGCTGCTAACTGCAAGGTCAGTAGTTCAAACCCACCGGCTACTCCGAGGGAGGAAAGAGGAAGCTGTCTGCTCCCGTAAAGACTTACAGCTCAGAAACCCTACATAGAGTCCCTATAAGTCAGAATCAGCTCAAGGGCAGGGGTGGCGATAAATCAATCAATATTTAAGCCGTTTACATAAACGGTATCCTGCATGTCTTAGTTTGCAGCTTGCTTTTCTCATTCAGTGTCTTCTTTCCAGAGATTGCTGCATAGATCTCTACAGATTGATTGTACGTGTCTGGTCGTTGTTTTGTTTCCCTCCAGGTGTGGGCGGAGTCCACTATTGGCTCAGGAAGTCACTGGGTTACAACCAGCCTGTGTTTTTCATGAAATAAGATAGATTAGATAAATAGATAGATAGATAGATAGATTGATAGATGAATAGATGTTAGATAGATATATAAATAGATGATAGATAGATATATAGATGATAGATGAATAGATGTTAGATAGATAGATATATAGATAGATGATAGATAGATAGATGAATAGATAGATGAATGATGTTAGATAGATGGATGAATAGATGTTAGATAGATGGATGGATGGATGATAGAGAGCATGTTATGGTGCTCATGGGCCAGGAGTTTGGACAGAGCACAGTGGGATGCCTCTGCTCTGCTCCACGATGCATGCTGCCCCAGCTGGGAAGAATGGAAGGTTGGGGTGACATGAAATCAGGGATGTGTGTGTGTGTCAGAATCACCAGGAGTCATTTTCCTACAAGTCCAATGATTGCTACTAGGTTTGGTATCTGCCGAGCCCTTCGATGGAACATCTGCACCGCATGTTTCTTTAGACTGGGCTTCCTCCCGGGAGGCTGGCTGGGGTCTCAGCAAATAAGGCTGCAGTGCTTGGGCTTTGATAGCCACGCCTGGGGGGTTTCATCTTGTCATTTGCATGCGTGTACTCTCTTGGTTAGAGCGGTCATAAAGGTTGCCCAGGTTCAAGGGGAGAGGACAAAGACCTCATTCCTCAACCTTGACCTCTACGGTGTCAAGGTCCCATACAGAATGGACACAGAGTTGAGACCTTTTTGGAGCATGCAGTCGGCTACAACTGGTGCCAGGTGTTAAAGATGCAGTGTTTCTTACTGGATTTAACCCAGCCCAGCCCCCTGCTGTCCAGTCGATGGTGACACACACTGACCCTTTAGCACAGAGGAGAACCACTCCGTCGGGCTTCTGAGGTTTTAATTGTTTTACAGACGCAGACAGCCTCTGAGGAGCTGATACCAAGGGCTCAAGTAGAAAGAAAATGCTTTGAAAATGATGATGGCAACCTATGAACAAATGTGCTTGACACAATGGCTGAATGTATGGGTGTGGTAAGAGCTGTGAGAGCTCCCAATAAAAGTATTTAATAAAATTTTTAAAAAGGCAGACAGTTCTCTTCCTCCCTTGGGGTGACTGGTAACCTTTTCCCCCCCTTCGGTTAACCACCTGGTGCTGAACCCACGGCAGCACTATGGCTCCCTGGCTTAGTGATTTAAAAATATAAAGTTTAAAACCTCTTGGATCTTGCCCATGGTCTGAATTAACTGCAGTGCTCCCATCAGGCTGTGTGATGGACGTCCAAGTGGTTTTCCCTGTCTCTCTCGATTTCAAAAAGCATGAGGCAGTGCGCCAGCTTCCCCAGTCTGTGTGTCTGGGTACACAGGAGCACGGGCGTGGGTCTGGATGCGTGCTCACGGTACTCCGGGCCTTCCCAAACGTTTTCTCTGCCCAAAGGGAGCCTCCACACTCATTAAAGCGGAGACACAGATGGCCGTTGTGATTGCGGTTCAGCGAATGAAGGCGCTTGAGGAGAGAGTAAGGTGAAGAGCATTAGGCACGGGCCAGCCCTCCACGCTCTTCCAGGCCCTGGTGAGGGGCTCCAGTGTCATTTCCCGGGCTCTAGGGAGCCCCCCCCTCCCCCCCGTGGGGAGAGAGGAGTGACTTAGAATTCTCCTCTGACAGGAACAGTGAGTGGGGTCCACTCACAGAGGCTGGAAGATCCATCAAGAGGCTGTCACAGGTGTTGAGGAGTGAGCTCATGGTGGCTCTGGCCAAGGTGGCAGCAGTGGACGTCTTGGACACAGTTGGATGTGGTCATACCCTTACTTGCTTATGTGTTGGAAAGGGTCACATGATCCCTGGCCTGGCCTGGCCTCAGGGTCTTTACCTAGGATGAGCTATAAAGGTCTTCCCCATTGTGGTAGTTACATAATCTGGTGTCAGGGTAAGGATTAAGAGTCCGGCCTGTCAATCGGAATATAGCCAATGATGTCTCTGTGTGGGCGTGGCCTTCTGAGAATTCTGGGAACTCCTGTATTTCCTCCTTGGAGGGAAAGACACCTCTCTTTCTGCTCACTCCCTGGGAGACGCTCTACTGACAAGACACATGGTGCTATGCTCTGGGAGCTGGAGAAGCCCCATGGACCTACCCTGATGCAGCCCTGGGTGCTGGAGCAGCCACGTGGAGACCCCTGCCATCGCTGAGATGCTTATAACGCCACTGGATCCGGAAGACTTCTAACCCACTGGCCTATGATCCTCCTGCATTTGGCATCATTGCATGTATTTCGTGAGTCTGATGAGGACGCTATACGTTGGTATTGGATATATGGGTTAATATTGGACTTACGGACTTGATCTGGATTGGGCTGGGACGTTTTCTCTTGTATATAGACCTCTTTCTTATACACATATGAGTGTCTATAGATTTGTTTCTCTAGTCTACCCTGACTGGCACACCCATCTTCATGTGGCTGTCTCTCTGGTTACTCAGGTTAAGTCATCTGTCACCTTGGACTTTTGGAAATAGAGCAAATTCGGTAGAGCTGGTTCCTAGGCTCCAACACCTTAGTCTCATGGAGGAGACATACAGGTAGTAATGATGAAGGCGAGGAGGGAGCAAGCAAGTGCCCCGGACTGATGGGCTGCCAGGTGAGGGACTCGTTTTTTGCCAGGTGCTCTTGAGTTGGTTCTGACACAGCAACCCCATGTAAGCCGGAAACCGCCCCTGGTCCTGCGCCATCCTCACACTGGTTCTGTGTGAACCCACGGTGTCCGTCATCGCATCCAGGAGCTTCTTGTTCTCACGGACCCTTCAAGCATGGTGTGCTTTCCCAGGGCCTGGTCTCTCCGTGTCCAAAGGATGTGAGACAAAGTCTCACCATCCTGGCTTCTAAGGAGCATTCTGGCTGTACTTTTTCCAAGACAGGCTGTTGGTGCTTCTGGTGGTCCATGGTACTTTCAATATTCTTCTCCAGCACCAGAATTCACGTGTATCAAGTCTTCTTCTGTCGTCTTCCTTCATCATTCAGCTTACATCCCTGGCGAGTATTTGGGTCCAACCTGTCTGCTGATCAGGGCTTTGCATATACCCTAGAACTAGACCTACTGCCATGGTGGAGTCGATTCAAACTTACAGTAATCCTATGTACCCCACTATCTACAAGTCGCAGGTTGTTCATAAGTCTTCCTCCAATTCTGGTGCCACCTTATCCTCCATAGAAGCCAGCTTCTCTAACAAGTTGCTCAGCGTGCAGCTTGAACCAGTATGGGGAGAGGACGCAACTGTGTGAGTCCGGGTACTTTAGAAAAACAAATCCACAGAAACTCGTGTATAAGAGGGAGTTTAAGCACACCAGCCTATGCAACCACGAGGTGTCGAAGGGATCAGGTGTAAGGCATCATCAGAACAAAAAATCTTACCATAGTGAATGATGGGG
>NW_022103927.1:4564530-4566111 GCF_000313985.2 Echinops telfairi | reverse complement strand
CTTGCCAGCTGAAGCAGGGAACTGGCTAAGGCAGCTGCACCCTGGTCCAACCATCACAAAGCAAGAGACCCGAGCACTAGGAAGGCAAGGATCACTGAGCCATTTATCCCTCCGCCCTTCAATTAACACCACCTGTGTTTATTGGCCAGGTTGGCACAATAAACTTCAACTCAGCCACCCTGCCGCACCAGGAGTCGTCCATCAGTCGGTGGCCATGAAAACAACAAACCCCTCACAGACACTGAGCTGATGACCACTCACTCGTAGCGACCCTGTGGGACACAATAGAACCGCCCTTGTGAGGTTCCGAGACTGTAACTCTCCACGTCTTCCTCCTACAGAGCGGAGACCTGCTGACCTTGGGGCTCAAAGCCCAGCTCACAGCCACTGCAGGGCCCCTGGAGGCTCCATCGCAGGCATCTATGGGCTGCAGCGGAAGAGTTGAAGGTGCGGTGGGCCCTGAGGCCACCAGGGAGCGATCGCGAGCGCTGTATCCCCAGAGCTGACCGTCCGCGGGCGGTGCCCTTACAGGATTGGCTGGGTGCGGCTGCAGTCGAGGGTGGGCAGCCAAGGGGGAGAGCAGCAGCCAGGACCGAGCTGGGGCTTCGGTCTGGGTCTGAAGCCTCCGTAAAAGGGGAACGAACGGACGTGGGTGGGTGGGTGGAGGGTTTACTGAGCTGAGCAGGGAAAGGCAGGAGAACACAAGCCTTGAATTATGTGGAGTTCATCCACGCCCCCACCCATCCATCCGACAACCATTTAGTGAACACTTACTATGTGCGGATTTTTAGTACTATGCAATGCCCTGGACGAGGTCTTGACTGAGGGGAGACAAATATCAGAGAGGCCACCTTACACTGGGGAAGACTAGCAAGGTGATGGATATGCACGTAGACCAGTGCCGCCATCTCTATAAGGATATGAAAATGCAGAGTGCCCATCAAATAAATATTTATTGAATAAATCAATGACACCAGGCTACACTGTCGGAGGTCTAGCCAGGAGGCAAAGTCACACCTTTTTTTTTTTTTTCACTATGTGGACAGAGAAACACAAGACTTTTCCAATTGAGCTAAAATTCATGTCATGCAATCTTAACTATGAAATACACCCTGGCCATCCGGAGGAACAAGCGAGTGTGTCTTGGAAACAGTAGAGCCGGAATCCTCCTAGAAGGGAGTGGCAAGACTCCATCTCACATACTTTGGACATGGTGTCAGGAGAGCAGTCCCTGGGAAATCATACTTGGTCAAGTGGAGGGGCAGTGGCAAAGAAGAAGATGCTGGACAAGCTGGATGGACACAGTGGTTGTAACAATGGGCTCAGAGATAGCACCCGCTGTGAGGATGCTGAGGATGGCCCGGGACCGGACAGTGTTTCATTCTGTTGTTGTGAGTCAAAACCAACTCAACAGCACTGTGGGAGTGACATAATCTGCTGTCAATTTGAGATTATTAAGAGCGAGGGGTGGGCTTTAGCCTGTCAATCAGGTCACAGCTTGATGACCTCATTTGGAGGTATGAAGGAGATAATTAGCTTGCTGCCGGTGGGACACACAGACTCTCCCAGCAAGACATCCCC
>NW_022103927.1:4548114-4562611 GCF_000313985.2 Echinops telfairi | reverse complement strand
ACACACACACACACACACACACCCTAGCATCCCCCCACCTGCTTTCTGTCTCTGTGGATTTGCCTGTTCTGTTCATTTTACAGAAAGAGAGCCAGAGACGAGGTAGCCTTTGGTCTGCCATCTTTGAGCACAATGTTTCCAAGGGCCATCCATGTTGTAGCACGGATCCCAGCGCCCTTCCTTTTGACGGCTGAATAATATTCCCTTGATTAGAACATTGTTGTTCCCCAAAGGGAGGGAAGCATCCAATGCCCATCAATAGCAAACCCGGTTACAGGAATGACTGAATGGCGCCTGGGAGGAATGCTCTACAGCTGTTTTGTTTTTTTCCTCCGTTTTAAAAAAATCACTTTATTGGGACTTGTAGAACTCTTATCACAATCCATACATACATCCACTGTGTCAAACACATTGTACATTTATTGCCCTCATCATTCTCTAAACATTTGCTTTCTCCTTGAGCCCTTGGTATCAGCTCCTCTTTTCCCCCTCCTTCCTTGCCCCCGCTCTACAGCTGTTAAAAAAAAAAAGAAAAGAAAAGAAAGACGTTCTCTCTACTCTGGCTTCAAAGTGTCAACAGCATCAACATGGGACCTGTTAGGAACACCTGGACCTTCCCAGTGCCGGCGGGAGGCGACAGTCTGCAGGGAGCACGCAGTCATCTGTGTACTAAGAAGCCTCTCAGATGATTCATGGCTCCGTTTTAAAAATGGGAGCCTACGGAGCTTTAAAAATAAACAAAAAATCCCATCAATGTCTGAATCTCCTCCCCAGAGATTCCAGTGCACTTGACTTAGAACAAGCTCTGGGCATCACTCATCGACATTGAGTCCATTCTGATTCATGGCAATCCTATAGGACAGAGTAGACCCGCTCCCTATGGTGGCTCTGTGGAGGAGCAGAAAGCCTCACCTTTCTCCCAAGGAGCAGTTGATGGTTTTGAACTGCAAACCATGTGGTTAGTAGGCCAACACGTAACCCACTATGCCACCTGGGCTCTTAGCTCTGGGTATGGATCCCAACATTAGCAGTGAGTCTACTGTCCAGTCAAGAAAATCAACTGACCTGTTGCACTGGGCAAATCCGCTGTACACGATTTGTTTACAGTGTTAAAGAGCAAAGCCGTCTCTTTAAGACTAAGATGTGCCTGATCCAAGCCATCATATTTCCGCCTCATCTGTGTTGTTGACACATAATTTGCATTGAACTGGTTTACATACAGTAGAATCCTGGACACCTCGACGCTAATCTGTTCTAGAAGCATCGAGATGGGGTGCAGGCAAGTTCCGAATCAATTTTTCCCATAAGAAATAACTGAAAACGGATTAATCTGTCCTCGACCACCAAATTTTTATCCTAACCTTGCCTTTTAATACAAAACATTATGCAGAAATGTCAAAGTAAATACCTTCAGAGTTAAATAATATAAATGAAATAAGAAATATAACATTTAAAAAGTTTTCAACAACTACAGTGTGGCCCATCCCTTGAGACGGATGAGGATCTGGACCTGTGGACGCGGAGGTGGAGAGGAGGGCTGGAGAGAGAGTCACTGGAAGGAGAACCCCCTTAAAACCAGCTGGTATCTGCTTTCCGGAAGTTCCTCCCTTCTTTGCTGTTTTTCACTAGGACTGGCTGGCTCTCTTAAAGATAAAAATCTGTCTGATGTGGTCAGCTGTGGCATTTCCTTAACTGTTTTCTAAAAGGATTTACTAAATGATCGTCAACAATATCGATAACACAATTAACCAGTTCCTTAGCATGATGATTCTCTTCAAAAAGCTCTTTCTTAGGAACCATGTTTTTTTTTTTCTTAATCTAAAAACAGTACAAAAAGCCACAAAGACTAAGAAAATTATAGCAAAACACTTGGAACACAGTCGCAAAAGGTTTAAACAGCGCGTACTGACAACGCCAACTAACACGGAGTGATGGAATCACGAACTGCTTTTGTTTACAGAAATCACGTGTGTCGGTGGGATTCCGATGTTTTGTTTGAGCTCCGATGCAAAGTTTTCTCGACATTTCGCATAGAAATCCAATTATACAGAGTAGAGATGAGGTCGAGTACCGGGGTTCTCCTGTACATTAAAAAGAGTTGCACAATCATCCCCACACTCGGTTTTAGATCCTTTTTTAAATTCTTGTTATGCTAGTCCAGGTTGACTAGAGAAACAAATCCAGAGATACTCATATGCATATAAGAAAGAGCTTTATATAAAGAGCAATTGTCTATTGCGAAAACAGCCCAGCCCAGCCCAGATCAAGTCCATAAGTCTGATATTAGCCCATTATGTCTGATACTAGTCCATAAATTCCTCTTCAGATTCACGCAGCACATGCAATGCAGGAAGATCACAGACCAGTGGGTGGAAAGTCTTGTGGATCCAGTGGCGGTGGAAGCATCTCAGTGCTGGTGTGGGTCTCCAGGTGGCTCCTCCCGCACCAGGGCTCTGGCTCCATCAGTGTAGCTCCTCTGGCTTGTCAGCAAGAATATCTCACAGCAAGTGTGTGTCCCACCTCCAGGGAGGAAGACAGGAGTTCCCAGAATCCTCAGGAGAAGGCCATGCCCACACAGAGGCCTCAATGGCTATGGCCTGATTGATAGGCTAGGCTCCACCCCTTAGCAAGTTGACAGATTTTGCAACTGTCACACTTGTATCCATGATTATTTGCTGTTCTTGTTGTTAGGTGTCCTCGAGTTGGTTCTGAAGCACAGCAACCCTGTGCACAACAGAACGACACACCCTTCCATCCTAGGTTTGAACCCATTGCTGTAGCCGGTACTGTGGTCATCCAGACCGCGTCATCCAGACCGCCAAGTCTTCCTGCTTTTCATCACCCTCCGCTCTACCAAGCATGCTGTCCTCCTGCGGGACATTCTCCCCTGACCACATGTCCAACGCACGTCAGATGAAGTCTTGCCGTCCTTGCCTCTAAGGAGCGCTCTGGCTGTACTTCTTCCACGACAGACCTGTTTGTCTTCTTCGGCAGTCCACGGTACCTTCAAGATACTTTGCCAACAATATTCTCCGTTCAAAGGCATCGATTTTCTTCAGCCTTTCTGCTTCAGTGTCCAACTTCCACGTGCGCGTGAGGCGATTGAAAACACTCGGGCTCGGATCAGGTGCAGCTTAGTCCTCTAAGTAAATCCCGTGCTTTCAGCACTTGACAGAGGCCGTAGCGGCAGATTTATCCAGAGCGGTCTGTCCTTTAATCTCTTGACTGCGGCTTCCGTGAGCTTTGAGGGTAGATCCAAGCAAGATGAAATCTTGGGCAACTTCACTCTTCTCTGTGTGGATCATGTTGTCCCCTATAGGCTTGGTTATGAGAATATTTGCTTTCTTTACGTTGAGAGGTACTCCATATGGAAGGCTGCATGCAATTCTTGATCTTCATCAGCCAGTACTCTTCCAACAAGTCAAGTTGTGTCATGTGCATCTTACAGGTTGTTAATAAGCCTTCCTCCAATCCTGAGACCACGTTCTTCTTTATGTAATCTGCTGCCTCTGATTATTTGCTCAGCATACGGACTGAATAAGTATGATGAGAGGATACAGCATTCTTATTAGCTCCCCACCCCCACCCCAACTTTCCCTGTCATAATGCTAAGAAGCTGTTAATCTAGTAACTGTCTATAGCTTTACCTACCCTGAATGTCATATGGAGTCCCAATGGCTTAGTGGTTGCTCTTTGGCCTCTAACCCCAAGGTTGGCAGTTTGAAACTCCCAGTCACTCCATGGGAGAAAGAGGAGGTTTTCTACTCCTGTAAAGAGTTAAGTCTCAGAAACCCACAGGGGCGGTTCTGCCCTGTCCTGTAGGGCTGATGTGAGTCAGAATTGACCCCATGACAGTGAGTTTAGAGTTTTGGTCATCACAGTAAACAAAGAGCAAATCCCCAACAACTACAAAATAGAGCACCGGAAAGCTTCAAAAGAAAGCAGAACCAGTTCACTGGCTTGGAGCTAGTTTGCCACGAGATGGCCAAACGCACATGAGGTCGGGATCGTGGGCAAGTACGGGACCCATTACGGTGCTTCCCTCAGGAAAATGGTGACGAAAATTGACGTCAGCCAACATGCCGGGTACACTTGCGCCTGCGGCAAAACCGAGGTGAAGAGAGGCGCTGTGGGCCTCTGCACTGCGGTCCCTGCATGAGGACAGCAGCTGGTGGCGCCTGGGCCCACAACACCCCCTCTGCTGTCCCAGCCAAGTCCACCACCAGAAGACTGCAGGGATGGAAAGACCAGGAGAAGCCCTACTACCTGAAACCTCTCTGGTCTGTAATAAATGGGTTAATTTATGTTAAAAAAAAAAAAAAGAAAGAAGCAGAAACACATTAAAACCAGAACAAGTTATAAACCAAAAGGGAAAAGAAACGGTAAGATGTTAGATGTTAACCTGACTATATCTGTTGTAATCCACTTTCTAATGCACTTTGTCTCAAAGCCAAGCTCTTCACATCCAGTCAATCGTCTGAAGGAATTCAGTGGAGGTTTAATCTCCCCATGGGGACTCTGCAAATGGATTTTGGGCTTTCACTGTCATCCATAGCCTTCTGCAAACCGAGTGCTCAAACGTTAAGCTCTAATACAACTCCCTCCTCTGGCCTTGGGTTTTATTATTTACACGTTTTGGATGTGTTCTGGTCCATCCTAAAATCTTAGGTTGAACTGGCTATCTTTTCAAATTGGAACGCCTGGTTCTGTCCGGCGGCACAGAGAGCACCTTTGCGCTTTGTGAGCTTGCCAAAGAGCAAGGATTCCAGTGGCGGGAGCCCAGTGAGTGAGGGGAAGACAGTGCGCTGAGAGCCGGGGTCGCTGGGTGATGGGGCAGAAAGCTGTGGGGATTCAATTGCTCACGGACGCCCTCCAGCTGCAGGAAAGGGAACGTCATGGGGCGGGGGATGAGGGCTGGAGAGCCCGGGGAGGAGGGACTCCCGTGGGGCCAGGTGGGAGAGGATGGGCCAAGAAGGCCTTCCAGCTATCCAGAGCAGAGGCTGGCACCTGGGGCCCTGGAGACCCTCCGCTTAGAGTCCAGGTCCTGTTGGTAGCAGCCCAGGGCTGAGACTGGGGGCCCAGGGGTACGGGTGCCAGGCCTGTGCCTGTGCCTGTGCCTGTGAGCAGCCAGGCGCCACTGAGCAGGCTTAGGAGAGTGATAAGATGACCCACGAGCAGCTGCAGCTGCTTGTCCATCTGTCTGTCTGTCAGTCTAGAGCTAGGTTCAGGGTCCAGGCTGTGGGACCAGCATGGGACGAAGGGTAGTGGAGAACCGTAGGGATTCATAGCTGAGTCGGCTCGGACTTGCTGTCCTATTCGAAGTGGTGTTGGTCAGAGAAAACCCATGCAGGATGCTCCAAATTTAGGAACCTGAACAAGCCCACACCTGGCAGGGCGGACTGGGTCCGGGAAGACACCAGCGGGCAGGTTGGGGAATCATCTGCGCCTCGCGTGGGGCGGGGCTGAGAGGGAGGCGCCCAGGTGCCGCGGGGTCCGGGTCAGACGTCAGGACGGCAGGTGTTCTGGGTGCGGGCGCCGCGCAGTTCCGAGAGCCGCCGCCAGAGGGAGAGCGCGCCCCGTCGCGCTCCAGGGAGCCCAGCGCGGGAACGCGCCGACCCGCTGCTTCTCACAGCAGCTTTGCACTTGGGTGTGAGATGCGGGACACCGAGGTGCCAGGTCTTGGTCCAGACCACCTTCCCCTAGGCGCCTCCAGGGGTTCAAAGCCTGGAACTCGGCTGCCAGTTCTTTAACCTCCAGCCCCAACCCACACTCCCAGGTTCCCACCACCTCCACCTCGATCTCAGGTCTCTGCAAAAATGTCACCTCTGGGGAGAGGCCTTCCTTGACCACCTGTGGGTGAAGGACTCCGTTGATCCCTCTGAGGCACACTCCGATTTAGTCTCCTTTCACCCTGAAGACTCAGAACTCGCCCTGGTCACGCTTTACTCTCTGCTTCCTCCCCTGTGATGCTGGAGGGCCAGTTTGCGGTCCCTCTGCTAAAGTCAGCAGTTCGAAACCACCAGCTGCTCCCAGGGAGAAAGACCAGGCTCTCTACTCCTATAAAGAGTTACAGTATCAGAAAAAGTCAACCAGCAACAATGAGTTAACTAGAGCTGCCTCCGAGTGCTTACAAAGTATCAACCTCTGTTTTAAGCTCCTTCCCCCCCACCCTTTTTTTTGGTTTGGTTTGTATAGAAGCTATTGCATTCTCAGAACAACCCTGAGGTAGGTCCTGCTATTATCCTCCCTCAGAGAGAGGCCCAGAGTGGTTAAGGAACTCTCCCCATGTTACACAGCCAGGAGTTGCAATGCTGGGATTTTAACCCCCAAAGCCTAGGTTTTTTGCTAAATGGATGACTGAGGGCCTAGGACCAGGCAAAGCAGCCCTTCAGAGGCCGGAGCACCCTGTCCCTAGACCTGCCATTCCTGCTCCCTATAGCCCACACCCTCTCAAGTCCCAGCCCCCAGCACCATCCCAGACTGGGGGGTAGGGGGCGGGGCGGGAACCCAGCAGGGCTGGGTTTGCATTCCTCCCCCATGGTGGGTTCCCAGGGGCCCTGCCCAGACTGCTCAGGTGGGGGGCAAGGGTAGGAAAGGGCTGGTGTGCCCACAGTCAGTCCAGTCATCAGACAGCAGGAGCCACTGCCAGGACCCTGAGCCTAGCTCTAAACAGACAGACAGACAGATGGACAAGCAGCTGCTCGTGGGTTATCTCATCACTCTCCTAAGCCTGCTCAGTGGCGCCTGGCTGCCCACAGGCACAGGCACAGGCCTGGCACCCGTACCCCTGGGCCCCCAGTCTCAGCCCTGGGCTGCTACCAACAAGACTTGGACTCTAAGCCGAGGGTCCCCAGGCCCCCAGGTGCCAGCCTCTGCCCTGGATAGCTGGAAGGCCTTCTTGGGCCTGCAGAAAACCAGGAGGCAGAGTGGGCAGGAGGTGGTCACTGCCACCACTATGTCCCTACCACTGGACCCGCAGGAAGTGGCCCAGGAATCTTGCAAAGCCAGGCCCTTCACTCAGGTAAGCCGGCGGGGGAGGGAGGGATGGAGGGGCCGTCTCCGCACACCAGCTCTGGGCAGGCGCTTAGTCCACGTTCTGTTTCTTCCGATCAGATGGTTGTGAGCCTCCGTGTCCTCCTTCACAAAAATGGATTTTAAAAAATCATTAAATCATTTTATTGGGGGCTCCTACAACTCTTATCAAAATCCATCCATCCATCCATTGTGTCAAGCACATTTGTACATGTGTTGCCATCATCATTCTCAAAACATTTGCTTTGTACTTGAGCCTTTGGCATCAGTTCCTCATTTTTCCCCCTTAAAAGTGGATTTTACAAATCTCTCTAGGTTTCTGCTCTTGGCAAAACCTCCGGGCTGTTTCCTATGGATCCGCCAGAGGGCGCCGGTGAGCCCACTCCTCCACCCAGAACCCTTCAGGGCTTCTGCCTCTGAGAGCCAGGGCCCAAGGTCCCCCACTTGTCCCTTGAGGACCTGAACACCCTGCCTGCCTCCGTTTTCACCCTCACTTCTCTCCAGCACCACGGCCTGCTCCCCGCCCCTGGGATGCACCATGTTCCCTCTTCCCTTTGCGCTGGCTGCGCTCCTGGGCTCCTTACAGCCTCTCCCTCGGGTTTTCTTCAAACACCATTTGTTTTTATTTGGAGAAGAGTTCCGTATTTATTTAAACCATTTTATGGGCACTCTATCCACATGTCACACAACACACCCATCTCAAGATCCACTCTAGAACGTGCTGAACACCGTAGGACTCCCGCCACCCCCACCCCCGCCTCCCACCTTCCTCCGGTCTGTTTTATCTTCGCTAGGCGGGAGGTAGTTGGTTATGAAACTTACTCAAGAAATGGTCTTTTTCCTCTGTCTCTCTCAAGGTCGCGTCTACGTATTCCTCCAGGGCAGGGACCTTTTAATTTATTTTGTACAATCTGTCTTGCCCTCTGCTGGGCCCCGTCACCAGGTTCTAGAACAGACAGGCCCTGCCGGCTCACTAAGGGTTGGATGAATGGGTGGTGGTCCTGCCTGGCTCCTTAAGAGTGCTTTAGCAGCCGCCAGCAAGACCAGTCTGTGGGTCAGTGGGCTTGTGGGAATCTTACGTGGTGCCCCGGGGAAGCACAACTCCAAACTCAAACTCACCGCCAAGGAGGACAGGGGAGAATCGTCCCTGTGGGGTTCCCAGACTGTCACTCAAGGGGAGTGGAAAGCTTCGTCTGTCTTCCAAGGAGCAGCGGGTGTTTTCAAACCGCCGACCTCCTGGTTAGCAGCCCAACCCGTAACCACCATGCCACCAGGGCTCCTTGGTTAAGTGCACCTGGGTTCAAATTCGGCCAGATTTCTGGGTGATCCAGGATAACGAGCTTCTCTTCTCAGAGCCCCAGTTCCCGCCCCAGGGGAGATGGATTGACCTGCACGCCAAGGATTTGCTGGCAGGGGCTGAGGGTTTGCTCACCAAGTCTTTGCCAAGAAACTAGGTGATGTAGCTAGTGTGAAGCTAGGTGATGCAGCTGACAAACCAGGTGATACAGCTGCCTCTGCCCCAATCCTGCAGCTGCCCTCCATGCACCAGCAGGAGGGACCCGGGCCCAGGTTCCAGCTGGGCACCTTCACCTGGAGCAGAGGCCACCCCCCTCCCCACCCCTCCGGGGCACGTCTCAGTCAGCTGTCTCTGAAATTAACCTTCAGAGAGGAAGCCAATGGAGTTAAGCTTTTCACAGTGGAGAAGTTCAGGGGGCTGAGGTCGGGCCTCCAGGGGCGGCGTTCTCTCTCCATCAGCTCTGGGGAAGGTCCTGTCCCTTTTCGGTGTCTGTTCCTCCAGCGTTTTCCCACTTCCACTGTGGCTGGCTGGCTCTTAAGGAGCTTGATTTAAAACTCGCCCTGTACTAATCCGGTCTCATGAGCGTAACAAAGAAAACGCAGACCACTATGTACCTCTCTGCCATCTAGGCATTTGGACTCCGTGGGTTCCCAAGGTGGAATCTTCACGGGAGTAGAAAGCCTCATCTTGCTCCTGGAGAGCAGCTGGTGGTTTTGAACTGCTGACCTTCAGGTTAGCAGCCCAATGCAGAACCCCTACACCACCAACGTTCTCCGTAACTACTATCGGAGTTAAGATTTCCAACCCATTTGGGGGGACAATCTAGCCAGCACGCTCACTGCCACCGAGGTAATGCCAACTCACAGCGACCCTCTAAGGACAGGGTAGAACTGCCCTGTGGGTTTCTGAGACTATCCCTCTTTACGGGAGTAGAAAGTCCCGTCTTTCTCCCGAAGGGAGGCTGGTGGTTTCAAACTGCTGCCCTTGCAGGTAACAGCCCAACGCATAACCACTACGCCACCAGGGCTCGCAGCACCCTCAGCCCTCGTGGGCCTTTAGTGTCTTCACCTGTAAAAAGAACAGCAGTACTGGCCTCACGGTGAGCCAGGTGCTTAGCGCAGGGCCTGGCGTGGCACGAGAGTTTAAGCCCTGCTGGGCCTCTGGCTGTGCCATGGGCAGTTGGAAGCCACTGGCTGCTCTGGAGAGAGAAGATGAGGGTTTCCATTCTGACAGTCCCAGTCTTGGAAACCATGGGGGGTGGTTCTACCCTGTGAGTCAGTTTTGGCTTGATGGCGGGGAGTTTAGTTTGGGGTCTTATTAAACACGGGAAGAGGACCCCAGGCTTGTTAAAGCAGGAGGTCAGGAAGAAAGAGGAAAGGTTTTGGCGAGATGGATGCGCTCCGTGGGAACCGCAGTGTTACCTTCTGTCCTGCATGACGGGCTGCTCTGAACGGGAGCGGACTTGGTGGGCGGAGTAAGAATGACCGGGGTCAGAGCCATAGAGGAGAGAGACCTGGAACCAGCCCACAGGTAGCTTCGGTGCTCTAGGCTAGGCACAAACAAACAACACACCTCGCTGCCATGGAGGGGACCTGCCCCTGTGGGATGCCAAGACGGTGTGCGACCCTTTAAGGGAACAGAAAACCTTCTCTTTCTTCCGGGGAGTGGCTGATGGCTCCCCATTGCTCACCTTGTGGTGAGCAGCCCAGGGGTACACCTACGACCCCCGGGGGGCTCGGGGAGAGAAAAACAACCGAGCAGCAGCCGCCTGCCCCCAAGGGCCATGTTATCAGCTTCCAGGAGCACCAGGGGAGAAGAGAGGTGGCTGCTGGGTGGGCCACCCTTGGGGGACGCCATCCCCCTCAGCCACGCCCTGGAGGGAGGAAAGATGAGCCATGTGGAGAGGGAGGGAGGCTGGAGGGAAGTCCAGTCCATGTGGGGGGCACCAGGGGGTGGGGGTGGGCGTGAGGTCTCTCAGGGAGCTTTGAAAGGGGTACCAGCATTAGAAGGAGATCTTCCAGAGGTAGAGCGAGCGAAGGGGTGCGTGAGAAAGGAGAGGGCACGAGGGTGATGGGGACAGAGTGTGCAGGGACTTGACCCTAAGATGGAAGGTGATGGTGGAGTGTAGGGCATAAGCAGACCCTGGGGGGTGGGGGGAGAGGGCGGGAGGTTGATAGATCCACTGAGATGGTGGCAGTCACAGGAGAAAATCAGGCATATTGATTACCGACTGTGTGCCAGACAGGCTGTGGGCTTTCTGGTGAGTGCTTTCGGCCTCCGCCAATATCACCTTCAGGGGTGGGGTGGTGCAGTGATTGGCTGTTGGTTCTAATTCCAGAATTTTGCCTCGTCATCTCCGGCTTGGCTTTTCGGTCCCTGTCCCCTGGATAACCACATCCCTGCATTAACTCCTCACTGTAGAAAGAGCTGGAGGGCTTTGCTTTGTTTTTCCTGTTCGAACCTCAGTGGTTTGTTTGTTTTTGCAAGGGAGGACACCGGAGCCCTGGGAGGGTGAGTCTCTCACTCCGTGTCAGCAATGGACACGAGGCAGCCTGCCCTCAAGTCTGGTGGGAGGGAGGAGCAGGCCCCTGCCCTGACTTGTTTCTCTGTCTCTGACCCCAGGTGCTCTCCCGTCCCGGCTGCACAGCTGTTCGTCTCCGCAACAACCTCTGCTTTGGCCGCTGCCCCTCCCTCTACGTCCCCAGCTCGGACCCCTCCCCCGTCGTCCACTGCAGCAGCTGTGCGCCCACTCGGAAGCGCTGGACGTCTGTGGTTCTGTGGTGTTGGGTGGGCCGCCCCGCCGCCCGGCAGCGGCGGCAGAGGAGGATGTCCACTGTGTTAGTCGAGGCGTGTCAGTGCAGCTCCAGGCAGGGAGCCGAGCCCCGCAGATGGACGCAGACACGCTGGGAAGAGGGACAAGCAGCAAGAGCCTTCCCCTGGACAGTGTCCCCTAGATCAAGAGGACAGTGACTCGGGCGGCAGGCCGGCCCAGCCCTCCCCTGCTCCCCAGAACTCCCGACACAGATCTCACCTTGGGGTGGGACACGAATAGTATAAACCCCCATCCCACTGCCCTTGAGTTGATTCCGAGACCCTATAGGACAGGGGAGCACTGCCCATTGGGGTTCTGAGAAGGAAATCCTTTGGGGAGCAGGCTGCCACAGCTTTCTGCCACGGAGCTGCCTGGGGATTTGAACCGTCCACCTTTTAGCTGGCAGTGGTGTGATCTGTGCTGCTTCACCTCCTTACGGTGTGTGTCCATTCCAACTCATGGCTACCCAGTAGGACAAAGCAGAACTGCTCCCTGGGGTTATCTGAGGCCGTATGTCTTTATTATTATTATTTGTACTGGAGCCTCGTTGTTCTCCCCAGGGGTGGGTGTGAACCTCCAACCTTGCAGTTCGTAGCAGCTCAGTGCCTGACTCACAGAGCTCTCCGGCTCCTGACCTCAGCACAGCGCTCCCTTCCTGAGTCCTCAGGCCCCACAGGTCTGCACGCAGCCTTCCCCAGGGCACCGACTCCTGGGACCCCTCAGGAATGGGGTTACTTTCAGCCTGGGTGGAAGGTGAAGATGAGGAAACCAGCTTCCCAAAGGGAACCGCCTTCCCTTGGGGTCACACCGACGAGAGGGCAGAGCTGGGGTTTGACCCTAGGCAGCCTGGTGCCCTATTTAGAACCACTAGGCTGCACTGTCTCGCACAGACCAAGTGAAAGACCCACTCTCTCCCAGATGCAGGGAGGACAGAAAGGCCCCCCCCCCCCCCAATGATGAGGCAGGCAGGCAGCTGCTGGGGAACTGATATCAACATCAAGGCAGGACCCAGAGGCTCCCAGCTGCCTGTCCCTGATGATCCCTGCCCTGCCCCCTGCTTGGATGTCCACACAGGAACCATAAAGGCTGCCTGCGGAGCCCAGCGGTGTGTGCGTGTGCTGTCTGTCCCTGCACTGGGCTCCCCGGAGTGGGCGGGGGTGGGGGTGGCGAGTGGCCTGGGCAGCGCGGGCATGGAGGGGCACAGGGTCTGTGGTTGGCGGCTGGAACCAGAGCCTCAGCAGATGGGCCCGTCTGGCACAGAGGCAGGGACATGTGGCGCTGTCAGGGTTCCCTCCAAATGCCCCCCGGAGCGCGGGGCGAGGAGGGGGTGGTGGCAGCAGCGGCTGGCTGGGTCCCCTCAGCCCTCTTCCTGCCTCAGGAAGGAAGGCCCCAGGTGAAGGGAGCAGGAGGGAGGAACTGGGGGAAACAGATGGGGGAGTGGGGCGTGAGAACCTGTGACCTCTGACCCAGCAGGCCAGTGTGGAGGGATGGGAACTGGCCAGGCAGGCTGCTCCCAAGGCGCTGCTGGAAGAGCCCTGGGGGGAGACCCAGGGCGCCTGTAGGGGAGGCGCCCCTTCTCCAGGGACCTGTGCCAAACCCAAGGCTTCATCCATTCGTCCATCCCTCTGTCCCAGTGAGCAAGGGAGCCAGCGAGCTGAGGCTCAGCCCTGGCACTGCGGTCACCCCTCTCTCTGGCCGACATGAGGTGCTTGCCCCCCTCAGCTGTGCCCACCTCCTGCCAGCTGGGGGAGCCAGCTGGGAACCCTGGTGCCAGGGGGCCCCCTGGAGTTCCTGCCCCCTCCCGAGCAGTGCCAGCCAGCCCCCACCCTCCCCGCCCCCCAGGCTCAGTAATGGGTGGGTAATGAGTGGTGGGGGAGCGGGGGAGGGGCTGGGATGCAGGTGCCACAGGCGCTGGCACAGGGGCTGCTAATCAGGTTTGCCAACGCCATCTGTCACTTCGCGAGCATCTGGGGCTCAAGGTGACCCTGTCACCCTCAGTTACAATTATGAGTTTGGCATCTGTATTAAAGCCCGCCAGCCGGCGGGGCGGAGGAGAGTGGGGAGGGGGGCAGACTGGGGGGTGCCGTAAGCCCCTTCCCGGGAGTCCTGTTCCCAGGGGCTGCGTGGCTTCCAAGGCTGTGTGGTTTCTCGGTGCTCGGAGGAGTGTGTGTGTGTGTGTGCGTGTGTGCGAGCACCCACTCACGCCTGTGTCCACACGCCTGCGATTGTGGGATTGTGTGTCCCTGGGTGGTGACTGCGTGACCGCGAGTTTGGGTGGGGATGGCCAGGTGGATGCAGACCTGAGTATGTCTGTGTGCAGAAAGATGATTGGCCGGTGGTTCCCGTGTCTTTGGGTCAGGGTAGAAGAGCGTGTGTGTGTGTGTGTGTGTGTGTGTTTCATGGGTTGTGGGGATGTGAAAAGAAGAATTAGGCCACCAGTGCCTGCAAGCCCATGTGATATTGTTACTTCTGACGGTCACAGGCTGGATGTCTGGGGTGAGTCTGTGCAGGATTTTGTTGGACTTCCTCTTGTTGATAGGGGGGCCTACATGCATGCACGCCTGTGCACGTGTGTCTGTGTGAACACACAGGGGCACACAGCTGGGGGAGGGCTCTTGGGACTCCTCTTCAGCCCCTTGGCTTTGCCCCTGCCCCCACCCACCCAGAGCCTAGTCTGGAGGACTCAGACGTGTGGGACTGGGGTTTGGGGAACTGGGTCCTAGAGTCTTAGATTCGCATTTCTAGGCCCGAGTTTCCCCACCCCCACCCCACTGGAGGTGGGTTCTTGAATCTGAGTTCTAGATTCTGGATTCGCTTCTACCGATGTTTGGATTCTAGATTGTGGGGGCCTGTGATCCGGATTCAGGCATCTGGGCTTTGGGGATCTGGATCCTGTACCTTTAGAGTGCACTGATTTATAGTGACTCCTCTATTTTATGTAGTGGCTCCTCATTCACTTTCTCGTGGCGCTTGTGAATTTGGTGGGGGTTGGAAGCACCATCTTTAGACCCAGAGTTTTATATTCTGAGCTAGGGGAGTTGGGTTTTTGAATTGGGGCTTTGAGGGTCTAGAGTCTAGGTTATTGGAGGTGGGTTTCAGATTCTCCATTCTCGGTCAGGCTTCTGGATCCTGGATCTAGAAGACACTCAGCTGTGGGCCAGAGCCAACCCATCCATCTAGCATAGATGGATGCAGAGACCAGTCATGGCCACCAGGGGCCACCCTTGATCCAGGTATGGGCCGAGCTGACCCAGGCACGGGGGAGTTGGAGACTGCCCTGGCTTGACCTGATGGAGTTCCTTGTGCAGTTTGGGAGTGGGGCTTAGCTCTCTGCTGACTCCTAGCTTCACAGGTGA
>NW_022103927.1:4545526-4548014 GCF_000313985.2 Echinops telfairi | reverse complement strand
TGTGTGTGTGTGTGTGTGTGTGTGTGTGTGTGTGTGTGTGTGTGGTTGTACATGGCCACCAGTGCCTGCAAGCCCATGTGATATTGTTACTTCTGACGGTCACAGGCTGGATGTCTGGGGTGAGTCTGTGCAGGATTTTGTTGGACTTCCTCTTGTTGATAGGGGGGCCTACATGCATGCACGCCTGTGCACGTGTGTCTGTGTGAACACACAGGGGCACACAGCTGGGGGAGGGCTCTTGGGACTCCTCTTCAGCCCCTTGGCTTTGCCCCTGCCCCCACCCACCCAGAGCCTAGTCTGGAGGACTCAGACGTGTGGGACTGGGGTTTGGGGAACTGGGTCCTAGAGTCTTAGATTCGCATTTCTAGGCCCGAGTTTCCCCACCCCCACCCCACTGGAGGTGGGTTCTTGAATCTGAGTTCTAGATTCTGGATTCGCTTCTACCGATGTTTGGATTCTAGATTGTGGGGGCCTGTGATCCGGATTCAGGCATCTGGGCTTTGGGGATCTGGATCCTGTACCTTTAGAGTGCACTGATTTATAGTGACTCCTCTATTTTATGTAGTGGCTCCTCATTCACTTTCTCGTGGCGCTTGTGAATTTGGTGGGGGTTGGAAGCACCATCTTTAGACCCAGAGTTTTATATTCTGAGCTAGGGGAGTTGGGTTTTTGAATTGGGGCTTTGAGGGTCTAGAGTCTAGGTTATTGGAGGTGGGTTTCAGATTCTCCATTCTCGGTCAGGCTTCTGGATCCTGGATCTAGAAGACACTCAGCTGTGGGCCAGAGCCAACCCATCCATCTAGCATAGATGGATGCAGAGACCAGTCATGGCCACCAGGGGCCACCCTTGATCCAGGTATGGGCCGAGCTGACCCAGGCACGGGGGAGTTGGAGACTGCCCTGGCTTGACCTGATGGAGTTCCTTGTGCAGTTTGGGAGTGGGGCTTAGCTCTCTGCTGACTCCTAGCTTCACAGGTGATTGGGGTTGGCTCCCCGCATCCCTGCTCATGGACACCCGGGGGGCCTGGTCAGGGGCCAGAAGCAAAGTCCTTGTGTGTCTGCGAGGGTGTCAGTGGAACCTTTATCCAGGAGTAACAGCGGACCAGGTGTTTTTGGATCTCACATATGACGCTGTTCTCGGACAGCTGTGAACTCCGTGACAGGGCACAGCCAGGTCTGTGACCTCGTGTTTGACAAGGTCCGGGAAGGCTCAGGAAGCAATTACACCCCTCAGGCTGTGTCTCGCTCTACCTGTGAGGTGTGACTCTGATGTGGACCGAGAGGCGGTCCTGCGTGCATCCTCGTGACATGACTGACGTGTCCGTGTCCACGACTGAGAGTCCCCGGGTGTCATGAGTACACCCACAGGCATAAGTGTGTCATGTGAGCAAGGTGTCGCTGTGTCCTCCAAGATATGAGTCTCCCCTTGGGTGTGTCCTGAGGGTGTCTGGGCAGTGTCCCCTGAAGGCTGGCTCCCTGCGGGGATGATGTGTTGTCGGTGGGGGTGGATAGACACACAGAGGACATCATATGTATCAAACCAGGGTAGGCCAGTGGCCCAGAGGCAGGTTGAGGAGGCTGGGCGTGGGGCCAGGAGTGGGGCCGGGGGCTCAGAGCAGACAGCTGGGGCTCAAGTTTCTCTCCCTCTTGTCCCCCACATCTGGGCATATCTGACCCCTCCCTGCCCCGTGTCTTTCTGTGGCTGGGTTTCTTGCAGCCTCTCGGGGGAACTCTGACTTCGGTGGGCACAGAGGGGCTCTGTGAGCCCTGCTGGGGTGGTTTTGCCCACCTTGGGACGCTGCCTCTCCCCACGTCTCATGCTCTCTTCTCCATCTCCAGGGCCTCTCCGGGCACTCCACCTCCAAACTGTCTCCCGTCTGGCTTGCTGGGTCAGCCTGTCCTGTCTGCCTATCTTCCCTTCTGTGTGCCACTTCTCCCCCTCCATCTCTCCCTGGCCATGTGCCCCCCTTCTAAAGGGGTCCTCACTGTTCCCTCCCTCCTCTCCCAGCCTCCGTCTCTCTCGCTCTCCCCATCTATGTCTCCCAGTCTCTGTCCATTTCTCCTATCTCCCTGTCTCTCTCTGCCCATCTCTCCTCTCCCTATCTCCCTATCTCTCCCCAAATCCCTATCTCTTTATCTCTTCCCATCCCTGTCTCTCTATCTTACCCCATCTCCCTGTCTCCCTATCTCTCTCCAACTCCTTGTGTGTCTCTCTCTCTCCCAGTCTCCCTGTCTCTTCCCATCTCTTCTTACATGGATTTCTTCCCTGTTCTCTATCTCTCCCTATCTCTTCGTCTCTTGCCATCTCGCTCCCAGTCTCCCTGTCTCTCTCCCATTTCCCCATCTCTCCCGTCTCTATCTGGCCCGGTGGGTCCGGTGGGTCCAGGACAGCCCGTCGGAGGCGCCGCGGCAAACAATGCCCCATTCACGCGGCCCGCCGGCACCATGGCAACGCGCCGGCCCCGCCCTCCCGCGCGCAGGGCGCGCG
>NW_022103927.1:4542124-4544954 GCF_000313985.2 Echinops telfairi | reverse complement strand
GTGTGTGTGTGTGTGTGTGTGATGATGCCTGTGGCATTGGATGCGATTATGCGCCTGTATCTGTGTGTGCTCGTGTGTGTCTGTTCACAAGCCTGTGGGCACTTATGTGTGGAGCTGGGTGGGGGTTCTGACGGCTGTTGGGGCCGGGCTGAGCCCCCCCTCACCTGAGAGCTGCCTGGCACAGAAGGGGGTGCCCAGCTGCCTGGGACCTCCGGCTCCCCACAGGTTCAGGAGAGCCCCAGTTGATGAATATTCATGAAGGGGGGGGGCTGGCACCCACTGCCAACAGCTGCGAGTCCATTAGCCCCCTCCTTCCCAGCCTGACATGCACCAAGTGTGGAGGGGAGAGTGGGGTGTCAGCATGAGCTTAAAACCATCTCATGACTTGAGGGGCTTGGGGGTGGCCCCATCACTGTTTGGGGGCCACCTTGGCATGAGCTGTTGCAATGTGACCACAGGTACTGGGGTGTGACAGTATGTCCTTGTAACCAGTGAGGTTGTCACTGGCTGGTTCCCTGTAACCCTGCCGGGGGACTGTCACCTGTAGTGGTGGCTCTGTGGCAGAAAGGGTGTGTTGTTGTGTTACGGAGACACCTGGTTTGGTTCAGACATAGGTGAAGGGGCTGCAGTGTGCTGCCCTCTGGGGGTATAGTCATCTTTGTCACTGGAGAAGTGGTTCTGTGTGGCCACATGCTGAGCACAACCTCAGGGAGACCCCAGACCCAGGTGCAGCTGTTGATGAGTGTGACATTCATGTTGTGTGTGTGGGGGTGTGTACGGGGTGTCCAAACGCTGAGTGTGAGGTGTGGGGGAGCCTGGTGGCTGAGGTGACACTGTTTATGTGTGTGATAGCATGACTCCTTGGGGAGGTGACAGATGACAAAATTGTGGCCGGGGCCGCACGTCTGTGGTGGGAGATTGGAGAGGAGTTGTGTGTAACAGTTGTGTGTGACGATCCGGTTGTGCCCGGTTTTGAGGTTGAAGGGGTGACTCCTTGGGTAAGAGCGTAAAAGCGCCCTCGTGTGGGGCAGCCTGGCTGTGAGGGCCGGGCATGACTGAGGATGACATTGTCGCCCTGTGTGTGCCTGTGGGGGTGGGTGACACTGCGGGGGCTCCCAGTGTGGCTGTATGTATAGCTCGGTGGCCCAGGGGGTGGCAGCATGGCTGTAAGTGTGACTGCGCAGCCATGTGTGACAGGTTCAGCAGTGTGGCTGAGATGACCACCGTGTGCCAAGGCCTGGCTCTGTGTGGCTGTACAGCACATACAACCAGGGGACCACAGGCCCTGTGCGGCTGGAGGGAGCACAGCATTCTTGTGCATAGGACAGTGAGTGTTGCATGAGCTGAGGTGCTGTGGCTGTCACACACACACACACACACACACACACACACACACCGCAGAGGGATCAGGGCTCTGCACCAAGGGGCCTCTGGCCTCCTGACTGGTCCCTTCTTCGTCTGGGTCAACAGGGACCCCTGGAGATGTGGTTCTGGCCGGCTGGAAGAGAGTCCCTTCTGCAGACTGGGTTTGGGGAGTGGTCTTCAGAGGTGGTGGGGGCCAGAGGCAGGCAGGGCAGGTTCCCTTGGTCTGAGGAACTCCAGCCTGGGCGGCTCCCAGAAGTCCCTCGGACGGGTGTGCGTGGCTCCATGCTGCCTGCTGTGTGATGCCCACCCCCCGGAGGTGCACCGCGCAGCGGGCCCCAGTGACGGCAGCAGGCCGGCACAGAGACCTCTTTCAGGAGCTGGGCCTGGTTTCCAAGGCGGGTGGGTCTCTGGCGGCGGCTGGCTGCGGCTGCAAATGAATCGTTTCCCCCACTCCTTCCCCTGCTCTGGAGGAGTGCTGCTGGCTGCAGACAGTGGGCCCTGCCTGGTCACCCTCCCCCCTCTTCCCCGGGTAAGTGGGGTGTGCATCTGTGTGACCTTAGTGCAACTGCGCACTCGCTCGGCCTGCGTGTGCCTAGTGCCTACTGGAGGACGCCTGGGTGAGAGCTTGGGTGTTGGGAGTGGGACCATTTGTGGCCACGAGGCTTTTGTGTTTGTGTGTCATGTGTCTATGGCCTGTGTTGTTGGGTGCCTGTGTGCGGGTCCTCTCTGTGCATGAAGCCTGGGAGCCTGGGTGCTGTGTGACCCGGCGGTCTCTCAGAACTTATTTATATGACTTTCTGTGACTCCTCCGGCAAGTCTGTGTGTCCACCTTGGCGTCAGCATGGCTTTATGTGACTCTCAGTGACCCTGGCTATGACCCTGAGGGTGTCTGTGTGACTGTCCCCAGGGAGCCGGGGGCGGGGGGGCGGATACTTGTGTCGGACTGCGGCTTTGCGACCCAGTGCATATGGGAGTGTTGGAGGTCTGTGTGCTGGCGTCCCTCTGTGGGTGGGTCCAGGAGGGTCAGTGTGGCGGTCTCTGGATGTCAGGGCGACCCCTCAGAGGAGCAGGGCTCTGTAGCTGTGGACCTACATGCGTGTGCTAGTCCGTGTATGTGTGTGAATGGGGGGCCCAGGCCCTGAATGTGCACATATGTGACATGGTCACGGCGCCCAGCCAGGTGTGCCTCCGGAGTGGGGACCTGTAACTCCCGGAGTTCAGTCTGCACGCAGGGCTCCCAGCGAGGGTGGGGAAGTCCTCCCTGGAGCACAGACCCTGGCACTCAGGCATCAGGCCTTTGGGGGTAGTCAGGAGCTCCATGCTGCCTAGAGAGACTGACACCTCCATTTCTCCCACTATGGAAGCGCTCTGGCCCCACTGCAGTTCAAGGGTCCAGTCCCTAAGAGGCCGGTCCCCCACCTTCTGGGGCCCAGGCCATGGCTGTTGGGGTTTAAGTGTCCCAGCC
>NW_022103927.1:4538029-4541885 GCF_000313985.2 Echinops telfairi | reverse complement strand
ACCTGCATTATAAGAACGCACCTGGTGCCAGCCTCAGCCAGGTGGGCAGCCCGGGCAGGTAGGAATGTGGGGGATTCCAGCTGTGGCATCCCAGCTGTGCCCAGCCCCCAGGCAGCACCCTCCTCCCAGGGTTTCTCAAAGACCAGGTGTGCCCCAACACCTGAGCCTGGGAGGAGGGCTAGGGAGGGGCAGGGCTGTCCTCGTAAATGGCCCCTTCCCCTAGAGCTCTCCCAGCTGACACTTGTGCCAGGGAGCAAGGCGTGGAGGGGAGCCCACAGGAGGGAGCAGTGGGGGGCAGACGGAGCACTGAGCGGGCATGTGTGCACAGACGTGGGGATAAGTGTCCTGTTGGTGTGAACATGGTGAATGTCCTAGGTGAACAAGTGTGTAAGGGTGTGTGTGTATGCACTTGCTGGGAAGGTGCTGTCGTGTGTGTGTGTGTGTGTGTGTGTGCACGCGCGCGCATGTGTGATTGGAAGGGTGAATATTATGAATGAACATGGGAGAATGGGTGCGGTGAGGGTATGTCAATAAAATGTGTGTGTGTGTGAATAAAAGGGCAAGTGTGTAGGGGGAAGGCTGGCCTTGTGTGTTTGTGTTTCTGTGTGTGTGGTGGAAGGGGGAGTGGTATAATGAATGGCAGAATGAGTGGTGTGTGTGTGTATGTTTGTGTGTATGAGGATAGGTGTGAGGTGGGTGTGAGGCAATGGTTTAAGAGGAGACCAGCTTTCACCTGGCCCTAGGGTCTGCGGGCTGGGAGGCTGGGCAGTGGGGAGGCTGTGCTGGAGTTGAAGGAATTTGAGCAGCATCTCTCCTCCTGTCCATTCAGGGGGACAGAGAGGTGGTCCATCTGGCTCCCAGGAGCCCTGAACCCCCAGCTCTATGTAGAGTCCCAGACAGCCCTCCCCTGGGAGCTCAGCCTTTCTCCTAGTTTTCTCAGGAGCCCCTCCATAGACCCACATCACCCTTCATCCCAGAGTGCGATTCCCTCAGCTCTCCAAACCCAGGCTGGGACCACCCGTCCCCACCTCCACCCCCTGACACTCCAGCTCCAGTCTCTTTGGGTCCCATCAAACCTTCCCCTGTGCTCCCCCCACCCCTCCAGAACCCCCAGCCCTACTTTATACTCACCCCTCCTGCCTCATCCCCTCCACCCAGCCCCCTACTTTATACTCACCCCCCAGAATGGAATCCTTATTCCTTTCAGGACCGTCCAGGTCCCTAGCCCCCTCCCCTGCCTTTTCCCTCAACCCCCCCCAATCTCTCCTGTACCCCCTCACCCAGCCCTCCTGCGGTCCACTTCTGACCTAAGCCACCTCCTGCACCCCCTTTGGCCTTCAACCTCTAACTCCTCTCAGCTTGACTGTCCCTTGCCCTGCAAGCCCCCAGTCCTCCCATCCCCACCCCTGCTGTAGGGGTGGCTAGAGGCAGCAGGGAGTCTGAAACTTTAAACGGTGTTAAAAGTTTCTGTTTACAAGAAGCCCTTGAATTTTTAAGGATGTATCGATTTCCTGTGTGGAGCCTGGTATCTGCAGTGCAGACGGCTGGGGGGCTGACCTGACCTTAGGGTCTCACAGTGGATCCCCCTCACTGCAGCATGGGATCTCTCTCTCTCTCACACACACACACACCCCACTCATATCCCTGACACAGATCTCCTCGCATACACACCAACAGGGCCTTACACACATGCACATACATGTATACATGCACACACCTTCCCAGACACACCAGCAGGACTAAACATACTCATACACACACACACACACACACATCCCTGATACAGATCCCCTTTCATACACACCAGCAGGGCAAAACACACACACACACACACACACACACACACACACGCACACACACATCCCCAACACATACCCCTCTCATACATACCCACAGGGATACACACACCCATATCCCTGACTCAGATCCCTTTCGCTCCCATACATACCAACAATGCTTCACACACACATATACACACACATATCCCTGACACAGAAGCCCCTCCCATGCATATACTCAGGGCCTGACACACACACACACAGACTTTCTCCCTGACACACATACGAGCAGGGCCTGATACACACAGAACTTCTTCCACACACACACACACACACACACACACACACACACATCATGTCCTCACACCCAGACAGGTTTGAACCCCCTGCCTCTCATATACATGAGCAGAGTCTGACGAACACACATAGATTTTATCCCTCCCCCTCCTTTCTCTCTCACCCCCTGACAAGGCCTGGTACACACATATACACACGTGCCCGCCCGTGCATCTCCCTGCCACCCATCAGGACCTGATCCACAGCCCACACCCCCACTTACACTTTTCTTCATGCAAACTCTCTCCCAGGATCCTCCTTTCTCTTACATACAGACACAGAAACACTCCTTCCCACACACCCATACCCACACCAGTAGGGTCTGACACCCAGGTCACATCCTGCCCCCCCTACAAACCACACACCTGGGTCCATGCACTCTGGCACACATAGGCCCTCATCACTGCCCCAGACCCATAGAGACCAACTCCAGGCACACCCACTGACCCAGGCTGCCCGTAGATCCTGGTCCATGGACCCACCCACACTCAGCCCCATGACCACACACACTTCAGAACACACCTAGGCCCTGCCACATGCTACAGGCAGCCAGACATGCACACACTCACCTGGGCACATGCAGACCCATGTTTCTTATCAGACCCAGACCCTGTCACCCGACACCTACACCTGACACCCACTAGAAAGTCAGCCCTGAGGGCAGGGCCTCTTGTCTGTCTTGTTCTCCAGGGTGTCCCCAGCGGCAGCCAGACACACATCCTCTCTGACTCACAGGCGCCCCCAAATACACAGCTATGCCCATGTCAGTAGTCCCAGCATTCCCACGGCAATGCTCCTGGACAGACCATGGCCTGTTCTCTTGACCTGGAGCAGATGCCCCAGACACACTCGGGCACCCTGGTTCTGGCTATCATGTGATCCTGACACCCCCTCAGGGTCATTACACACACACACACACACCCCGCAAAGCTCTTGCTTGCAGAGACCATTGGCTCAGTCATGGCAGCCCCCGCACAGCTGGTCCTGCACACACACACACACACACACACACACACACACGCACCAACACCCCCTCCAACAGACAATGCATAGCTGAGAATTGCCACAACTTCTTGGCCCTGGAAGGAAGAGATGGCACCAGGCGCACCTGGCGGGCAGAAGGGAGCTTTGTCTCAGCAGGAGCTGCCCGGGGGCTGCTGGGACTGCATTCCGGCCCACCCGTGGGTCACTCCAGGGCTCTCCCTGCCCCTGTGCCAGGGTCTCCAGCACCAATCCCCCCCGCCCCACCCGCGCCCGTGCACACACACACACACTATTTCTTTTTACTCTGGACACGACATGGGAGGCAGGGCACCCTGCAAGGGGGAGGGAGCCTTACCAGGGAGGGTGTGAGTTTGAATGTTGGAACCCCCAGCCCCCGCTACCTGTTCTGCATGTTTGCGGGCAGGGCCAAGGACCAGTGTGTGGCTGTGGTCATGGGTCCCCTGTGTGAGGGGTCTGGGTGGCATGGGTGTACCTGTGTGTGCGGCTGTCAGCCAACGATCACGCCTGCTGGTCAGTGTGCCTGTAGTCTGGCCCGGGGGCGTGGAGACTGCCAGCATCGCTTCCTGTGGATGACACTTGCTGCTTGTATCCCTGAGGCTCCTGGTATGACTTGGCATGCCCAGGTGTGTGGTCGTGCGTGGGCTGACGTGGCTGTGTCAGGACACCTGTTGTCTGCCACTGCCATTCCATGTGTCAGGGTGTGTTCCAGTGGGTGCCTCTGGAATGACACAACTGGC
>NW_022103927.1:4534970-4536647 GCF_000313985.2 Echinops telfairi | reverse complement strand
GACAGAGTGGCAGGGGGGTGGTCCCGGGGGTGCAGAGGAGAGACAGGGGAGGGCGGCGCTCCCTGGGGCGGGTACAGAGGTCCCCGAGGGTGGCAGCAGCCGGCGTGCGTGGCGGTGGCCCCTGCGTGCGGCTGGGGTGCCCGGGGCGGGTTGAACGGCCCGGGCGTCTCCCCAAAGTCTTTGTTCAGGCCTCACAAGGGAGCGGGGCTAAGAAAATGGCGGGGCTCCCAAATTTTGGCAGGGGCAGGGGAGGGAAGGGAGGGGTGGGCGCGTTGCCAGCTCGGGCCGCGCCTCTGGGCCGACCCTGGACGCTGCAGCCGCGGTCCCCACAAACTTTCCTTGGCGCAAACTTTCCGGTTCCGGCGATCCGGGCTGCTGAGCAGTGGACCAGGCGCTCTAGAAGCTCAGGGAATCCCGCCCTACCACCCGGAGGCGGGAGAGGCGGGAGGCAGCCGTGGGTGGATGTCACGGACAGTGTCGGGTCCAGGCTGTCCGGTCAGCCTTAGGCACCACAGCGCCGATCTTGATCTTGGAGCGCTGCAAGGAAAGCGAGTCCCGCCTCCTACGAAGTTCTCCACGCGGCTCCCCACTGACGCCAAAGACTGGGAGGATGCCTGCCCAGCCACTCCAGCCTCCCCAGGCTGTGGCCCAAGGCTTGGAGGGAGCTGGGAGCTGAGCAGTACCCCACATGGGCCCTGGCAGGGCTGCTGGCCGCTCAGCAGAAGGCACACACTCCCCAAGGAAGGCCCGAGGCTGCCCAGCCATGGCTGGCTCGCATGCAGTAGGGTCTCTAGACCAGGCCTAAGGCCCTAACGGTCTCCTTCACCCAGCTGGATCCCTGCCAGCCATGTGCTCAAGAGTAGCCCACACCTGGGAGTGGGAGTCCACGTGGACATGGCCGCTCCTTGGGCGTGGTGTGTGCCCAGAGCATGCCTGAGGATGAGGGCAGAGAGGGTATATCCTGCATGGTGCCAGCCATCGCCATGCTGTGCTCGGAGATCCACAGGTTTGTGTGTGTGTGTGTGTTTGTGTGTGTGTGTGTGTGTGTGTGTGTAAGAGAGAGAGAACCTTTTGGATCTGTGTGTCGCTGTGGACAGAGCTGCATGGCGTGGAACACATATGACTCAGGCAGAGCTGGTCCTTAGTGTAGGAGGGCCAGTCTGAAGACCCGTTGCCGAAGACTCACGCGGGCACAGGCATGGCTGTGCACCACCGTAGGCATGCAGGTGTGTGCTGGCACCCTGGCCACCATGGCAGCATAGGGGACCCTGCATCTGCACCTCTAACTCGTTGAGCTCCGTCTTGAACCACCACGAAATAACCCTCTTCCTCCGCCTGGGTCTGAGCAGTGGCTGCCTTGGGCGGGACACTTGATTGTCCTGGGCGGCGGCTGGCCTGACAGGGCCAAGTCCCCCCTGATCGAGCAGCCCCTCGGCCCACCGGCCTCCAGCCGGGCTCCCAGGCCTCAACCACTGAACATCCGGGTTTGCCCCGGAGGTCTGGGTGGGATTCTGGCTTTCAGATCTCCAGGAAATCCAGGAAAGAAGATGTAGCTGATCCACTGGTGGCATGAAGGGTCAGGAAGGGGCTGGGGATGGGGGGGTGTCCCCGACCCAGGGCAATGGCCAGGGCTGGGCTTGGGACACGTCAGAAAGAACCGAGGACTGGGCTCAGAGT
>NW_022103927.1:4512949-4533763 GCF_000313985.2 Echinops telfairi | reverse complement strand
ACACACACACACACACACACACACACACACACACCTTTCAGGGAAGGTCCATGGGGCGAAGGCCTCTTGCTGCCACCCTTCAGCTCTCTCTCTGGGTCCCCTGGGAGCTGTGGTATTGCCCCCTTTTCGTGATGGCTCTGGACCTGCAGGCTGCAGGCCAGCGGCTGGAGTAGGAGGTGTGTGGGTGAAGGGGTGTGCAGGCCTGAGGTGGGTGGAGCAGGCATGATTGGGTCCACATTGGGGCTTGATGGGGTGTTTTGAGCCAAGCTGACTGGAAACCGAGGGCTCTGCTGGGTTAATTTGGGGGCCAAGGGATTGTCTTCTCGGCCAGTCGTGGAGTCAGGGGTCTCAGCTCAGCCAGGAAATGTCTTGTGTGGTCTCAAGGGCATCCAGACGCAGGCTTGAGCCGCTCGCTCTGCAGCCGCTGGACCTGGGACTCAGAGCCCAAGATCTCTGCAGTCAGAGAGGTAAACACGAACGGTCATGGTGTCCACACACACAGAGCCTGGCTTCTGGGGAGGGTTCAAGAAATGGCGCTTGTCGCCTTTGGTTGTCATCACTGGGCTGAAGGAAGGGAGCCGTGGAAGACAGAGCCGAGTACTTCTTAACCTCAGAACCCTGGCCGTCTCTGCTCGGAGGAGGCGGCAAAAGAAGGGCTGGGAGGGACCGGAACCAGTTCATGGCCTCACTTTCCTGCTTTAGGGTTCAGTAGACCAAGCAGAGGGCTCAGGGGTTCAAGCTGGAGCGATGATGGTGGGGTGTATGGGCGGATCTCTCCCTGGGATCTCCGGCTCTCCCAGCCCTCTCCTTAAACGAGCTGAGACCGCAGCTAGCCTCCCCCCAACCCTTGGGAACACGCTCAAGCATGTGCAGGCGTCTCTGTGTGTGCACACGTGTGTCCAAATGGCCGTGGGGCAGAGCCTCGAGGCCTGAGTGGATGCCGACAACGGGTTCAGGGTCAGCTGCAGGGTTCACTCTGCATCTGGGCCCCCTGTGAATAAGGGGCACATGTGTAGACTCAGTGCCCACACCTCGTGGGTGCCTGGCAGGATCAGGTGGCTGTGGTGGTGTATGCAGAGGGTGGGCTGGTGGGCGGTCACTACCAGACTGCCTCTGCCTCTAGCCCTTGGGGAGACCCCACTGTATTGTCTGCCCGAGCCCTGTCTTTCCAAACCTGCGCCTGGCAGGTCCAACCCGGGGCCTTGCTCTCCCTTTCCCTGCCCCCATGGGTGGCTGTGCTTTCTTCCAGCACAGTGTTGAACTCAGAGCTCCTATCCCCTCAGTTGGGGTGGCCACAAGAGGAGCGGCTTTCATTTTCTGCCCCCTAAGCTTAGGGGGCTGGGGGTGGGGCTGCTAACCTCAAGGTCAGTGATTCAAACCCACCAGCAGCTACTATGGAGAAAGACGAGGCCGTCCACTTCTGTACAGATGTCCAGTCTCAGAAAGCCTAGGGAGCAGAGGTGCTCTGTGCCATGGAGTCGCGATGAGCTGGAATCCTGGCCGGTGGGTTTGAGCTGCAAGGGGACAGATGGGAGTGGCTACTCAATGACCCTTCCCCCTAGATAGCTAGGTGAGCTTCTGGCCAGGTGGCCCCATATCGCTGAGTGTCAGTTCTGGGGTGCTCCTTGCACCATCCTCAAGGTCTTCTGTGTATCCAGGTGGCAGTGGGGTCGCTGTCTTTGTATCCCTGCCTCGTGGTCGGGGAAAGGCTCTGTGCTGATATGCATACCTTGGGGTCTGCCCACCATGGCAAGCCATCTCAGAGGGTGGTGGTGGTGTCACCACCCCTGCTGGGCTACCCATGTCACCTTACATTGACATATGTGTCTCTGGGCCATCCCTTCACCCTATGATGCCCACGCCCCTGTGTATGTCTTCTCTTCCTTGGGCCCAGCATGGCAGACGGGCCAGCTCTTTTCCCGCAGGTTGGCGCCACCGTGGGCCCTGCCACCCTGGCCTGGAGGTTAACCGGCCAGCGTGGACAGAAGCCCGTTGTGCGGCGAGGTGCGGGTGTGTGTTGGGGCCGCCCACAGGCCTCCCTCTGTCTGCACATCACACATTGGTCTTGGCTTCTGCCCGCGTCCGCCCTGGTCTGGCCAGCTGGGGTGTCCGGCTGTCTCCATGGGCCAAAGCCTCCTGCCCCCACTGTGGCCAGGCCTGCCGGTACCCCCACACGCGTCCCTCCTCCCTCCCAGGTGCACGGATTTGGAAACTGAGGGCCCCCTGCCTTCCCCCTTTCCCTCTCTCTTTCCTGCCTCTCTCCCTCCTCCCCTCCTCCCTCTCTCTCTCTCCCTCTCTCTCCTCCTGCCAAACGCGTCTTGGCTCCATCTGAATATCTCTCCTCCTCGGTTTTTGGCTCTGGCTCTGGGCGCGTTCACTAAAAGAAGAAGGGCTAGCTCCCCCCACCCCCCTTCCTCGCCGCCTCCCCCCCTCCCGAGGAGCCCCTCTGAGGGCGGGAGTGGCTGTGTGCAGGGGCCTGGGTCCCCTCCACATGCAGACTTGGCTGAGGGGGCCCAGGCCTAGTGGACAGGGGAGCTGGGTGGACTAGGCCAGGCAGTCTGGGGGGCAGTGGCCAGGGTGACCGTGCAGCCAGGCGGGGAGGGGTCGGGGGCACAGAGCTGGGGTGTCTGGCTTCTGGTGGGGCTGGCAGGGCTCTGGAAGGCGCAGCTGTGCCCAGAACTCCGAGCTGCGCTTGCCACCACCACCGATGTCGTGGCTGCGCCAGCCAGGGAGGGGGAGGCGGGTGGCGGGCACTGCGGCGCTCCGTAGCCAATCAGAAGCCAGAGTTGCACTGGGGAGCTCTCCCCCCACTGGGCCCCACCCTGAAGGGATCTGGGGGTGGTGGCCAGCAGTGGGTAGGGGGCAGCACCCACTCCCACCGCAGAGAACCCTGTCCCTCTAGGCTGAAGCTTGGTGCCAGCCTTCCTGGCACAGAGCGGGTGAGAGCGGGGGTCTGTCCCCACCTGAAGCTGCATGAGCTAAGCTGGAGGAAGGGGCAGCTCCGGGGCTTGCGGGTGCCCCCCCTGCCTTCCCTCCCTACCCTCCAGTGCCTCAGCAGAAGCCTTCAGTGAAGGGCAAGCAGGGGGGGGGGGGGCGGCCATCCAGGTGGTTCTGTCCCAAGTCGCCTTGGTGGCACCAGCTCAGGGGTTTACTCTGGATCTCCCTCACAGAAAGTCGCTCACGCCGGCTGGCACGCGCGGGCACAAAGAGCCCCGCTGCCACACAGCGCGGGACACACTGGCACACCACACCTCCCGAAGCTGGCCCGCTCAGCCACACGCAGCCCCACACAAAGAGGCTCGTGCTCGCGCTCGAGAACACGCACACAGACACCTCCAGGCCGCGGCCACGCCCGCACAGACCCGCAATGCGCAGGCGCCCCCAGCCACACAATAGCACGCCACCAGCCACGCGCTAGCGGGCACGCGCCGGGCCGCGCAGGAAGGTGTGCAGCCCACGGATGTCGCGAGGACACGCGACTCATGCACACGGGACACCGCCGTCACTGGGAAGGTACACGTGGGCACCGACACCCCCACACACCGCGAGACACGAGGCGCACACCGAGCACACAGCTGCAGTGAACCCCCCAACCCCAACCCCAACCCCGTGACGCTCAGCCAGGAGTACCACTGGACACTGGGCAGCGGCCGGAGACTGGCTGCTGTCACATCTGGGGTGGGGTGGGGCTGCTGGCATCAAATGGGCAGAGGCCAGGATGCTGCCCTACACCCCACAGAGTTCAGCTCGCCCTTCACATCCAAGAAAGATTCAGAGCACCGTGGGCAAGACACCCTGGGTTGGGTACCTGCTACCAGGCACCAGGCACACACACACAGGACCACAGCTCACCCTACACACACACATACACTCTCTCTCTCTCTCTCTCTCTCTCTCTCCACCCCAACCCAGACAAGAGGTCACCTCACTCAGACACATGCACCATCTTACTGATCACAGCCCAGGCCTTTGCAAACGCCCACAGTCCCACGTTCAAGCACCACACCAAGTGCCCCCATGTGGAGCCCAAGGCACACGCTCGGCGCCAGAGACAAGAGCTGCCTTCCTGGCTCCAGCCTGCAGCTCACTAGGCCCTACCCCACACGCCAAACTCTCTTGATAGGTTTTGGGGTTCAGATTCCCTGACCTGCTTTCGAGGCAAGAGGGGTGAGGGTGGGGGGAATGCATCTCCACACCCACCTGGACACCCCTGGCCTTCTGGGCCCCACCCTTGCTCCTAGCTTCTCAGCAGGCAGCTCAAGAGGGGTGGAAACCCAGGCTGATTTCTGAGATGCCCTGACCTCCGTGGGTCTTTCTCCCCCACCCCACCCCACCCCTCCTCTTGCCTGTGCACTCCCCATTCCTGCAGCTGTGGAGAAAGAGACGAAAGCTGGCCAGCAGAGGCATGCTGGGAGAAAGTCCCTTCTGTAGGGCTAGCATTTGCCTTCAAGGTTACAGGGAGGACTAAGGGTCCCACGTACTCACTCTGTCACACCGTGTGCTAAGGGCCTCCCCAGATTGTCTTTTGGAATCCTGTGTGGGCGAGCAGTGTTTTTAAGGAGGATGGTGACCTTGGAGCCCTTTCTTGGGTTTGGGTCCCGGCTTGGCTCCTCGCTAGCTGTGTGACTTTGCGCAAGCCACTCAAGCTCTCTGGGCCTCAGTGACCTTTTCCATAAGGCAGTAGTACCATCTCTCTCGAGGTCGGAGGACAAGGGTCAGGCAGCAAACCCAAAGGATGGTGGTTCAGACCCACTAGCTCCTCTGTGGGAGAAGGATGAGGCTGCCTGATCCCATGAAAACGGATTGTCTCAGACTTCCTATGTCGGGTCGCTATGAGTGGGGATCCACTTGGTGGCTGTGGGTGGGGTGTGGTGAGGATCAGAGGCGCTGATTCACATCAAGTGCTTTGAAAAGGTGCTCGGTGGGAAATGAGTACTTGGTTTTACAGACAAGACAGCAGGGACCGGTCAGCCAGGACCGTAGTCAAGATCGAGGACGGGGGTGGAGCCCATGTCCTTTCTCTGGCGGCTCCGTTCTGAATGGGCCAGACTCGCATCTTGTTCCCTAGGGTTTACCAAGTGTCAGAACCGTCTTCCACACCTCCAAAGTGGAGCGGGCCCCAGCTGTTGGCTCTCAAACCTTCCTAACTACTCTGACCTGTGGATTTTCTGTCCAGGGTTCCAAATGAGGCACGATGACCATCTCTTGCCTGCTTTTCCCCTTTCTGACCTCTGCACCCCTGCTAGTGAACCTGCCCACCAGGGCAGGGCCTGACACCCTCTCCCCCTCCTTGTCAAGGCGCCCAGCTGGGCCCTGGGTGCTGGAGCCGGGGGCCTGTACATTACTTCGACAAATATTTACTAAGCGCCTCCTGGGTGCCAGGCCCTGTTCTAGGCCTTGGGGGTTTGACAGGGAGGAAAATCGGCCCAGGTGCCAACTCTAGTGGGAAGGCAGACAGTGAACCTGATAAAGAAGGGAGGGTCCAGTTCTTAAGGTGGCAGTAGATACGGGGGCGGGGGGTGGGGTGGGGAAGCCTATGTGGTTTCAGCAGAGGTGACCAGGGAAACCTTGCCCAATTCCCTCCCCACTGTGCACACTACTGTGTGACCCGGCAGGCTCCTGGCCCTCTCTGGGGGGCAGAGAGTGTGGGTGTCAGGCTTAGATGGTGTGGAAGGTTGACCACCTACTGCCCTGTCTACCAAAAGTGCCCAGCCAGCTGATGTTGCTGTAACGGGAGATGGTCTCCCATCCATCAGGCAAAGCCTGTGGGTCACAGTTAGGGGCCCTATCTGAGATCCAGCACCAAGATGGCCCAGAGGCTCCTGGACAGAAACCAGGCCTGCATGGACACCAGGAGTCCTTACCCCTGCTGCTCTCAGCTGGGGGTGGGGCGGGGGCAGCTGACAGCTCAGAGTGGCACTTCCACCTGGGCCCCTCGATTTAGCTCCCCTGGCAGGGCCTGGTTTATTTTTACCCCAGCCTGCCACCCTGGCAGTGCCAGGCGACACCATCTTTGTAGGTTGGGGATCTGCCCACAGTTTGGGTGGGGGTGGGGAACCTGCCCACAGTTTAGGGGAAGGGAGAACCTGATGGCTAGAGTTTTAGCTCACTAGACCCCTGACCTTGTCTGACCCCCCAAAGCCTCCTGTGTGAGGGGGTGGGCTGGCGGGTTGGGCATCACAGGCTGGCAGCCACCATGCCCAGCTTGGTGGCATTTGGTTTGGTGCCCTGCTGCCTGCCTGCCACCCCCACCCTGTGCCCGGGCAGAGCCTAGCGGCTGCTGCTGCCAATCTCCATTTCAAAGCTTTGGGGTGGGGGTGGGGGAGCTCTCTGCACCTCTGTCCCCTCTGGGTCACTGTCACTGGGGCTGGTCTTCAAGCCTGAGGCCCGAAAGGGCCGCCAACAGGCACTGTTGTTGCAGTCTAGGGTTCAGGAGGGACTGCTCTCTGTCCTCCCCCCCTCCCCCCTTCCATCCTCCCTCCCCCTCCCTGTACTGTTTGTCTGCAAAGCTGCCCCATTTTGGCATCCCCTCCTCCCTCCCTCTCATAGGCGCCAACCTCACTTCCAAACCCGCCATCTCTGGCTCCCTGGCCTTCTCCGATGCCTGAAGCTGGCGACTCGGAGATTGGGCATGTGGGCACCCGGGGTTCCTGAGTCTGCTGTGTAGAGGGGCACCTATGCCAGGCCAGTTCGTGCCACCCACTTGCTTTGTCTAGCCTCAAGGGTGACAGAGCTGGGCTGTAGAGGTAGCGTGGACCCTCCCACTCTGACTGCCCCGCCCAGTGTTAGCCTCTGGGCCATGGGGGGAGACCAGGGTGGGTGTCTTTGCACAAGACTGGGGAGGGGGGCGGCTGGACTGGCAGGGTAGCAGAACTGCATCCACAGGGGGTAGTTTGGGGTCCCAGCCCCTCCTCAGATTCCTCCACACACCAGCATTGCAGCTCCTCTCCCCAGAACTGGGGTGGGGAGCCAGGCCCCCACATTGGGCACTTGTGCCCCCAGAGGGGTGGGGCACTTTGGAGGAACCGGTTTACTGCCCCCCCACCCCCACCCGCTACCCGCGCCTCTCTCGGCACTAAACAAAGTTTGCTAAGTAACTTCAAATGTTATTTGAGGACGGCCTGGCCTCAGCCCAAGGCGGCCCTGTGGAAACTTGTTTTTCGCTGCCGAGGCTGCAAGTATCAAAGACACTTTCGGGGGTGGAGTGGGGTGGGGGTGCTTCGATTCTTTCCCCCTCTGTGGCATGGGCTGGCCTGGAATGGACACATGGACCCATGGGTTACCCATGTCCCCAGAAGATCTGAACACCAGACCCCCCCTGACCCCGCCAAGCAACTGCGGACCACAGGGGCCAGGTGGGGGCAAGCATGCTGACACATCAAGAGCTGCTGGGGGTGGGGGGACTCAGAGGCTGCTGCCCCCAGAATTCCCACCGCCCTCCGGCCATTGAGGGTTCACTAAGCTGCTCAGAGTGCCAGGCCTTCACACCTCTGTCTGGGGCCCTGTGGGTGGTTTGAACAGGTCTCTCCTCTCTCCTCTCCTCTCCTCTCCTCTCCGCCTCAGCTGATCAATCATGACGGGGTGTGTGGGGGGGGCCCCGGGCCGTGGGCTGGGCTGGGGTGGGCCTTGGAGTCCTGCAGCGATTAGGAGATGTCCCCATTGGAGTTGTGGACCGGCTGGCTCTCAGCTGAGCGTCTGTTTCCCCAGCCCGCCTGGTTACAAACGGTGAGTGTGTCCCAAGCTGAGAAGACTACAGGACACCCCCCCACACACAAGCAGCCCAGCATCCTCTGGGCCGGGCTCATGCTCTCTCTGCCCCCTCCATCCTCCCTGTTCCTTACTTTTCTCACTATCTTTCCTCACAGCCCTCTTCTGCTGCCTCCTCCCCCACCACCTTCCGCCCCTGGTGCGCAGGGCAAGACTGGGGAACGGGCTGGGTTTGCATCTCTCATCATGGAGGTCACTCAGGCCTGGAAGCACCCCTCTTTGCCCTGAGGACCACCCCCAGGGGGCCAGAACAAACCCCAGAAACAAACTGGGGGGTGGGCACTTGAGCTGGCACAGAGAGTGAAGGCGGGGGAGGAGGGGGAGGTTCTGTCCCCAAGAACCTTAACTGTGGCTCAAGGTTTCCAAGCAAGGGAGGTCCAATGGAACTCAGTGGAAAAGCCAACCCCTCAAGGGATGCAGGCTTGCCCCCCGCCCCAAGTTCCCAAAGGTTTCACTGAGGTCGGATTCTGGGGTACTTCTGGTCCCAGTGCCACACACTGCCTCATCTCCACTCACAGTCGGTGCCTGCGACACCCCACCACCCGCAGTCTGTCGCGCGGTGTCAGCCTGTCAGAGGCACAGCCACACACCGGCACAATCTGTCGTCCACGCACAGTCTCTCACACAACCTGTCACACGCGTGCGCGCACACACAGCGGCACAGTCGCACACACAGCCAGCCTCGCACGATCACACCAAGCGTCACAGCTTGTCACAGCCATAGACTTCTCACAATAAAAATAACAGCTCCCAGATCCCGGGCAATCATGCCTGGGCAGGGGCGGGCACGGATTACCTCCTGTAACCCTCCGGACAGCCGTGAGGCAGGTCTGAGTAACCTGTTTTACAGATGAGGAAATGGAGGCCGCAAGGTGAAGTGCAGGGCCCAAGGTCATGGGGCTGGAAATGGGGCAGCGGGAAGTGCTCAGCCAACAGGAAGCAATTAGCTAGGCCCTGGGGCAAGCCCGGCTGAAATAGGGTTCTTGCTTTTTCAGTCTACTCTGCCCACCCAAGACCCCCCCTCCACAAGGAATCCCCCTTCCTATCCTCTACACAGGGACAATGGGGCCTTAAGAAGCTCAGGCAAAGGAACGGGATATGGCCACTGGCAAGGCCCCAGCCATCTGCCAGATCCCTAACCCTTGACTTCAGTTGTTACTTGGCTACAAGTGGGGTGCTAACTCCAAACCAGACCCACTGCCACCGAGTCCATGAGACATTCTACCCAGGTAGCCTCATCTTCCCTGTCGCCCGCTGCCCAGTACCTAGCCCACAGCGCCACCAGGGCTCCTTAAGTGGGGTACCAGCGGGCACTCGAAGCCCACTGGGCAGCCTGCTGCATTCAGAGAGGCAGTGGGCACCAGGTTGGAGTATGTGTTGTTTCCCCCCACCTCCTGGTGTGCGTGGGTGCCTGCACGCAAGGAACACGTGAGCAGAGTCCGAGCAATGGCCTGGAGCTGGGGTCCTGAAAGGCCCAGAAGCCCTGGGGATGGGGAGCAACTCGCTCCTCGAGCTCTTCCATTCCAGGAGCTTCCTTTCTCCTGCCTGCAACCCGGCCCCCGCCCTCCCCCCACTTTCTCCTCCTTTGTTTCACATCGCCCCCTCCCAGCCTGCCCTACTCCCTGGGGCTTCCCCCATTGGGGCTGCCTTGGCCCAAACCAGCAAGGCTCCAGAGACATCCTGACATCCCATTGAGGGCCTGCAGGTGACCTGCTATGGGCCTAGATCCGGGCTCAGCTGGGCTCTGGGAAGGCCACCCCTAGAGCTATTGCACGGACAATGGCAGACTTCTGTGCTACAGCCTCAGGGGAACCCAGGCACAGACTCTTGGGGGTGCGACAACCTCTAACCACGCAGCTGTTGTGAGGTGATCCTTTACAAGTCTCTATGCACCCAACATGACAGGCCTCACAGGGCGGGCCGGCCAGCCAGCCTGCCGGCAGGACCTTACACACTCCTCCATACCCAAGCTTGGCACCCCAGGCATCCGGGCCTAGGCAGCACATCCTTGCTCACGTGGTCCTGGGATTCTGAGTACTGACCGTGCTGGGCGTCCCTGTGGGGGGTTCTGGGCTCAGGTGGTCCTGAGAGCCTTTGGGAACCGTTGGTGCCTACGCACGTGGCTCTGGGTCCACGGGGTATGCGCGTCCCCAGCCTGCACACGGGTGTTTCACGTGAGCCTCACACCTGCCAGGATGCCTGGGGCTTCTGGCTCTGGAGCTGCCTTCAGGTTGCTGGGGGAGGGGCTCAGGCTCCTCAGAAGCATGGCCTAATCCCCACCTCTCTCAGAACACCACCTCCCCAACTGTCCCTGGGGTGCAGGTGAGGCGCCCCAGGACTGCTGCCCATGGGCCTCTGCAGGTGCTATATTTATATTTGAAATGTGTACCTTTCTCTGTATTTTTATATGTTAAGAACCACCCCTCCCTCCACTTTTGTACTTGAGTTTTACCACCCCCACTGGGCTTGGTCCCAAACCTGCAAAACCCATTTCTTTTGGTAGGAAGGGCCAGACTTGGGGTGGAAGGAGAGTGGAGCTGGCCACCCCACCCCACCACAGATCCCTCCAGTTCCCCATGGCCGCGGAGCCCTCCCTGAAGGGCCAGGCTTCACCCACTGCACTCCCCAAAACACAATTGCGGGGGTGGGTTCTGGCTACAAGATGTGGCTTGGTGTGTGTGTGTGTGTTGCTTCTGCTTAAATTAATCCTGAGTGACGGCCGCAATTCCTCTCCACAAAGAGGCCATTTAATGTCCCTTCTGGAGCGAAACTTCCACTTGCCCCCCAGGAGTCCGGCTAGCTCCCTGGGCTGCCTTGATGCAGCTGCATACAGGCCTGCCCTGCTGTCCCCAGGCGCACCCAGGTCCTGAAAGCTAGCTTTCAGTGGGGGCCTGGACCTCGGGAGCTACTTCTGGGGCTCTGGAGGGAGGTAGGAGATGGCTTAAGGTCTTAAAAGTGCATGGTAGAGCCCGGTGGTGTGGCCCAGGAGCCCTCAGAAGGCCCCACTACCAACACTTGCACTTCGATACCCTAACCAGGTCATCCTGTGTTTCCTCCGAGTTTGCTGGAGTGTGGTCCCAGTGACCCCCAGAGGAGATGCTTGCCTGCACACGCACGCACGGAAGGCCTCAGCTTATGGCGTTCCCCAGGTGTTCGCCAAGGTGCCCCTAGCCCTTTGCGGACTTTCCTGAGTGTCGTTTCCCAGATCTGCACCAAGGAGCCCACACTTGGGCTGTGAGCATGGGTGGGCACTGAGGTCCCAGCGAGGCCTCTCCTTGGTCCAGGCAGGGGAGGCCTGCGTGCTTTCCCAAGCAGGGACCCCGCAAGACGCACCGCAGAGTAGGTGACAGCAGTGTATTCTTTGAGCTCGTAGGGCGTCTGAGGATCAGGAGCTGGCAGTGAGCAAAGCCAGACATTGTTGGCAACGCAAAGGCAGGAGTTGGTGTTGTGTCGTGACCTCGATGTGGGGAGTGGGGCGCCTATGGCTTGTGGAAACCCCGGACAGGCAGGTGGAAGGACACAGAGAGGAAGGGGCCTAGGCCCGGGGCTATCGGCCATTTGGGCCACATGGAGCCCTGGAGTGAGTTCATTGTCCCTCTTTGGAGACCCTTCCGTGTAGGGCCTACATGAGCCCTTGGACCCCCCCCACCCCCACCTCTCTTCCCCGGCTTGGGTGCGGCCTCATCCCCCACACCATCTCCCTCCCTGTCCGAACCCCCTGGGCAGGGCTGCGTTGGTCTGGGCTGCTAGCAGCCGAGTTGGCGTTTGCAATTTCAGAGTCCGCCAAGGCCAGAAGGGGCTCAACGGTAGCAGTTGTCACCGGAGACTGGCTGGGGTGCGGTGCACTGAGGTGGACTTGCGGGGGATGCCTCTTAGCCCCAGTTTCTCCTCCCTGGAGCCCTCAAGCGGGTGCTGACACCCCACACCCCATACCACGGCGGCAGAGAGTGCACACGGCAGGGGCATGGGCAGTGAAAACAGTGCTGAAGTTTCGCTCAGTTTTGGGGGGGTTTAACAGCCTAGAGTCTGCGGGAGACACTGGCCATCAGGACTGAGAGAGACCTTTATTGCCTCTTGGCTGCATCGCCGCTGCCCGACGACGGAGGAACCTCCTCTTCATCCTTCAATCCGCCTCTTTTATTTTATTTCACTTTTGGCAGGGGAAGAGACATTGACCAGGCGTTTTCTTTTAAATATTAAAAAAAAATTTTTAGGGTTGGCTGCATTGGGGGGTGTTTGGCCTCCAGGGAGCAGGGGTAGAAATATGACTGAGTCACAGAAAATGCTCTCTCTCTCCCTCTTGGGCAGTCAGGCCTCAGGAGTTGGGAGGCTTCTAAGAGCCCTAAGAAAGAAAGAAAAAAAATCCCCTTATCTTTTTTGATTAACACCCTCTCCCCCCTCGGGGCTAGGATCTTGAAGTTGGGGCCCTCATTGCTACACCTTCTGGTTTTGCAGCTCCTTGTGGGCAGGTCCTGGGGGAAGGCAGGAGATGGAAATGCACAGAGAACATTTGCACCCCGCAGGCCGAGTTAACCTGTTGGAGGAGGAAACTGGTCTCATGCTTTAGTTAAACCCCCAACTCCCCAGCTCTCCCCAGCCAATGCAACTCCTCCAACCCTGGGGAGGGGGCTCAGGGTCGCAGAAAGCGCCCAGGGGCGGCTGGACGCTTGGAAACAGCCCTCACGCGGCACTTCTCCACGCCGGAATTTTCAGTGTGGTCTGCACGCCTTAGCTCCTTTTCCTGTTACGCCTGCCACGGCCGCCCCAGCTGCGCGCATCCCGGCCAAGCTGCAGCGGGGTGAGCCCGGGAGCCGGCTGATCTGCGCTCTGCACCCGGGACCCAGAGGCCACCCTCCCAGCAGTGGACTCCCCCCCCTCTCAGACCACATTTAGTTCTTCTTATTCTCCACCTTCCCCCCCCCCTTTTCCCTTATTGTTCAGCAGAATAATCGTTCCCCTCTTTTAAACATTGTTTTCTTTCCCTTTAATTTCAAGGTTTTATTACTTTTTTAAAAACCCTGTGAGACAGACTGTTAAAAAAGAAAGAAAATACATTTTTTAAAAATAAAAAGAAAGAAATATACACGGCCATGTTAAAAAAAGAAGAAAAGAAAATAGAGGAAGATAAATAGACATGCCCGGGACGCTCCGCGGAGCTGCGAGCCTCGCCTCCCGCCCTCCGCCCGCCCGGAGCTTGCTGCGCGGGTTCCCTGGTGCGTGGGGCATCGAGGATCGCGGTCCCCGAGAAGCCTCCCTAGAAATGCAAGGAGCGTTTATGATTTTTAATAAAATAGTGTCTCCTTTAGGAGCGCGCTTCGTGCGCTGCCTCTGTCGTCGCAGCCTGGGTTTGCCACAGCGAAGTCTGTAATCAGAGAAAAATACCAGCTTTGTGGAGGGTTGGAATACAGCATTGGCTAATGCGTGCGGTTTGGTTGGTGCTTTTTTTTTTTTTTTAATAATGCTAAGCATCGGAATAATTAAAGAGTGGGAAATAACTCCTGTCTCCTCTCTCCTCGCCACTGGGCATTGTCTTATTTCAGGGGGACAGCGCTCGCTCGCTCGTCGCCAGGCAGGGCTGGTGAGTCTTAACGCGGGCTTTTATTCTCGCCCGCCCGTCTTTTCCCTCCGCTCCGGTCTGATTCGCAAATCCCCAAACTGGCACAAGCCCGGATCCGTGCGGGCCCCGCCGCCGCTCTCCCCGCGGAGCCGGAGCCCCGCTCTCTCCCCGCCACCCCCACCCCTACTTCTTTCAGAGACAACCCTCGCTTCCCTCCCCCGCCTCTGGGCCCTGACCCACTGCCTGGTTTGCACCAGAGTGATTTTAAAAAGAAAAGAAAGAGGAGCCGGCTCTGGCACGGTGGTGCCAGCCAAGGGCGCGCTTCCCAGGCGGCGGCGAGTGCGCGGATCAAACCCCCAGATGAGGAGTGTTGGGAAGTAGAGCCTCTTCTCTGACTACCCCGCGTGTGGGGCTCCCCCTCCTCCCCCAAACACAGGCAGACACGCACGCAACCCGATCAAGTCACCAGGTCTTTCTACACATGACCTGCACCGACCCCGGTGATATTTTACATGAAGTGGTACAGCGCACTCCGCCACCCTTACAGGGTTTTTCCCAGCCTCGAATGCAACATGAAAAAAAATTCGGTCGGAGACCAACCACCTTGGAGAGGGTTAGTCCTTTATACCTTGGTAGGAGAGAGAGAGAGAGAGACGGGCCTCAGAGGGCATCGCTTAAGCCAGGGCCTGGAGTGTGTTCCCACCTCTGGGGTAGTGTTATTGCCTGGTCCCCATAAGGTTCAGGTTTGAGGTAGGGGAGCAGGGCTTCCCGGGCCGGTGCAGACAGCCTATGGCTACGCTGGGTTGGGGCCGGGAGTTAGAATCAGGGCTGCCCTGGGCCTTTTCCCTCCACTTGTCCGGTGGATCTCGTGGAAGGACAAACGGGGGCTTTCAAGAACACCTGGACTCTGCTCGCTTTCTGTTAGAAAAAGAAGGGAAAATCAGCGAAATCATGGGGGGTGGGGTGGAGGCTCAGCTCATGCCCATGGGGAGTGCCGGTGGCTGTGCTGGCATTTGCCTTGCAGAGGGAGGGAGTTATTTATTTATTTGCTTCAGGTGTTTTTAATTAAATGTGTTTCTTCTTGTTTCCATGTTATTTGCTGCTTAGACTTTTCAGCAATCCCTTGTATTTTTTTTTAACTTAAGCAGAAACTTTTTCCTCCCCTTCGAGAGAGATTGTGGGAGGTATTTTGCTTTCAGTACGTTCTTTTTCCTACTTAAAAAATTAATTTTAAGATTATAAAAGAGATGTAGTGCTAGTGAAAGTGGGGAGAGGGAACCAGATGGGGCTGGAGCCAGGGAGGGGGTAGGCAGGCCTCCTCGCAGGCCTCGGCCACTGCCCTTGTCTTGTCTTTCTCCTACCTACCTGCAAGACTCTTCTGGAAAGAGCTGGGGGGCAGGCTGTCCTAGTGGGAGCTGAATGCCCCCTTCAGAAACCACTAGAGATTCACTCTCCTTGTGGACACACGAACCTAGGCCTCCAACTTCGCACTGGACCAGCATGCCAGGTGAGAGGAGGCAGGGACACTTGCTCCGTCTTAGTCCTTACATCTGGTGGCTGGCTATCGGCTCCTGGCCCTCTTTTTTGCCCCCTACACGTGCCTGGCCAGTCCTAGAAGGCTAAATTGCCAGGTGCAGTTGGCAAGGGGGCAGAGCTGGAAAGGCTCAGGGAGAAGCCTAGAAGCCCCTTGGCGGCACTGAGGACAAGGAAACTTCTATCCACCCGTTGGTATTTTTGTGGTCACACGAGTAGCACATGTGTCGATAATGTGCACCTAGAGAGGAATCTACATCTGACACTCTTGGCGTGGCAGGAGTCACTTCTAAACCTCAAGAACTCTCTGGTTCTGAAGGGAAGGGTGCTGAGCAGGGCTGGAAACAGTTCTTTATCTGGGTGGGGTGACTCGGGTGTGTTCTGCTTGGTGAAATCCAGAGAGCAGTGCTCGCTTTGCCTGTTCATATCAATACCTTCGTTACAACGTATATTTTAACAAGAGAGACACGGGAGGCCTAACATTCCAAGGTGAAAAAAAGCTGGTTATAACAGATGAATAATTCCAATGACATCAATAAAAAGCGCTCTCTTCCCTGCTTAGGCCTTCTCTTTGGCTCTCCTACCACTTCCCTCCACCCTCCCTCCCAGGAATGTTGAGAGGATTTGGGACACTCAGGGGCTGATTTTAAAGTTTGCAGGCAGGCGTGTGTGGCCCGTGAGGCTTCCTGACCTGTCCATGCGTGTGGGGTTCAGTGCCTGGAAGGCACCTGCACGCTTAGCTTACAGACCTAAAATGCCAACGCTTCAGGACCCAAGGATCAAAAGTTAGGAAGAGAAGTTACTTGCCAATTACATTTTGCTGTCAACATCTGGAAAACAAAGCCTGCAGCTGTTCCCCCAGCCCCTCCGACACCACTTCTTCTTTTTTTCTCTCTCTGCACATTAGATTTTTTTTTTTGTATGCTTGCCTTCCATAGACTTACTTCAGCGTTCTGCACGGTTTGAACATTTTCCTCAGCTCTGGTCAAATGAGTTTTTTTTTTTTGGGGGGGGGGTCGTTGTCTTTGAAAAAATATATAATGTGCATCTTACAGTTTGATAGTCCCAAATTGGGAGTGATCTATTACAGCAGGCCTGAGATCAGTCCATCCTCCCTCCTGTTCCTTTTCCCTCCTCACCCTTCCTAGCACTGCTCAGAGGGCAGAATCCTGGGTAGGACAGGACTGGGGAGGCTGCCCAGTAGCCCCCCCCTCCCGCCCCCCCACCGGCTCCCTCCTTTTGCCTGGGCTCCTCCAGGCAGGCAGGTATTGACAGCTTCTCCCTCCACGGCCCTTCTGTGGTGTTTTTGTTTTCTCTTCGCCCCCCAAAAATATTTGAACCAAAAAGCCTCCTTTTTTTCCTCCACCCACAGCAAACTGAAAGGGCCAGTGAACCGTGATTCAACAGAGCGAGGGCGCTGCTTTTCTTTCTTAGCATTAATTAACGCAAGTTCGTTAGGACGTTGGGTCTGTCGCCCACAGTTTTCACTTGTGTGTGCTGAATCGGGTCATCGAGGGAGACTTTCCATGCAAACAGTTTGTGCTGGAGCTGGAGGACCCAGAGGGGGAGAGGGGGTGAGGAAGAAAGGGAGCCGAGAGGAATGAGAGCTCGCTGAGGAGAGGGCCTGGTCCTGGGTCCAGGCACCCTGCCTCTCACCCTTCCCTGCCTCCCTGGTGAGCAGGGGCCAGACACCACCCCACCGGAGCAATGGAGATTCTCGAGTTTCCTTGGCAGGGATCCTGAGAATAAAATTGTTGGAGGAGCAATATATTTTGAGAGATTGAGAAAAAAAAAACCCACCTTCCGATGTCTAACATTGTCCATTTGGGGGAAGCCCAGACAGGGCCACTCCCTCTTCCTCTCCTTGCCCCAGCCCGGCTGGCTAGCAGTGACCAACCTAGGGTTGTTCTCTCCTGGCCACCCTACTTTGTACCCAGGGCTCTGGGCACCGTTCCTGGGGCAGCTACTCAAGGGAGTGGCTCCCTTGTAGGCCTGGGGGCACCAGTGCCTGGGAAAAAGCACTTCCCTCCAAGGCTAGGGTGGGCACCGGGAAACAGCTCTCAGAGAGAGGGGTGTGTCCTCACTCCAGAGCCCTTTGGAGGGGGCCAGAAAGGCCACTGCTGGGGTGGGTGGGGGTGGGGGTGGTTGTCTTCTCACTGTTCCTTCACCAGAACCTCAGTGTAATCCAGCTCCCTGCCGAAGAAGTTTCTTCTGGATGAATATATACCAGGGGAATAAGAACCTTCCTCCTGTAGGGTCCCTAAGCTTTCTGAAAGCCCAGGGGTAGGGTGGATGACACCCTAATAGTTTGCTTCTGCTTTGTCTTTTGCTCCCCAGATACACCCCCCACCCCCAGCGCACTGCACTGGCCTCTCCTTGGCTTGTTGTGCCAGGTTTTTGTTTGTTGGTAGAGAACACTATGAAGAGGGTCTCTTGTGGGGGTGGGGTGGGGGGCTGGGGTGGTTGCCCCTTCTCCTGCCCTGGGCCCCAGGGATGTGGGTTGCAGCCAGCCCGGCCCCTGTGCTGCCTGTAGGCTGAGGTGGGTCTCAGGCTCCAGGCTCTCACTTATCCTGCCCTGTGTTTTCTACAGCGGGTCTGGGGGGCTCTGCCGAGCCAGCCCAGCCGGCTGCCTGCCTGCTGGACGAGCCCGGCTGGCTCACTGGTTGCTATTTAGTTCTATCTATCGGGTGACACTGGGACATGATTTCAAATGAAATCATCAATTAAAGACCAGAGAGAGAGAGGGTGTTTGTTTCCCGTTTCTCATAGAGAAGGAGAAGGTGAGCAGTTCCCAAGCGCCCTAGAAAGCAGAGGATCTTTCCCAAATGCCCCCGTTTCTGCCGGGGTTCAGTCCTCCTTCTGTGCCAAGAGGGTGAGGGGCGATGTGCCTGGAGGAGGGTAACGTTTGGAGCCAGAATGAGGCTGCCTCTTGGCCAGATCCCAGGCCAGCGCTCCCGCGCCCTTCCCAGCCTGTTGTCAGGAGGAGGAAAGGGGACAGTTTTACAGGATCCCAGTGGCCTGGTCAGAGGCAGGCCCTGTCTGACACCCAGCACGGGGCTGTGAGCAAAGTCAAACTGGCCCGGGGCCAGGATGATAGAAATTATGCGGGAACTGACCTTTCCAGAAACAAAACAAAAGCCAACCAACAAAACAAAAACAAAAACAAAAACAAAAAAACCCCCGCTTTGTCCAAACGATCTGAGAACCTTCTGGCAAGCTGCGTGGTCCAGCTTTCATTGCTGATGTTTCCAGACTCTTGGATGAGTTTTCCTTGGGCTCTGGAGCCTCACCCACCTCTGGGATAAACAGCCCAAGGCCTCTTCCCCAGACCCTGGTGGGCCTGGCAGGTGGATCCTTACCCAAGGTCCTCTCTCCGGTTTTCTTCTATCTCTGATGCTGCCCGGGAGGGAGTCTGGCCTTCCATAGCCTTCCAAAGAAGCCATCTGTGGGATGTGGATGGGAGAGCTGAGGAAGACGCACAGCCTAACCCATTAGGGTCTGGCAAAGGCTGGACTGACTGACTGACAAAACCCAGGAGCTGGGCAAACCGACCAGCGTCTTCTTTGCAACCCTTTTTTCTTTCTAGGATCCTTTTCCACCCTGGCTGCGGAGAGACGGTTATAAAATGGGGGATTGAATGATCTGCTCGTTTCTGCTAAGTTTTGTGAGTTCTCTGGCCCGACCGACCGTGGATGCTTATCTGTGCCAACACGGGTCTACTGGCCCGGGCCCGTGTCTGAAAGGACATGTTTGTTTGGATCTCATACAAACCAGAGTATGGGCAAATTGAGTGGTTGGTTTCTGTTGATGTTATTTTTAAAATTTAAGATAAAGAGAGTGCTTCACCATGCCTGGGTCTGGACCGTTCACCGTGGGCAGGTATGGGATAGTTGTAGCATATGTCTCAGGCTGGGCGTCTCATTTTGTTCCTCTGAAGAATTTTTAATACACATGTGAGTGAAATACGGTACATATATCACATATGTAATATATGATATATCATATATATATAGTATTTATATATTTCTTCCCCAAAAGAAATCCACAAAACCTCTGTTGACAGCAGTGTATTTTTATGGAATTTTTGGAAACAAAACATTTCACTTTTTCATTGTAGGAATTGTTATTTTTATTCTTGGCTAGTTTTATTTTTGGCCCTTCCCTTCTCTCCCTCCGTCTCTGCCCTCTGTCCCTTTCAGAACCCTCCTGTCCTCTCTCTCAAGGAGAAAAAGGCCTTCCTCCCAAGGCATTTCTGAGCCAGTCCTTTCCCTAAACCCCAAATCCACCGTAAACCTTACACTTTGTATTTCTGGGCTCTCTGCATTTGATTTGCTTTTACATGAGGGGACCTCAAAATACCCTTTCCCCATTTTTACCCCTGCTTTTATCATTTTTATTTTTGTCTCCTGGGCTGAATTCACTTTCTTTTCTTCTGCACACTCTCTGCAGTATCCTTGCCTTCCTCTGTCAGTGTGGAGCCCCCTCCCCCAATTCTCTTACCTCCCTTTTTCCTCTGCCTTTCCCTGTCTCCTTGTCCCTTGTCTCCCGTGTCTCTCTCTCTCGGTGCCCTGAACCCTTGGACTGGCCATGGCTACAGACCTGGAACAGCCACTCCTGGGTGTTCTTTCCTTAGAGGGGGGTTTGTCTGGACTCTGCTGGTGCAGAGCCCGGGTGGGAGAGGGGGGGAGGCTGGGAGGGCACAGGTAGTCTCTTCCAACCAGAGTCTCTGCTCTCTTAACAAAAGGGGGACAGTCCCCTTTTGTTTGGGGATTCTGAGGGGCGTGTCCGGGCAGACAAGGCACCACCAGTGGAATGCAGGTGGAGGGGGTGGCTGGGACAGGGTTCTGAGAAGCGTTTCTGACGGGAAGCAGTCAGCTTGAGTGCTGGGCTGCCCTTCCAGAGACAGGAGGGGAGAGAGGGAAAGAGTGAGACAGAGACTTTCTTGTCCCCAAGCACCCACCGCGAACACTCCTGCAGGTTCCAGGCGCCCTGGGAGCCCTGTGCCCTGTGGGTGATCAGGAGAGGGGGACAGCTGCTCAGGGCTCCTCCCTGCCCAAGGTCAAGGTTAAGGCCATTGGTAGGGGGAGAACGACAATTGAAGATTGTTCTCCCTTCCCTCTCCCCCAGGAAGGGCCTGTGGCTCAGACTCCTGGGAGAGTGTTGGGGGTGGGGGGCCTCGGTAGGGCTCTGTGTGGGGCCCCCTCTGTGTCAGATCTCTCTGCCACTCTGCTTGACCCTTTGACCCCTTCCTACGTCCCTGGCGGATCCATCCCATTTCTGGATCTTCTACTGGGACTCTTCTGGTGGCTGGCTCTCCGATGTGGGACATGGTGGCTGCTGGGGTTGGTGGGTGGGGAGGGGAGTCATGTCCACTGTGATGACAGGTATTCTCTGTGTCCAAGATGGGGCAGGGGCCAGGGCAGGACTCTCCAGAGGCCCGAGTAAGCCACTTTCTGCTGTGTGGCCTGTTGAGCAGAAATCAGAAAACCAGGAAAATGCCCCTGTGCCAAACACCCACCCACTGTGTAGTTTTCAGCAGTGACTTAAAGAAAGTCAGGTTGTGCTCCGAAGGAGGCGGGGCGGGGTTTGGTATCTTTTGCTTTTTGGTTTGGTATCTTGTGTCCTGTCGCTAAGCGAACATCTTTGGCTAATTGGACAGAAGCTGGCTATTAACATGACATTAATTATTGACCGAACGCCACCCTAAGAGCCCTGTCTGTCTGGGGTGACACCTGCCTCCTGCACTTTCACCTCTAACTGTTTCTCTGGAGGGCGGGGGGTGGGGGGCAGTCCGCCATGAGTGACAGTCGGTTGCTGGGGTCCCAGGTGCCCAGCAGCACACTCCTCTTTGTGGGAGGCAAGTGCCAGCCCACTGCAGGAGGCTTTGTATTCGCACACCCTGTCCTTGCCAGGGCCCCTCTCCGCCAAGCCCAGCATAAAGGCCACAGAGCTGGGGG
>NW_022103927.1:4508238-4511268 GCF_000313985.2 Echinops telfairi | reverse complement strand
TCGCTCGGGTCTGCCAGCGACGGCCTGCAGCCGGTCAGAACTCGTCCCGGTCCCCGGGAATCTGCGAGCTCTCCCCCTTCTCCGACACGCGGGCGCAGGGAGGCGGCTCTAAGTTTACACCCTGTGTGGTTGCCAAAGCCGAAAGCCTTTTTCTTCAGCCGCCGCTTCCCCCCACCCAGCTTCTTCTTCCCCTCCTGGTTTTTGTTTTTGTTTTGCACGGGGGTGGGGTAGGGTGTGTTTCTTGGTGGTGGTGGTGGTGGTGGTGGTGGTGAGAAATTGGTTTTGATTTGGAAAATTTTTGCATATTTCTCTCGCTCTCTTTTATTTATTTATTTTCAACTGAGAAGAGGATGCCCAGCGGAAGGACTTGAAAAAAAATTGGGGGTGGTGGTGGTGGCTTTTGTTTACCTGCGTGTGTGGCAACCGGCGGCTCCTGCCCTCTCTTGGCTTCCTATTCTTGACCTTTCTTTCTTTTTGCTCCTTTTTTCTACCCCTTAAAAAAAATTTTTTTTAATTTCTCCCTTCTGTGCAATGGAGCGTGGGGGTGGGGGGGAGCAGAGGGGGAAGGGTTTGAGAATCCACCCAAGCCCAGCCCCTCTTCCCCAGAACACCAATAATAACCCCCTTTAAAACATTTACCTTCCTCCCTGCTCCTCCTCCTCCCCTCCCCCCCACCCGCCCCCCAACTTACAACTCTGTTGAGTCCAGAATCGCAGAACCGGGCGTTGGGCTCTGCCGGGTGCTTCAGATCAATGGTAATTATTTAAATTTTTCAAAACCCCCCCCCCAGTTTCATTTATTTATTTATTTTTGTAAGCAGAAATCCATGATGATTTAAACTTCCAACAAGCCAACCAGCAGAAAATAAATAAATAAAGACATGAACTGAGAGCCCAGCCCTCTTGTCACCTGACTGGAGTCAGAAAAAGGGTGGAGGGGGTCAGTGGAAAGCTGGGGCAGGGGGCCCACCAGACGACCCCCTAGGTAGCTTTTAACTCTTAAATGTGGCCAAGACAACCACTTTATTTGTACTAACAAGAAGTGTGTTTGTTCCTTATTACTATGATTAACATTAGTCCGGGTGTCGATAACAATGCCGAAATCACATATTTAGGGTTTTGATCTGACTCAAAAATTCCGGGGTGTCTGTTCCAATTGGATTAGGAGGGAAGAGGATGGGGAGGAGTGGTAGACGACGGCTAGGTTTTCTTTCTCTCTCCCTCTCCGTTGGTGTGTTTTTTTTTGGGGGGGGGGATGACCACACATGGACCCCCGTGTGTCCAGGACTGGGGTGGCATGACTCTCTCCTGTGTGTCCACGGGGGTCTGTGGCACCGGTGGAGCTGACACAACAAGTTCAAGGCTGCGAGAGAACACGGACATGTCCCGGGCGAGACACCAGCAGTGTGTGTGTGTGTTTGTGGACAGCGGCGTTGTCTGTGTGTGCGCGTGTGTCTGTGTGTGTGTGTGAGAGAGAGAGAGAGAGAGAGAGAGAGAGAGAGAGAGAGAGAGAGAGCTCGAGAATAGGTGTGTGCAGACTCCGGCCCCTCTGTCTTGCGCTTGAGGCTGGGATGGGAGCAAGTGGCTGGTTCAGCCGGTGGCGGTTTCCAATCGCACTTTTGTAGCACCATTGGAAGAGGAACTCGCGGGGGCGGGAGGGCGATTTTTCCTTGGGCCTCCCCTTTTAACGCTCTTTTCTCCCTTCTCTCTGCCCCCCGTGCTCCGGGCTCCCCTTCCCCTCCTCCCCTCCTCCCTGCCCCGCATGCTCCCGGCTTGCCGCCTGCAGGATGAGTTCCACCCGTTCATCGAGGCGCTGCTGCCTCACGTCCGCGCCTTCTCCTACACCTGGTTCAACCTGCAGGCGCGGAAGCGCAAGTACTTCAAGAAGCACGAGAAGCGGATGTCCAAGGATGAGGAGCGAGCGGTGAAAGACGAGCTGCTGGGGGAGAAGCCCGAGATCAAGCAGAAGTGGGCGTCCCGGCTGCTGGCCAAGCTGCGCAAGGACATCCGGCCCGAGTTCCGCGAGGACTTCGTACTGACCATCACAGGCAAGAAGCCCCCCTGCTGCGTGCTCTCCAACCCCGACCAGAAGGGCAAGATCCGCCGGATTGACTGCCTGCGCCAGGCCGACAAGGTGTGGCGGCTGGACCTGGTCATGGTGATTTTGTTTAAGGGGATCCCCCTGGAAAGTACTGACGGGGAGCGGCTCTACAAGTCGCCCCAGTGCTCAAACCCCGGCCTGTGCGTCCAGCCGCACCACATTGGAGTCACAATCAAAGAACTGGATCTTTATCTGGCTTACTTTGTCCACACTCCGGGTAGGTGCCTCTTTTTGCATTTGTGTTGTGTGTGCCTGTTTTAAACCCCCATTTCATTCGGCTTGCTGGCATTTGTTCGGTTACCCATGTGCCTCTATTTTCAAATGATAGCCCACATCAGGCCTAACTGGGGTGCCTGCGGGATGGATGGATGGATGGATGGATGGGGGGCCTACAGCATGATGATGCCCCCCACGCCCCCTTTCTCTTTCTTTTCCCTCCTCTCTTTATTCTTCAACCGTCCTCTTTCTTGTTTGCCATTTTACCAGTTTTTGTGCACCTCCATCTCTGATGGACCTGTCCCTTCCCAAGGGGCTGCAGGTCTCCGGAGCAGTGCTGGGCTGCCCCAGAGTGACCCAGAGTGATCCACTCATAAGCTCACCCTTCCCTTCGGCCGGGCCGAGTGGATTCCCAAGGACTCTGGAAGCACCCTTGGGAAGATGCGGGGGCTAGCATTCCGGGGGCAAGCTGCTTTGGGCATCAGCAGGGTGGGCTGGCCACAGTGTGGCTCAGAAAGGGGGTGGAGTGAATGGGAAAGGAGGAAGCCCTGGGCAGCCAGGTTCTGGGGCCCCCAGATGTCCAGGTGGGACACACGGTGGTGAGACTGAGCTGACCCCTTGGAGAGTCAGAGGGAAAGAGGAGGGGGCTGGGGTGGGGCTGGCTAAGAGGATGAAATTTGTTGGAATTCAGAGAGTGGCCCAAAGCAAGCCCCT
>NW_022103927.1:4506859-4507977 GCF_000313985.2 Echinops telfairi | reverse complement strand
GTGTGTGTGTGTGTGTGTGTGTGTGTGCATTTTCCAAATCTTTTCCCAGTTCTCTTGGATTGGCCCGTTTTAACCCTGCAGTTTGGGGTTGGCGGGGGGATGTCAGGGATGTGATTCACTTCTCTTCTATTTATGTTGTTGTTGTGTGTGTTTTCCTCCTTCCCTTCTTCACTATTTCCCTGTATAAAAAAAAATTTCTTTCCGCTTTTGTTTTCTTACAAATTGAAGCAGAGATGGCTGGTTAATTTTTAGCCTCCACTCAGCTACGCCCAATTTACTGCCGCCTTTGAAAGCTGAACGGCGGCACTCTGTGATGAAGCCGGCAGACGTGTGTTTACATTGTGCCCAACCAACTTGTAATGAGAGGGCTACCAAACCTTTTCCTCCGTGTGTGTGTGCACGAGCGAGCTTTAACTTTCCACCCTATCCAGTTGTCTGCCACCCCCCACCCCCATCTAAAGTCTTTCATTCCGAGAATGTGAGCGAATGTGGTTTAAACTTCAACTCCAGCAATGACTCTTAACCATGTTCTTTCCCACGAGGGCGTGTGTCTTCCTACCCATTCATTCACAAAAAAGCAGAAGACACACACACAACAAAAACACAGTTCAGGTCACACCTCTGGCCGGGTTGAGAAGTTGGGAGGAGAGAGAGGCCTGAATGCAGGGATCACACAAACATCCGGGGCCTTCGGGAGTGGTGTCAGCCTGCTGCGGTGACAGGGCTGAGTGGGGAGAGTGGGTGGGCTGGGGAACACAGAAGAAGGCCGCTGGGTTTGTGGGCTCCCTCCTGGCTTGGCCTGCTGGGCTCTGCTCCTGCCTGCGGTGGCTTCTGGAGCTAGCTGGCGAGGGAGGGGCAGCGCACAGGGGCTGGCTCTTGCTCTGTGAGTCTTTTTTCGGGCTGAAAGACCCTCTCACAGAAGGACCAACTGCCCAGCCGCCCCCAGCCCCCACTCCCTTCAGCTGGAATTCTTTTCCTTTGGGAAAAGAGATTTGAAGAAGAAGGAAAAAAAGTAGTCATCCCTCCTTCACCATCTACACAGCAAGACAGCGCAGAGAGGGTGTGCGCCTGGTGGCGCTGGAGGTGGCCTGGTGTATGTGTGTGTGTGTGTGTGTGTG
>NW_022103927.1:4504229-4505615 GCF_000313985.2 Echinops telfairi | reverse complement strand
GTGGAGAGGAGAGTAGACATTGTCTGGTGAAGTCCTTCTTGCTCAGAAGAGGAGAGTGGGGTGTAGGGGTGGGTGGGTAGCATGGGCCAGGCCTGGCGACCCCGCTATGTGAAAAGGCTCACCCTACTTGTCTCGAAGGGTCCGGAGATGACCTCTGCAGCATCTCCAGGAGCCCTGGAAGCAAACTGGCAACTTCACACGTCCCCCAAAGGAACAGACAAGCTGAAACTCAGACAAGGCCTGACTGAGCGGAAAAGCAGACTGTAACCCCGTCCTGGAGGTCCATGAAGGCCAGGTCTTCAGGGATAGCCCTTCTTCTTCATTTCAACCTGGTTTCAGTCTAGAGAATGTCATCATTGATGCCATTGGTTCTCCTTCTGTGGACTGAGCCCCCACGTATCCAGGGCCAACAGTTCTCGACTACCCCGTCTTGGTGTATGCGGACAAGCCCATCTCCTATTTCTGCGGGCGATTGGGGAGAACCTTCGGCACTGTAGTTTTCCATCAGCCCTCTTTTCCATGAGCAACCCAATGAAAAGGTCCCTGGTTCGGCGGTCACCATACCGTCGCTGTTACAGGCTGTCTGTTCCAGTTCCTGTCCGGCACCACCCTCCCCATACCGTTATCTCGCCTTAAAAGACCCAACCGTTTCTTCAGTATCATCAGGGATCTAGTCAGCATTTGCCTTTCTCTAATGACCGTGTAATTTCTTTTCTTCTCATAGTCTTGTTTGTCTGACGTGGGGTCCCAATAAGGTCCATGCGTCACAATGGCTCCATAGTCACTCTCAGTCCCTCGAAGGCCCTCTTCCTCTCTTGCCTTGCTTCCTGCCGCATTTGTGTTGACTCGGCCAGGCTGGGAGTGTTCTAGCCTCGGGTCTGCCTTCTGCATGCCGTCCTGTCTTGGCTTGGGTCCTTTATTGTAAGGCTCTGAGAGAAGAGCCGGCGGTCTTCCTCACCTCCAGGTTCAGGGAAGGATGGTTTAAGAGCACCTGAAGCATTGTCTCTGGGAACTTTCTGAGGCGTCAGCTATTAACACTCTCAGATGTGAAAAAAAAACCTTCCCGGATTTGCTCTCAGCTTCAAGGCTCGGAACTTGGCTTTGAGTGTTGAATTTGGGATCCAGGGGTAGGCCCTAGCACCCTTCCTAGATGGCCAAGACATACTGGTCCCAGCTGTGCCCCCTCTAAGCCTCCGCTGGATGCCCAACCCCACTGGTGATTCTGATTGTGAGTGGTGGGAGAGAGGCCCCGTGTGTGTGTGTGTGTGTGTGTGTGTGTGTGTGTGTGCGCGTGTGTGCGCGCGTGCGCGCGCGCGCGCGTTGGGGGGGGTAACTTAACCCCAATACAAACACTTGACAGCCTCACCCGTTGCCTCCCGTTTCAAG
>NW_022103927.1:4498949-4503644 GCF_000313985.2 Echinops telfairi | reverse complement strand
GTCACTTTTAGAGACCTGCCGGTTGGTCCCAGTCTCTCTTAAATTGGAGTGTCGGGAATTGAACCTGAAGCCCCAGCTGACCATGGTAGCGACATGCCGGTGCAACATGAAAACTCGGCCCTTGGTCTTAGGCATTGCACCCTGGCTACAGTAGAGCGGGCAGCCATGGTCAGTGGCCGTGGTCGTGGCCGTATCCACACTGATGCACTGGCTCACACGCACTGCCTTTGCTCTGGGCGCTGCGATTGTTCAGGAGAAGCGAGCTGTCTGGTGAGGTGGTGTGAAGGGTCAGGCGGCTAGAGGTGGGATCCCTCCCATCCCTCCCAAAGAGGAGATCAGAGACTGGTCACTGGCTTGGGCCCCTTCTTGGACCCCTGCCCCTCATTGCCCTTGGCGGCCTACTCCCGTCCCCTTTGTCCTCCCTCAGCACTGCCCACCCAAGCCTGTGGGCCCAGTCGAGTTGGAAACTGTAGCACAAGCAGAGAAAAAACGCCCTGGTCTGAGCTTGAGTGGGCCGAGTTGGGGTTTTAACTAAGCCAGGGGGGGACCCTGGTCAGCCTGTGCACCCAGCTCAGAAGCCCACAGGGCCCCTCTGCAGCAGGAGGGCTGAGGGGTAGACATGCAGAAGGACTTCCTGAAGACTCCCTTGACTTGTTGGCACTGCCAAAGGGTGGTCGGGTTTCCTTTCTTCATGAAACACAGGGCCCTCCTCCATCTCCAGGAAGGACGAGCCCAGCATGTGCCCGGCAGGGTTGGAAGGAAGGCCTTGTGGGGCGGGCAGACCTGGCAGGTGAGTGGGGCCACGGGGCTGGGCCTTGGCTCCGCCCGGGCGGTCAGAGGAGGGTGGGTGGGTCAGATGGGGCAGCAAGACCGGCCAGGTTCCGCCTCTGTTCTGGTGCCGGCAGCAGCTGGACCGCGGAGCGCTGCCCTCTCTGCCAGGCAGAGAAGGTGGCTGTCCTGTTCGTTCCCGCTGGCTCTCTCCGTTGCCCCATCCGTCCCGCCCGCGCCCACCCCCCCTCCGTCTCAGGACCTGCCACGCTTCAGTTATTTTATCCTTCAGTGTCCGATTCAGAAGTCTTTTCAAAGGCCCAGCCGTGTCAGCGCGGTGCTCGCGGGCCTCGCACAAAAGGCCCCTTTGATTTCTTGTTTGTTTTCATTTGCCAGCGGAGGGGGGAGGGGCCCGGGAAGAGCGTCTGGGTTTTAAGATTTTTATTTGGGTTGCTTCATTCTCAGAGCAGTGGCTCCCTGGAGCTCCCCCTGATTTTGGGGGTGGGGGTGGGTGGAGTTGGGGCCTCAGAGGCGAGAGAGGGGGCTAGGGGCTGGGGCTGGGGGTGGCATGGGCAGGCAGCGGGGTGCCCCCCAACATGACAAGAGAGGGTGCGTGGGGATTTCGGCTAGAGAGGTTTGTCTGTCCCATTGACGTTTCCCCGCTGACGTGTGTGTGCCAGAGACGGGCAGGGTCGGGCTGGGCCTCGGTGGCTTTGGGGAGCACGGGGAAGAGGTGCTGCCCCTGTAGGATCCCAAAGAGTCACGTGCCCGCTTCCCCTGGCTGCCACCGCCGGCCAGGGTCTCCTCGTGCCGTGGCTCCGCGTTCTGCAGAAGCGTGGTTTTGCCGGTTTCCTCTTCTGCACCAGATCCCACTATTTCCCGCACAACTGGGTGAGGAAGGCCGTGGGGCTTTTTAGTACACACATGCACGAGCACGCTTACACACACGTATGTATGCACACACACATACCCACATACATACCCCCACGCACTTCTCTTGAAACTCTGAATGCCCTGAAAGAGAGGTGGAGGGACTTGTTTCTCTATAGTGGCAAGACACGATGTGGGGCCCTGGGGTGTGGACTTCCAACTGCAGGGCTCTGAGGGTGGCTCTGTGGGGGCACTGACCACCAAGGCCCTGCCGAGTCAGGAGTCGAGGCTGGAAGGAGCCGCGGGCCACCCTCACCCTGGCTTGGGAGGTGCCCAGGCCGGTGCATAAACGGGCACGTATCAGTGAGACTGGGTGCCAAGGGTTGGCTTCCGTAGTCCCGACTGGGTGCCTAAAGAGTGCGTGGAGAACTGAGGCTTTGGGCAGGTGGTCACGGGTCTCAGCAACAGGGAAGTGTGCCCACTGGGTGAGGGGGGCCCCACAGGGCCTGGTTGGCAGACGGGAGGAGGAGGCTGGGGGGGCTGAGAGATAGATAAATATAGCTGATGGCATTTCTGATGATAGGTTTTTCTTGGCACCAAGGGCACCATGGAAAACAGCGTGAGGAACGCCTAGTGCAGCAGGCCGCCGCCGCCGCCATTTTGAGCATGTTTGAGCCACGGGGTAGTTGGCTAGGGAACAGGGTCCCAGAAGGCAGAGGAACTGGTCGAGGGAGGCTGGGCTGGCCTGGGCAGTGCCTTCCCGGAGGCCTGCGTTCCTTACAGTTAGTCTGTGGGGATTTGGTTTGCTGGCCCTCTGGGCAGGTTTTCTGGTGGTTATTGGTAGTGTTATTATTTTCCGTAGTTTGCCGTCACTTATCGTGGATCTGGTGCCCGAGTGACTTGTCCATCAGCCCAGCCTCTGTGGCTGCTTGGCGGGGACAAAATGGCCTTCTTGCTGTCCCTGTCTCAGCGATAACCGGGCCTTGGACACTGCCGTCCCAGGCTCAGGGCTGCTGTGCGCTGGTCTTTGGGGACCACCCCGTGGGTTCACGGGGGCACCCATGCGCATGCTTCCCTGAACTGGGAGGAGGGGTACAACACGGGCCAGGGCTGCCCCCTGCCTGAGTGTGAGCTTCCACGGAAGCGCCTGGTGGGTTCCCGCCAGGTTCATATGTTAGCTCCTGGGATCCCCGCAGTGCGGTGACAGTGGGCAAGTGGGCATGCCAGGGACAGGTGTAGGGAGGAACCTTCCAGCCAGACCCCCGGCTCAGCAGGGGGTACCTGGGAGAAGACAAGGTGAACCCCAGTCTGCAGGACGGCTCCGGCTCCGCACAAGCTCGGTTCTGTAGGCTGGTGGAGTATTTTCAGCCTGCTCTGAGCTGGTTTCCGTTCACAATGGCTGGGGGATGCAGGCGGGGCAGGTGCTGTCCCAGTCCCCTCGCTCCCATGGAAGGGACTCGGGTCACGCAGGGAGAGTCAGCGTGAAAGGGGCCTGGCTGCCCAGTTCCTGGGCCACCTTGCTGCTCTGAGCGAAGCCTCTGTGGGGAGTGGCGTGGGCCCCTTAGGAGCTGCATTGCCCCTGACTCTCTTGCCCGCCCAGTGCAGTCTATGGCTCTCTGGGGAAGGCCCACGGCCAGCTTGTGGCTCAGCTCAAGGGCTCCCCCAGCTGTTGAGCATGTGGGGTGGAGACGAGCGGCCACCTGGCCCTGTCCTCCAGGCTGGCCTCTCTCCCCCACTGGCTGCCCAGTCAGACCAGCCCCTTGTCTCCAACTGGAGAGGTCATTGAACGTCCCTACCCATCCCCACTACCCACCCCCAACCTTCTGTGGCCAGCTTGGCTCCTGGCACCTTCCTGGGACTTCGAGGAAGGGGAAGGGACCTGGCTTCAGCCACGCAGTCTGCGGGAATTCTGAGGTGCAGGAGACGCAGTTGAGCCTGGGTCTCTGGACCCCCTTTTCTGGGAGTCGGTTTGGAGTCATGGTTCAAAATGGAAAAGCCAGTCGTGATTCTAATGAGCCGGGTGATGGCTGCAAGTTTTGCCGCAGTACTGGGCCCCTCCGGGCCCTTGGTGCTCCCTCCACAGATGCGCAGCCTCGCCTCTTGCTTCCAAGGGTGAAGGCCCTATGGCTTGCGTGGTAAGAACGCTTACCAGCAAGTTGCGGGCCAGGGGTGGCCGAGAGGCTGGCTCGAGGCTCCGGATTTCCCTGTCGCTGTAGCTAGTTAAAACGGGGCAAGTGAGTGTCGGACTGCCAACCGAAAGGTCAGCGGTTCAAACCTGCCAGCCGCTCCTGTGGAGAAAGATGGGGCTGCCTGCTCCCATCCAGCTGGACAGCCTGGGGAAGCCTGTGCAGGGTGGCTAGGAGTGGCCTCCGATCCACAGCAGTGGCTAAGAAGACGGATGCTACCAGGTTCCTTCGCACAGGGTTTCCCAACCACAGGACTCCAGCATTCGGGGTCGGTCATTCGCAGTGGGTTACACGTGGGGCTGCTGAACACAAGGTCAGCAGTTTGAAACCACAGCTGCTCAGAGGGAAGAAAGATGAGGCTTTCTGCACCCATAAAGCACTTTAGTCTCAGAAACCCACAAGAGCAGTTCTACTCTGTCTTAAGGGGCTGCTGTGGTCAGAATCAACTCAAGGGCAGTGAGTTTGGTTTGGTTTGTATTCTCGGTGGGTGGGGGTGGCGGGCGCTGGTCTGTGCACCGTTAGGCGTTAAGCAGCATCCTCCACCCGTTCGGTGCCAATAGCACCCACTTCCTAGGAGTGACAATCGAAAGGGTCTCCAGCCACTGCCCAGGAGACAGGATTGTCCCTGGTGAGAACCTGGGGCCTGAAAGGGATCAGGTAGGAGGTCGCCCTTCAAGGTGTGTTGGGGGGTGCTCCTTTCCTTTTGTCACAGGGTGGCACCGAGCACCGGCTCTGCTCCTCCAAGTCCTAGATCTGCTTCTCCTTCCTGAATCACCAGGGACTCAGAGCCGGCCTGAATGGCCTCCCTGATCCAGACCTGCTTCCCACGAGGCCAGCTGGTGCCCCCTGCTCAAGCCCCGCCCAGACCCAG
>NW_022103927.1:4492376-4498752 GCF_000313985.2 Echinops telfairi | reverse complement strand
TAGAACTGTCTCTGTGAGTTTCCAAGACTGTAGAAAACCCCATCTTACGCCTGAGGAGCAGCTGGTGGCTTTGAACTTCAGACCTTGGGGATTGCAGGCCAACGTATCACCCCTACACCACCAGGGCTCCTATGGCCTCTTAGCCCGGCTCTGTTGAAAGGATGTGTGTGAATTCATTCTTATTATTCCAGTAGTAAGACACACTCTTGGTAAAAACTCTAACGGTGGAGGAATGGAAGAGGCAGACAGGCTCTTCAACCCATGCTCCCTGGGACAGATAGGTAGAGGGTCTTCTGATGTTTAACTATGAATGCGTAAATCCTAGCTTGCATATTCTTTCTAGACTGATTTTAAGTGCAGGCTGAATGTTTGGTCTTAACTGAGTCTCTGGAGCTGCCTTTGTGATCTTGCTGGGTCCCACCCACCTCCTACCAGCCACCCCAGGTGCAGGCCAGTGGCCCTGTCCTCTCCGCTCCCGCCAGGTGACCCTTTCTGCTTGTCCTTCCTGGGAGGAGAGGTGGCGCAGAGGACTCACTGGCATTTGTACTGGTCACTGAAGCAGCCAGGCTCCTGCTCACACCGTCCTGCTTCCCACAGAGCCTAGATGGCAGGCAGCAGGGGCCGGGCCCGACCAAGCCCCCGGAGCCATCTCAGCAACAGGGGTGGGGACGGCCGTTGGCCCTGGCTTCTCTTTCCTGGAGTGCCAAGTCGTGCCTCTGCGTGGGGTGACCCTCTGCCAACTGGCCTGGTCTTAGGGAGGCTTGACCCTTAGGGCTCCTTCCAGGGCCCGCCGATACTGGGCAGCTCTTTTTCTTTCTTTGGTCAAATGGGGGTCCTGGTGTCCCTTGGCCTTTGAGATGGGTTTCCTCGTAATTCTTTGTTTGCTTGCGGCTTGACAATCTGGCAGCAGGGAGAGCGTCCTCTGCCGGCCAGGCCTTACAGCTGGGCAAGTCAGACCAGCACCATCGGGACAGGCCTCTGGAGAGGGCTTTGTGGCCGCCGTAAGCCTGCCGTCCGTCCAGCGTCAGAGGCAGCCAGGTGGAGGGTTACAGACACCTGGTGACTCTGCTGGGCTGGGCAGAACCTGAAAGGTCCCCTGGGGATGGGGTGGGGGGCAGTCTGTAGGAGGCCAGCTGAGCGGTGCCCTGGGGGACAGTGCCCTTATTATATCTGCAGATTATATCCCCATTAGTGGATAATTATTATATAATGGGCGTTATTTCGTAATGGCGGTTATATAACAGTCAGCCAGGAATACAGATGGGGGTGTGTAATATATGTATAGCCTCTGCCTATAAATAGTCCACCAGCCCCACATCGAATATGTGGTCACACCAGACCCGCCCCGCAGCCACCGTAGAAAAACCCGCGCTGGGCTATAAATTTCTGGGCGGTGACGTCAGTAGGCTTGGGACCTCGTTTGGGGGTGGTGGAAGGAACCTGCGGCCCCACCCAATGACATCATCGTTTCCTTAGTAACCAGAATGCTGGTGGGGTGGGGGGGTGTCAGTGGAGAGAGGCCTTTGAAAGAAGATGGATGATAGAAGAGGAATGCTAAGGCTGGCGCTGACCGGGTGGGCTCCCCCAGCCGGGCGGGGCAGTTTGGGAAGCTGTCTGCCCTGAGTCAGCCGCAGCCCCGTGGGAGGCCACGAAGCTCCTGTCTTTGCCTTCCACCTGTTCTCTACAGGGTCAGAGGTCCCCCTTTCCGTGGGTAGCGGGGCCCAGACCTCAGTGCCACCTATCGGGGGAGAAAGACGGACTTAAAGGTCTACACCATCCCTTCTCCCAGGTGACTCTCCATGGCTCCGTGACTGTTTACGACAAGGGAGCTGGTCGTACACCAAGCCCGGCTCGGCACCCTGGCCCAGACCTCCCCATGGTGGGTGGCATCGTCTTCCAGACGTCTCTAATAAAGGAACCAGACCAAACCCACCGCCAGCGAGTCGCTGCCGACTCCTAGCGACCCCGTAGGCCAGAGCAGAACTGGCCCCTTGGGTGTCTCCCGGAAGCAGACAGCCGCTTCCTGAGGGGCAGCGGGCGGGTTGGCATCTTGCGGTTAGCGGCCCAGCACTTGACCGGAGCACCTTCCAGCCAGGTGAGGTCTCCCTGAGAGGTGAGCGGGGGCGTCAGCAGCAGGGGTGAAAGAGGAGACAAAGGGTCATATTCCAGCCCCAGAAGAAAGGACAACACGGCGGGGTCGTGATATTGTCAGGCGCCCGCACACACGCCGTGAGCAAGAACCAGTCTTCGTCACCCTGAGGGGAGAAGAGGAGAGGGGTGTTCCGAGGGAGGGAAGGAAGGTGTGTCACCAAATCTCAGTTCCTCCTTGGTTTCCCCAAACTCTGCATCCTGGGAAACTGCTCAGACAGACCCGGGCGAACCTGAATACCTGGTCACCCCCTATTGTCATCGTCGGTCGAGTCTATTCTACCTGACAGCCACGCCGTGCACAGCGGAACACAGCGCTGCCTGGCCCTGCCCCATCCATCCTCCAATCCTGGTTGGGTTCTTAAGCCCCTGTGACAACCACTGTGTCAATCCATCTCATCGGAGGGCTTCCCCCCCGCCCCCCCAAAGCTCTCTACTTAGCCAGCATGATGCCCTCTTTAGGGACTGGTCTCTCTGAGGGCAGGGTCACCCCTCCCTATTCAGTGGTTTTCAACTAGGGGAGACCTGGCCCTGGGGGGAGGTTGTTCAGTGTCTGGAGTGAGTTTTGAGGGTCACACCTGGGGGCTTGCTCCTGCTAGTCTCGTGGGCAGGGTGTGACGCACAAGGCAGACCCCGTGACAAAGAAGGGACTGGCTCCAAACATCAGGAGGGCCAAGTCCAAGCAGGGAGGGTCCTGCAGCCGCTGCCACGGTCCCTGTCCTCAGCCACGGGGCCACCTCGGCACTTCTTCCAGCTCCAGTTTCCAGGCTCTGTTTGGTGTGAGGGCCCTGGGGCTGGGAGACCTTTTCTAGGCATTTCTGAGAGACTTGTTCCCCTCTTCAAAGCTCGGAGGCCGCTGGCAGGTCCCCCAGGGTGTGCTGCGTGTGCTGTCAGGGAGCGTTTGGCTGTTGTTTTAAAAGGGAGAAAGGGGGCGGGGGAAGGAGTGGGAAAATCACTCAAGAGCAGTTCCTTATTATTTACCACCTGCTTACCATGGATGGAGCCCTGCTAGCATAGTGGTTATGACTCGGGCTGCTCACTTAGCAAGGCCAGCAGTTCGAAACCACCAGCCACTCACTCTGCCGGAGAAAGACAGGGCTGTCTGCTCCCACAAAGAGTTCCCGTCTCGGACATTCACCGGGGCAGTTCTGCTCCGTTCTATAGGGGCGCGGTGAGTCGGCATCAGCTCGATGGTGGTGAGTCTGGGTTTTTTGGTTTGGTTGTTTACCCAAGGGTTTCCAAAAAGCAAGACCTGCCCACTTGCACGCCTCCCAGGCCAGTCTTTTGCCTGGTCTGCTGACAGAGGCTGGCAGGTCTTCCTGGCCTGCAGGGAGTTTCATAGAGGTCGATTCCCCAGGCCAGCAACCAGGCTGCACTCTACTCCCTCCTCCGGCCCTATCCCGAGAGGCGCTTCTCAAAACCGCAGTTCTAAGCCACCTGATGTGGTTTCTCTCAGACTCCCATTTGCATGGCATTGATGGGGTGGAATCACCAGGGGACAGCAGGCCCTGGCCTTCACCTGTGTTTACTGCCTGCTTGTTTTACTACCTGGCTGCAGTTTGCTTATCACCTGTGACCCCTGATCACATGCATACCCAGCTTGGCCAACTGGGTTACTGTTTCTGGGGGTCTCAGATGGGACCCACAGCTGATAGCCAGGAGGGCTGGGTGGTGGTCTGGTCTGCAGCTGGGGGGGACTGGCTGGAGCAGGAGGACTGGCTGGGCCCATCGGGTCTCCTTTTGTGTGCCGGAGCCCAATTTTTGAATTTGCATTGAGACAGGGAATGTGGAGAGAATGTGGAGGGGAGCAGGGCCGGGGTCTGCAGGCCAGGCCCTGTGGGAGCAGCCCCGCCTTCTGACACAAAGCCCTAATCCTCGGGATATTGCCAGCCTGAGAGCCGCCCAGGGGCCGTGCCCTGCCCAGAGGATAAGGCCGGATTTCTCTCACTTATTTATGGGACTGTGGTTTATAGAGTGAGCCCAGAACTCAGATCTCTGGGCAGAGTTTCAAATGCATGCATTTCTTTAAAATGGACACACTCACACACAGACACACATGCATGCGTGCAGTCTCTTTGAATGGGTGCCTCTGCAAAGGAGTCTTCCCGGCCTCGTGTGTGCGATTGTCACTGAGGATAATGGTGCTGAGGCCACTGTCTACTGTTAGATTTTTGTAACTGGGAGATTCATTAATGCGATTACTCAGATGCCAGCCTGGCTTGGCAAGGCCCTTGGAATTGTGGGCTTCTCCCACCAAGCGCTCTCGCTGCAAGGATATCCCCCAGTGAGCCCAAGTCCCACAGCTTTGGCTGTGGCCAAGGGGCCAGAGGGCACCTGCAACACCCTCCCCAGGAGAGGTGGGGCATCTCATCAGGAGAAAGGGCCCCTCAGAGAGGCTGCCACAGAAGCAGACCTCGATGGGCAAGGCCCTGGTTTGGGGGAAGTTGGACCTGGCCTGGGAGCAGGGGCCTGGATGGCTCCGCTGCCCTAAAGCACTTCTCAAGGAGCCCTGGTGGTGCTGTGGGTGAGGCGCTGGGCTGCTGGCAAGCAAGGCCGGCGGTTCAAACCCACTGTCACTCTGCGGAAGAAAGACGAGGCTGTCCGCTCAGGTAGAGACTTAGCGTCTCGAGAGCCCTGGAGACCAGGATGACTGTCCGAGAGGGATGCTCTGTTTTGGAATCAACTCTCTGGCAGCGGGCTTTAAGGCAGTACCTAGGTATGTTCAAACTAATCCGCAGCTCTGAGGGAAAAAGGCGAGGCTGTGTGCTCCTGTAAAGAGGACGGTCTTAGAAACCGGACAGAGGGTTGCTAAGAGTGGGAGTCAACCAGAAGGCAGTGAGTTGGGCTAAGAGGCACGGCAGTTTGCTCTGGATTCCAAACCCTGGTGGTGCCGTCGGGCTGGTGGCTGAAAGGTCAGCAGTTCAATCCCACCAGCCGCTCCTGGGGAGACAGCTGAGGCCGTCGGTCCCTGTAAAGATTTCCCTCTGGGATACCCCGCACAGGCAACTGTGAGTGGACATCACCCTGATGGCTGGAGGGTGGCACCCTGCCCTCCTTGGTGTGTTTCTCCTGGGAGGCTGGCACGTGTTGGCGCTGGGCCTGAGTCTCATCGGCCACTACATTTGTCCGTCAGCCGGCAGGCAGGTCGAAAGAGCTTCAGAAGCCCCTGTCTTGAACGGAATTGCCTTCGGATGGGAAGTTGCCGAAGACAACCTGTCCCCAGTGAAGGTGGGAGGGGAGGGGCCATGCAGACCGGGGAGAGGGTGGGTGTGCCCCTCTGAGGGGTGTCCCGAGACTCCTTGTTGAAGAGGACCGGTCCAAGCTGCCAGAAGGACAGAGGAATGTGGTGGGCAGAAGCTGTGGGCGGATGGGTTGAAAGGGATTCTGTTTCTCAAAAAGGAAAAAAAAATGCCCCCCCGCCCCAATCAATACAGGGTCAGGAAAAGGAGAGAATGGCCCTCTTGTGGGAGAAGCCCCTTCCCCAGTTCATGTGACCTTCTTCCGGTCTCTCGGGCCCTCCCTGGACTTTGAGATGGGTCCCCCTTTAGCCTTCCAGCGCACATGGCCCCCGGAGCACACATCCTTTCCAGATGCAGCCTGTGGAGGTGACTGCTCACCCATGAAAGGATCTCCCCACTGCCAGATCCTGCGCCACGGCTGCCGGCCCACTGGGCCAGGCGCCCACCCTGGGCCTATAGAGACTGCCTTTTGGGCCGCAGCCTCCTCTTAGCCCGGAGCAAGAGCCCTTGGGCCCAGCAAGCCAGCCAGCATTGGGGGGTTGTAGATAGCACTGGGGCTGCCCTGGGCACTCCCCTGTCCCAGGCCCCTGTCTCTCAGCTTGTCTGTTGGGAGGTTGTGTGTGTGTGGGTTCTCCCAGCTCTGTGGCTGGATTGGGTGATTAATTATGAATTACCAAAGGAATGTGAGCAGGGAGGGAGGCTTCTTTCTGGGGGCCAAACGATAGGCCACACTTGCTCCCACGAAACTGCTTATTCCTGTGTCGGTTCTGCCGCCTGCGGCCTGCTCCGGCCTTAGCGGGGCAGCGCCTGCCTGGTTCTTGTCTCTCCATGTTTAGATGCTGGGAACACTCTTTTGTTCTTTCTCCTGTCTTGAACCTCCCTCATTTCCTCCACCCAGATAGCAGTTTGGGGGACTCTCTCCCCTTACTACCCTGGGGTGGGGGCTGTGTCTCTCCCTCTCCCCTTCCCACTCTGCTCTGTGTCCTCTG
>NW_022103927.1:4489637-4491062 GCF_000313985.2 Echinops telfairi | reverse complement strand
CCTGCCACTCTTTAAAAAGGGTGTTGTTCCCCCCACCTAAATACAATACATTCATCAGAAAAATGCCCCCAACCCGTTCAGCATAGAGTGTAGATGTAACAATAAGAGCCATTGTCATGCCACCACTCTGATAACGACGGCTCAACGTCTTGTTTTTTTTTTTTTTTGGTATTTTGTCTATCCATATTCATGCACATACGTTATTTTATAAAATTGGAGTCTAGGGTGTAAACACTTTCGGATGCTGCTTTTGAAACGTAAGACTATTGTGTGTTCTACCATGTCCCCGTCCTTTCAGAAAGAACAAGGGGAAAAAACCAACAATCCAAACCCACGGACCGTGAGTGGCTTTGGGGATCTGTGGTTTATTAGCGGCTTTGGGTTTAATTGTCAGCGTTTCGCCACGCCCTTCTCATTTTGGAAACCAAAGACTTTCCCCACCTTCTATCGCTTCCCCGTGACTGTGCTCGGCTCAGAAGCACCTCCTAAGCAAGGCCCGGCAACCAACGGCTCTGGGACCAGCTGTGGAAACCCCTGGGGAGGCACAGCCCGGGTCCGACACACCGGGGGCTGCCGTGGAGCTGGAATCAAGCCAACGGCAGTTGGTATTGGGAGGTGCTTATGATAAAAACAACCAGCGCGGGCTTCTAAAGTGGCCTGATTTAACCCCGATTGAGGGCCTTTCGTGGAGCCCTGGTGGCATAACGGGTGACTGTTGGGCTGCCAACCGCAGGGTCAGCCGTTGGAACCCACCCACGGCTCCGAGGGAGAAAGATGAGGCTGTCTGCTCCCGTAAAGATGTCCGGCTTCAGAGACACACAAAGGCAGCCCTATTCTGCCCGATAGGGTCGCTGTGAGTTAGAACAGACTTCGAAGCAGTGGGTGTTGTTTGTGAGGGGGGCTCCCAGGGGTGTCCCAGAAACCAATCTGTCTCGAAAGAGGCGCAGCCAGACCATGGCAGGGCTTCATCTCACGCACTTGGGGCACGTGGTCAGGAGAGGCCGGCCTCTGCAGAAGGACAGCGTGCCTGGTGAAGGAGGGGTCAGTGGAAAAGAGGGCCGCCCTTGACGAGGAGGATGGACACAGTGGCTACCGCAAAGGCCTCACACAGAACTGTTGTGAGGACGGCACGGGACTGGGCAGGGTTTGATTCTGTGGCACAAAGGGACACCAGGAGTCCGCACCGGTTCGGCTCCACGTCGCCAAACAACAGCAGCTGCCGCCGCCGCAGCGAGTATGTCCCGGGAGAGCGCCGAGGCTCTCTACGCCTGCAGAGAGTCACAATCTCAGAAACCCACCGGGCCGGCGGTTCTGCTCTGTCCTGTCTCGTGGGGCTGCTCTGTGTCGGGGCCGACCCCCCCCCCCATGGCAGAGAGAGCCTTTGGTGTGCACGGGGGTTGCTCACGTGTCGCGGTGCAAACACTG
>NW_022103927.1:4463094-4489537 GCF_000313985.2 Echinops telfairi | reverse complement strand
GGGGGCTGCAGAGGAGAGAGGCCGGGTGGTGGTGGTGGGGGGCTGGTGCCGGCAGGTGGGTATTTATAGCTTATATTTTGGGGTACGCGTGCTGGCTGTGAGCATGGCCTGGGTGGTGGGGAGCAAGCCCTGAGGCCCTCCCAGCCCCTGGGCTGCTCTGTCCCCAGCTTCCTTCAGACAAAGCTGAGACTTTCAGCCACTGTGTGTGTGCCGCGCCTTGCATCATACCCAGGGACCCTCGTGTGCAGTCGCTTGGGGGGGGGGGGGCAGCTCTCTTTTTTTCCCTCGCTGCCTTGACAGCTCCAACCTTATAATTTTACCTTCTCGCGCCTTGCATGTGCTTCCTGAAGATAAGGCTTTACTAGACAAAGGGCGTGACCTCTTTTGAAGACTCAATATAGGTGGTTAAATTCCCGGCTGGAAACTTAACTGCCCAGGGGCAGCACCCGAGGCTCCCGCGCCCTGGCACTCCAGACTAGCACAACCTTGGGGTGTCGCCTTGTTCACAGAGGGAGCTGCTTTCCAGGGCCCTGTTGGGGTGCAGGTCCAGGCCGATGCCTCCTCTCACCTGGCCTGATGCCCACCTGCCTTCGCTGTCTTTTCATGGGAGCCTGAGAGGGTCTCTCTCAGCTGGAAGATGGCTGGGAGAGGGGCCTCAGGAGGTGGTGTCTGGGCCCCCGGTGTGATCATGTCTGGTTCCTCAGGTTGGGGGGGGCTACTGTGTGCGCGCGCGCATGCGCGCGCGTGCATGCGCACAGGAGTGGTTGTGGAAGCTGCTTGGTGGCAGAAGGAGGTGCTGTCCACGGTGTCTCAGTGGCAGACGTGCAGGCTCAGCCACCAGCACAGGCCCCTGAGGAAGCCCCACCATCGGCTGCCAGGGCCCTCCGTGACTGCAGGGGCTGGAGGAGGGCCAGCCTGGGCTTGGACCCACGGCCTCGTCGCCTTCCCCTCCCCCAAGATGGCATCCGCTGGGCCCTCCTCCACTCACCGCCCTCGCCAGGCCCTGTCGTGGTGTGGTGGCTCCACCGGTGCCCGCAGCACCTGCTGGGTTTGCCGTGAGTGGACTTGGTGCTTTACCTCCAACGCAGGCAGGCCTTGCGCCACAGTCTACATCCCGTGTGAGCCAAAGGAGTCGAAGTGCTTCAGCCTCTGCGGTTCCTTGTCCTCGACCCCATCCACTCCATAGTCCACACTGCCCTGGACCTGACTGGCCTTCCGGCCTGGAAAGGAGGTCCGGAGGGAGCCAGGAGAGGCACCGGGTTCTTGCCTTCCCTCCCTGGTGGAGCCGCCCCAGGGATGCCCAGCACCTAGAGGGCCTGTGGCTGTGCCCTGGTGGGTGGACCATGTGTGATCTCTGGCCCCTCTGCCCATTCTCTTCCTCCCTGGGTGACTGTGCACCCGGATCAAGGGACAGGCGGGTGTGCTAATGTTACCGTCAGGAGACCCGAGAGGAGGAAGCTTCCGGGGTCACCACCATGAGGCTCCAATGGGATGAAGGTGCTGAAACCCAGGGACCGTGCAAGGGAGTGTCCCTGCCGGGGAGGGGGGGGCCCTGGACAGCTCCTTGGGGCCTGCTTCCCCAGGGGGTATATTTGCTAGCTTGTCAGGCCTCTTCCCACCCTGCTCCACAGGAGAGATCTTTGCGAACCTGTCTTGCTATTAATCTACCTGTTAGTAAAAGAGATTACAATTGCCGTAATTACAGGGCGCTGCTCTCTGCAGCAGGGACTTGGGCTGGGGGTGGGGGTGGGGGGCAGCCCCACAGGAGGCTGCTATTAAAAGACAGCCGTGTTTTGGTAGCGTGTGGGGTGGGGGGATAACAGCCTTACCCAAGGGGCTGAGGAGACTGGGACAAGAGCTGGTCAGGCCCCGGGGAAGGGCCTGGAGGTGGGTGGGGGGCTCGGGGGTGACTCGGGGAGGGCTACAGGACTGAGGGTCATGGCCGTGGCAGACCCCTCAGGGACATCCCAGGGTCTGAGACTGGTCGTCTTGTGCTTGGTGGCACACACTGGTCCTGTGTTGAAGTCACTTTCAGAAGAGACAAGGAGGGCCAGTTGTCTGGGGTGGGACAGCTGTTGTCTCCTGTGTGGGGACTCGAAGGCTAGCTGGGCACTGGGTCCCAGGGTTGTGTGGCCTGCTCCTCAGAGCCCCCAGCAAGGGTGACCCTGAGAGTGATGGCCTAGTCCTGGGGCCCCCGCAAGCACTGGGCGGCAGTGGGGGTGGAGCAGCCTGCCCCCGGGGGGCTGTTTGGCAACGTCTGAGGACATTTTTGTTGTCTGTCATGACTAGAGGGTGCTACTGGCTTCCAGATGCTGCCCCACACCCTAGGCTCCCACACTAAGGATGATTTGGCTCTGATGTTTCAGAGTATCCGTGCACAGGGGGGTGGGGACCCTGGGTGCAGCCTGGGGAAGGGAGACAGGGAGGCCCATGGACTCCATGCACTGAGCCTGGGGGTGGAGGGCCAGGGGCTAAGGAGCCGGGGGAGGCAGGACGGGAAGTGCCAAGCAGCCTGGACCAGCAGCTCTAACAGGCTGCCCTCTGGGTGGTGAGGCTGGAGATGCCAGGCCGTGGGCATGTCCAGTCTCTCCCCTCTCTCCATAGGCAGCGAGAGAACGGGACCCCAGGCCGGGTCAGTGGCCTCTGAACCCCATTCCACCATGTGGTCATTGCCCAGGAAACACCTAGGAGTGAGGGGCTTGGACCTAGTTCCTGGCTTGGGTTGGGAGGAGTTGGGGGGAAGGACATGCGGGCATGAGGGAGGACTTGCACCTGAAAGGACAGCCCCCTCACCCCACTTCTCCATCGGGCGTTGTTTCTGTTCCGCCAAGAGGCCGCCTGAGCAGCAGAGCCAGGCAGGGCGGCTGCTTCGCCAGCCAGCGAGATCGAGAGTTGGCTCCCTCTGGATGGGGCGCAGATGGCTTCCTCTGCCATTAACTCCTGTCACCAAAAGGGGCACCTCTGTGGGCCAGGCACTGCTGCCTGCGTTCACGTTTGTTCCAACTTGGCCCCACTGCAAGGTGCCCCCCCCCTACCCCCGTGTGAGAGAGAGAGAGAGACAGGGCCGGTAGTTCGGGGGCTGCAGAGGAGAGAGGCCGGGTGGTGGTGGTGGGGGGCTGGTGCCGGCAGGTGGGTATTTATAGCTTATATTTTGGGGTACGCGTGCTGGCTGTGAGCATGGCCTGGGTGGTGGGGAGCAAGCCCTGAGGCCCTCCCAGCCCCTGGGCTGCTCTGTCCCCAGCTTCCTTCAGACAAAGCTGAGACTTTCAGCCACTGTGTGTGTGCCGCGCCTTGCATCATACCCAGGGACCCTCGTGTGCAGTCGCTTGGGGGGGGGGGGCAGCTCTCTTTTTTTCCCTCGCTGCCTTGACAGCTCCAACCTTATAATTTTACCTTCTCGCGCCTTGCATGTGCTTCCTTCCCTTTCCCCTTCCTGGGGCTTTTTGCTGCTCATCGTTGGGAACCCCCTTTAGGAAGGATCCTTCCTGACATGAGAGGAGGGGCTTCCTGTCAAACATTGGGAGTCGATTTTCTGTTTGGTAAAATGTCTGTAAATAGACCGCGAGGTGGTGGTTCTACGCGAGCGTCTTTGTGTGTGTGAGTGTGTGTGTGTGTGTGTGTGTGTGTGTGTGTGTGTGTGTGTGTGTGTGTGAGAGAGAGAGAGAGAGAGAGAGAGAATGTCAGGAGCAGCGGAGAGAAAGGAAGGACAGAGAGGGAGGAGAGAGAGATGGGTGCTGGTGTCTGAGGGAACTGTGACCAGTCTTGGTTCGAATCACAAGCTCAGGAGAGACCTTCAGGGCCCCCCAAAAAAGGCAGTGCCATCTGAAGGGGAGAACTTGCCACTGTCCAGAGGGGTTGTCCTCTACCTTGAGGTTGGGACCCCGCCTCAAGGGTGGCTTGTGGGGGGGCTGTTCCTCTTCCTCCTTGCCCCCTCCCTCACCCAACCATTGATGGGAGAGCCGGCTCCTCCTTGGAGAGCGGGCTGCCTTTGGGGGAATGAGGTCTTCAGGCCCCTGCCTGTTTGCCCCTTTCTGTTTTTAATGGAAGCAGGACTCTGTGGCCTTGGATTCCTGCTCCCTCTAAGCTGTGGGTGGCTTTTACCGATCCTAGGATTCGACCTCGCCAAACGCTTTAATAATAATAATAATAAATCCCCATCGGCGTGGTTTTCTAAGCCCTGCGACTTAGTTCGCCGGCTGGCCAGGCCAGGGACTGCTCTTGTCTTGCGTGGCTCCTCAGCTGCCGCCGCCTCTGAATCCATTTTGAGTTACTCTTCCCCGGCCCTGGTAGAAAATGTCGGCTCTGCCTGCTCTCCGCGCGCGAACAAAGGTGCAGAACGAGTTTTTGGCTGCTTCGTCCAGGAAATAAATTCCTCCCTGGTGCCAGAAACCATTGAGGAGTGCCATGTGCTGAGCTCGGGGGCCCAGAGCTTGGGTAGGGCTATTCCTCGGGGCAAGGATGAGGGAAAGGCAGGAGAAGCAGCCTTTGGAAACAGGATCTGGCTGCCTGGGTGTCTCCATGTTCCTTGGGTCACAAAGCTGAGAACCTGCAGGGTCCCCACTGTCCTGCACCCGGCTTTCCCCAGACAGTGCTGCTTGTACGGCTGCACACAAGGATCTCGCTCACAGCCCCTGAAAGCCAGCCGCAGACTTGGGGCCGTGCCTGCTGCTGCCGGCCTTGATGCATGTAACTCAGGGTCCAGTTTCTCCTCATGAGCTATTCTTTTCGGGGACCCAGTCAGACGTCCAGTTGCTACTCTCCCCTCAAAGCCAAAAGTGACCACCCCCCTGAGATGCCTGGCTCCCTGTTCTCACTACTCCATGCTTCTGCCCGCGCTGGTGGCCTGGTTGTCTAGCCAAGTAAGTACCTGAGCCCTTACAACCAAATGAATCCCAGGTCTGGCTCAGTGACTGGAGGCTCGTGGGCGCGCTCACTCCACGGCCTCTTCCTTTCCTCGACGCTTCTCCTCCCTCCCGGCTATTAAAGGTTGAGGTAGAGCTCATAGAACATAAAATGCACCCTCTCCTGCTATACATTCCATTGGTTTCCCGTGGCGTCTCAGAGTTAAGTCACCATCAGTAGAACATTTTAATCACCCCGACAGAATCTACCCCAGACCCTTTAAGCCACCCACCTCAATCCCCCCCTTGTCCCTGGCCACCGCTCATCTGCTTCCAGACCCCATGGATTCGCCAGAGCGGGTCGCACGCTCTGTGGTCTTGTGTGTCTAGCTTCTTTCAGTTAGAGCGATGTTTGTGAGGTTTGAACACAGTGTTTCAATGTGTGGTAGCGCTTCGATCCCTTTAACGGCCAGATAATATCCTACCGTCTGCACACGGCTTTAAAAAAAGGTTTATTATCCACCCATCCACTTAGGGGGGCTTCTACCTTCTGGGTACTGGGATGTGTGCCGCCATGAACATGTGTAGAGGTGGGGTGTGTGTATGTGGGGGGGGGGTGCGCGCAGACATACGTTTTCAATTCCCCTGGGCTAGTCAGCGGGTCAAATCCACGAGCCACTCCTCCGGAGAAAGAAGAGGCTTTTTCTATGTCCGTAAAAAGAGTGACAGTCTCGGAAACCCACAGGGACAGTTCCGTCCTGCCCCAGAGTCGCGATGAGTTGGCATCGAGTTTTAGTGTCGGTGAGTTTTAGTGTCGGTGTCTGGTAAGGAAGTGATTGTCTCCTGGGTCTTCAGTCCATTTTCACACAGCCCCAGGCAGCGCCATGTTCTAGAGTGGGCGTCCAGGTACTGACCATCCAGCAGAACCCTCTTCCATTTCCCCTCCGCCTGCTCAGCTGTTCTGGGTCTCTGATCACCACCACCCCCCCTCTGCTGACCGCTCTTTCTCCCCATTGTTGGTTGAGATGCCTCTCTCCCTGGTCTTTTGAGCCTCAGCCTGCATACCCCCCCTCCCCATTTCTCATCCCAGAGGCAGCCCTTCCCCCTTGCACTTTGTCCCTTGTCACCCAGCTTTCCCCTGGTCGCTCCAGGCAGCTCCTCTGGTTTTGTACCTGCTGGTAGTTGACATCGCACAGGGCAAATGAAGCTGAGGGGCTGAGAATCCATGCCTGCGTGCAGGTCACTGGTCCATGTGCACCCAACACCTGTGCACCTTCAGACCCACAAACTACCGAGTTTCCTGCCACCCTCCGGCCGCTGGCCCTGGAAAATTCACACCCCTATGGCCTCCTGGGAAAAGTATAGGCAGTGGAAGGAACTGGAAGCTCCTGAAGGAAATTCCTGAGAAGCCAGCCCCTCTAACCACAACGGGTGGCGGAGGCCTCCGGGGGACTCCTGTCCCAGGGCCTTGTGCCCATCCGCCCTTTCCTGCCCTCTGAAGGCACTAGTGGTGGTGGAGACTGGTACCATCATCGGGGAGCTAGCTCCCTGTGGGGACAGGGGAAGCCCCAGGGCCCACCTCTGGGCCCTCTGGGACAGGGCCGCGGTCCGGGAGAGCCGTGGACTCTGCCTCTGAGCTAGGGCTCAGGAGGCATTCTCAGTGTTTAGGACATTTCCTGCCTTCTGCCCCACCCACACCATCCCTGGAGCCCTGAAGCCCCAGGGCTGCTAAGGTGGGTGGGGTCAAGCTCTCAGGCTCCCCAGGGCAGGTGGGGCAGGCAGGTGGGGAGTGGCCCAGGCTGAGGCACCACTCTGGGAAGAGGAGGTGTCTGGGCACTCACCAGGTGGTTCTTGTGTGCTCAGGTGCGTAAGGGGCAAGGGATGGGTGCTCCCTACTGCGCAGGTGCAGGAGCTCAGAGAGGGGACCGCGGGCTGGCGGGGAGGGGGCAGTGCGTTCCCACGAGAGGGCTGGGACACACCCTTCCTGGAGTCCCACGGGTCAGGCTCTTTCCTGCCCCCTTAGTCCTCGGGAATCTCTCAGCACCGCCCCGCCCCCGGGGGGAGGCTAGGGGTGGGGGGTCGCTGGCGGGTTTACCTGCTTCTCTGGGCAGGGAGAGGCCGGCGCCCCAGGAGGTGCACGGGGGCTTCCCTCCCGGCAGCGCCAGCCTTCCTCCCCCTCCTCCCCGACAGCCCGCTCCTCTCCCGGGGCCTCTTCCCCACGTGGCTTATTACAACTCCAGTTGTTCGGGTCCTGACCTCCAGAGCCTTCCCTATTGACCCCTGACCAGCGATACTAATCTGTGTCAACAGGCCCCAGGGGTTAAAGAAACACAACCCGCCGCCGCGGCCGCCGCGGCCGCTGGAACAGGTGCCGGGAGGGCGGGGCGGCAAGAAAGGAGCGCCCCCGCCCCGCGCCCCCCGCACCCCATCCTCCGGGCCCGGCCCGGCCTGCGCTCGGGTTTCCTTTCATTCCCCGCCGTCCTCCCCCTCCCAGCCGCCGCCGCCGCCGCCACGTTCCGTCTGTCGGTCTGTCCTTGGCTCGCCAGTGTGGGGTCACTTGTTCCAGCATCGGGTGGTACCAGGGGTGGTGGCTCACTGGCGGGGCGCGAGGCGGGGTGGGGGGCAGGCGGGAGCAGCTGGCTGTCATCTGATCTGCTCCCCCACCCCCTGTCTCTACAGAAATGCCCTCTACCCTCGTCGTTCAGGACCTCCCACCTCGGCCCATTGGATCCCCTGGAGGGCTTTCCTCACAGGGCCCTGCTTGTTCCGTGCAGGACCCCTCTACCCCATTGTCCCCAGGCGCCCCCGGGGGCTACTTTGGGGAGGTTGAGGCCCATGGCTGGCTACCCAGGCAGAGTGTCCGGACAAGAGCCTCCCTGGTCAGCCAGGGGAGCCCAGCCTGAGTCACCTGAGGTTGGGTCAGGGATGGTGGACCCGTGGGAGGCAGGGGATGCTGTCCATGTGTTGTTGGGGGGGTCTCCCAGAGGAACCCCTAGCCTTCCCTGCATTTGTGGGGACCACCAGAGTGAGAGGGCCAAGAGAAGCAGGCGATGTTGGCGGCCTCTTTCTTGGCGTGAGTCTAGAACTCGAACACACACACACACACACACACACACACACACACACACACGCCACCACCACACCACACCACACCACCCTTTGCCACATCCATCAGGCAAACCTAGGCTGTGCTCAGACCAGCCTGGACTCCGGGGATAGGGAGGTGCTGCTCCCTCTTGCCAATGCTCATCCCCCACCCCACCCGCAGACCCCTGGTCCTTGCTCTGCCTGAGCACTGCAGGCCTGGTACCTGGGAGTCAAGGAGCCCCCAGGTCCCCTTCCTCCAACTCACAGGGAGACAGCAACCCAGACAGCAGACCTGGCCAGCCTCCACTGGGTCATGGCCGGCCTGTACAGCCTCCCGCCTGTGTCTCTGGCTGCGGGTCACGTGCCTTTTCCTAGGGTGGGGGGCTTAGCCTTGCACCTCCTGCCAGGTGTCTGGGGAGGGGTTGCTCTGGAGGTAGAAAGCAGGGAAGAATAGGTTTGACCTGTGTATATTTGTTTCTCTTTTGGGGGGTCGGGATTCCTTGCCAACTCTGCAGCCTCTGGAGACCCAGAGGGAGTCAGGCTGTGCCTCCCCCACCCCCCACTCCGCTTCTCTTCTGACTCCACTCCTGTGTGCCCCCCCACTCCTCCAGACCCCCTCCCCAGCTCCATCTTCCTCTTGGCTATAACTCTCTGGCAGGGCTGGGCAGCAATAGACAACTCTCCAAACTTCTTCTTTTTTTTTCAATTTCCCAAACTTTTCCAGATGCCAAGAAGGGGCCAGAGAAACCCTGCACGCCTCAGCAGAGGAGGTGGGGGGGGGGGGGAGACTGTTCCAGGGCCTTCCCCCTTCTCCACTCCCCACCTTCCTTCTGAGGAAATGAGTCACTTGGGCCCCTTTAGAAGGAGTCTACCCCAGGGCCTGGGGTCCAGAATTCAGCAATTGCACCCCTGTTGCCCCCCAGGATCCCCTTCTGTCCCACCCACCCCCAGCACAGGGCAGGGGAGCAGAGTCTGAGGAGACTTGTTGGCAGTCTCCTGAGGAACGTCAGTGCCACATGGCCAAGGAAGTGGCTTTCTGGGGTCCAGAGGGTGGCTGTAGGAGAGCCAGCCCCCTATCCTAGGGGAGGTTAGGAGCAGAGATGGGAACCCCAGCTCCAAGTGAGTGTTCTCACCCTTGAGTCTCTGGACTTGGCCCAGGGAGTGGGGGGACAGACCGGGAGGGGACAGCATGTGGGGAGCAGTGCAAAGTACTGGTACCTTTCCCAGCCCCATCTCTATCCCCACCCCCAAAGGGGTTCTGCCCCCACCTCTCCAGGCTCTGTCCATCCACTCCCTGGACACCTCCTAAAACAAAGGCCTCTTTGTGGTCCTGGCCCCCTGGCCTGCTGCCAGCCGCATTCTTTACGTGTTTCCTGAGCACAGATCCCGGCTCCGTGGTCAGCTCCTCCCCCCTCGGCCTCCCCGCCAGCCAGGCCCCACTCTCCAAGCTCTTGCCCTGAGCAGCCCCTGGCCCGGCTGTGGTCTGACCACCTACTCCCACCCCAACTCTCTTCAGGGTCATCCCACAGTCCCCTTCTTCCCTTTCTTTGCTCCTGCAGTCAATGGAGAAGGGAACCCCCCCCTGTACCCCTTCTGTCTGGGAGGGGGCTCACTCCAACCTGGGGCAAGGGGGTATGTGTACTGTGCTGGGGAGCTTCAGGAATGGGGGGAACTTAGCTCTGAGCACTCTCAGGATGAAGCCACAGAGCCTCCACGATGTTCTCATCTGTAAAAATGGGGGAGAGGTGAAGCTGCTGACATGGGATTAAGTGTCAGCAGAGGCTCTGGTAACTGGAAACTGCTCTTGAGCTGCTCCTGGGCCGTGTGTGTGTGTGTGTGTGTGTGTGTGTGTGTGTGTGTGTGTTATTCCATGAAGGTTCAGGGGATGGCTGAGGTACTTGGAGGAGGGGTCCTGCCCCGAGAGCCTCCCATCCTGTGGGACACCCAGAGCGGCAAGCCTTCTCCTGGGAGTGCTCTGGGGGTCCTCCCTGGCACCTAGGCAACTCACCCTGCCAGGCCGGGCCCCACCCTCTGGGACCCTGGCTATCCTGATGCCCACCTCCCTCTTTGTTTGCAGGCACCCACGCTGTCACCTCTTGGGCGCCTCTCTGGGTCTGATGGGGACTGGGGAAGGTAGGAGAGCCCCAGGGAAGGCCATTGGCCAACAGGCAGACTTTCCTTCCACAACATCACATCGAAGGCTTCGGACCCCAGACACACGCCCACCACCTCCCCTCACAGACACACACGATCTTCAATGGCCGCTCCTCCCCACCCCCCCTTGCTAAAAAATGTTCATAATTTGGAAAGAAAAGGAGCTTTTTACAAGCTGGCGGCTCTAGGGAACTTTCCGTTGATTCTTTCTGGCCTCGTGATGGGTGGGGCCCGCTTTTCCCTAACCTCCCGCTTCCAGCACTCCTAATATCTCCCCCCCTCCAGCCCTACCAGATACACACACCCGTAGGAGACCACCCTAGGGTGGCTATATACCAGTTATCCCAAGAGGGTAGTGCAGCGGGGAAGTGGGCTGAGGCCCGAGGGCCCGCTTGTACCTTCTGGGGTCCCTTGCAAGCCTTGGGCATGAACCCCCCTCCTCCTCGCCTTCCCTCCCCCCCATCCCCCCACCCGCACCCCAGATGTTAGCCTGAATCAGTGCCCCACCCCACCCCCCAGCCCCGGCCGGCCCCACCCTCCTGCTAGCTGAGGGTCCCCAGCCTTCTCGGAGGTGCTGAGCTCACCGCCTCGGCATCTCCCCTCCCCCTGCTGCTGGTGCGAGGGCCGGCCGCTCTCCCGAGCCAGCCGCCTCACTCCCTAATAGCTTTTTAAGTCCAACCACATGTGTCTGCGGAGAGGGAGCGGGCGGGCGAGCTGAGCGGAGCCGCCCCTCCGGGGGCCTCAGGTTCCCCGGCCTTGGCTGAGACCACCCTCCACTTGGAGCAGCCTGGGGCTGGGGGAGGGGGTGTCTGCCCATCTGCTCCCCGGCCCAGCTGGGCACGAAGGGGACCCAGGGCTGATGGGACTGGGCATGGAGTGGCTAGGTCTCTCTGGGGGAGTGGCAGGTGAAGCTCCAGCGACAATCCCCGCCCCCCCAAACCTGTCCTTGAAGTCCCAGGGGCTCAGAGAGGAGGGGCCCAAAACAGGCTAGGAGGGGGCGGCCAACCAGCTGGGTGCACGTCTGGGGGTGTGTGCCCCAAATGGGCCCCCGCTGGGGAGCTGGGTGAGGAGCCCCGGTCCTGTAGGACCCTCCTGGGCCTTGTACCCGCCCCTCCCTCAGGCTGACCCGCCAATCACCCCCTTGGACTGGGGGACACGTGTGGTTCCCTGTGCGTGTGAGTGGTTTGTGGGGAGGCATGTGGGGTGCGGTTTTGCAGGAGGGGACTGAGGGCTGAGAACCAACGGGCCCGCAGGCCTGGGGTCCTAATGAGAAAATTGCTTCCAGCCAGGGAGCCCTGCTCTGCGGCTGAAATTGCATCCAGCCCCAGCCAGCTCCGCAGCCGCAGCCCCCACCCTTCGGAAGGAGGTGGGGGAGCAGCACGGGACTCACTTGAGGAAGACGTGAGGAACAGGGCTTGCACAAGACTCAGCCCCTCAACTGACCCCCCACCACTCCCACACTTGGGGAGTCTCTGGTGGCCTCTTGGGCCTTGCTCTTGGTGGGTAGAAGGGGTGTAGGTGAGCTTGACGGATCTGGTGCTTACCTCTGGACCCTGACTGCAGGATCCAGTGATTTCTGGCCTCTCCTTCCTTCTGTTGCTTCCTGGGCATTTATGATGCGCCCACTGTGTACAGAGGGCTGGGGGTGGGGTTGACATGGGAAGCCTTTGGGGGAGCCCTTGGGCAGGTCATTTCTCCTGGTACTCCAGGAGGTACCACTGGAAATGCAGCCCCCCCAAATGTCTGTCCTTCCTTCCTTCTACTCTCAAGACCCCAGACCCCCTGCCGACCCACTTCCCCAGGGAGGGGGACTCTTCAGCCCAGAGGCTGGCTCTTCCTTCATTCGGGTGTCCCCCCACCCCCGCAGAACCAGTTACAGAGTTTGCGGGGGCCCAGGGAAAATTGAGAAGGCAGGGCATTGAGATGTGCCCCCCCCCTGGGCCCCCTGGACAGCTGGTGCCACCCAGCAGCCAGCTGGCTCTGTGGGCTCTAGCCCTTCAGGTCTGCCGGCCTCTGATCTGCCTCTGCCCTCCCCAGGGGACCGGGAGGTCCCACATAGGAGAGAGACCTGGCAGACCCCGGGGAATTTGTCTCCAAGCCTGGACGACGCAGGTCCACCCCAGACAGGCCATGGCATAGGCTCCTTCTCTGGACTGTAGACTAGTGGATGGAGAGGAGAGGATGGTCTCCCTGCTGAAGCTCTGGGAGAGTCTCAAGGCAAGGAAGGCTGCCAATGTCACTCAGGGATGGCCTGGGAGCCACACCCCTGTGGGAGGTGGACCAGGTGGTCAGCTGCAGGCAGGGGGAGGTGGGGGGGAAACTGGCAGTCTGTCCACCAGGGACCTTCCTGCCCCCCCGGGGTGCAGCTCCCCCAGAGCTGCTGGCAAGTCGTCAGGGTTGTGCAGAGCTGGGAGCAGAGCAGGAGTACTGGAAGGGAGGGAAGGAGGCAGGAGGAAGGAAACAACCCCATTGTCATCCCCCAAATTATTGGCTGGGATGGCGGGGGAGGAGGCGGAAAGCCGACATTGTTTACTTAATTAAAAGTAAACAACAATTTGCCGCTGCCAGCCTCCCATTAGCTGTTCACTGAGCCCCAAGAGGAGCTGGGGACTGAGCTTTCCTTCCCCCACCCCACCCACAAGCCCAGCTCCCTTCTTCAACACCCCCCAATCTCTGCTCACCCTTCCCCCCGTCTGCCCTGTGGAGGGGACTGTGGGTACAGAGAAGGATGTCAGTAACATCCCAGGGCTGTCGCAGCCGTGGGGCAGGGGCACTGGGAGACCCCTCGTGGGGGCACCCAGCCATGGAGGCAGGTTCAGGGGACTCAGAGAGCGATGGGGGTGTCCAGCAGGGTGGAAACTAGTGGGCAGGGGAGCTTCCTCCAACTCCCCAATGCTCACTTCCCCCCAAACACACACTTTTTCTCCTTTTTCTTTTGAGTAACACCCTCCTCCCATCTCTGAGCTCTGCTCCCACAGAGGGACTATTGAGGGCACCTGGGTGGCCCAGGACAGAGACCCAACTTCCTGGGTTCCAGGGAAGTGGGACTGCTAGAAGCAGGGGTGGGGTGGGGCTGGCCAGGGCTGTTCCAGGGATTTGCCTGGGTTGGACTTCAACTGGAGACCACCCAACTCCCACTTCTCTGGACAAGATGGAAGAGAGAGGTAGCCAGAGGCCAGGGGTGCTGGGCAGGGCCTCATGCTGGCCTCCCTTGCTTGACCTCTGTGTGGTCCAGACACTGAGTGGGCATGACCACCCCTTTCAGGGCTCGGTCCCAGGCAAGCCCTCTCCCTTCTCACACTGGCTGCAGGATCGGGGCTGGGCCCTGGGCTTATGGTGTGAAGAGCTCTGAGCCTTTACCTGCCCTCACCAGGGCGTTGAAGGCACTTGCTGGGCACTGTCAGGAGGTACAAGAAAAAAGTACCCAGACACATGAGACTCCTCCAGCCCCCACCTGCTGTATCAAGCCCTGCTGGGTCACCACCTTCTAGGGCTAGACAGGTAAGGAGGAGGAGGATTTTATAAAAATAGTTTTTTTTAAAAAGCCCTATCGGAAACACTTTGAAAACCAGGCAGGCAGGGGATTTAATCCTACCAGGGGAGAGGAGAGGGGTAGTAGGCACCCCAACACCTATGACCACCTGGGAGCCACTATTCTCTTCCCATGCCCCAGTCTGGTGGTTCTCCCCCCAGGGGTGTCTGCCAGTGCTGCAGACAAGGCAGTGGTCTCCACACTCGTGTGTGTGTGTGTGTGTGTGTGTGTGTGTGTGTGTGTGTGTGTGTTGGGATGCTTCTGGCATCGTGTTGAGGGCGGTCTACACAGTATGGCCCTCACCTAGAGTTTGTACCTCTGAGATAGGGTGCACTCTCAGGAGTCCCCCTAAAGCAGCGGTTCTCAACCTGTGGGTCGCAACCCCTTTGGGGGTCGAAGGACCCTTTCACAGGGATCACCTGATTCATAATAGTAGCAAGGTGACAGTTATGAAGTAGCAATGAAAACAATTTTATGGTTGGGGGAGTCACCACAACACAAGAAACTAACTGTATGGAAGGGTCGCTGCATCAGGAAGGTTGAAAACCACTGCCCTAAAGGGACCAGGGCTTCTTACCTAGTCAGGGGGCTCCCCCATGCCTGAGAGCCATCCTGCCCTGCCCCTCCAGGCTCCCTGCACCTTGACCTAGGAGGATTTTTGCATGCATTCACACATGCGGAGAGAAAAATCTGGGAAGTGTGTCCAGGCTTAATTGAATTAGAGGAAGAGTTTGGTAGGATGTTGTGTGGTACTTCTTGCAGACATTCTGCAGTACGATGGGGTAGTTCAGGCTCCCTGCTTGCCCCCCCAGGGGGTGTCGGGGGCAGGCCTTCTCGCTCCCCCCTCTCCTCTCTCAGGCAAAAGCCAGCCAGGTCAGGGACACCCCTGCTCCCCCCTCTGCTTTCTGCTTCTGCAGCTGGGAGGCCACTGCCAGGCACCAGAAGGCTCCTGCATCCCACCTCATCCTGATGTCCCCTGCTCTTTCTCCAGGGTTTTCTGCTGTTGGGTGCTGCTGCTCCTGTGCTGGGGGTGTGGGGTGGGAGTGTGGGGGGAGCTGGTGTGTGTGCTGTCATTAGTAGAGAGACTTTTGGGGGGCAGGGTGTAAAGTTACTAAGCTCGAGCTAAAAGACAGAAGGGTTTGCCTTGAGGTGGTCTGCAGCCCTGTAGGAGGGGCCCTGAGGCCAAGAGAAGGGGGGTGTTGAGGGGCAGCAGGAGGCACAAGTCTTTGGGGGAGACCATCTCAGCTGCCCCCATCCTGCCCCGCAAAGAGGTGAGGAAGAAGTGCTTCTTCTGTTTCCAGGGGCCTCTCCCTCCTTCCAGTCTCTGGCCACCCCTCTGGGGCTCTAGAGTGGATGGGCCTGCTGACATAGGGGCTCAGAGAGCTGAGGCAGTGGGCTCAGGCCCTGCTGCTTATCTGAAGAGCCCCCAGATTTCAAGACCCCCAAAAAACAAAAAAACAACCTGGTGGAGCCACTCCTGCCCTGAGCCAAAAGCATTGGAACATGCCCTTCTCTGGGCTGGGTCCAAGGACCACCCCAAGCAAGCGGGATGGTGGGCCTCTGGGGACACCATCTCCCGGCAGGAGCTGCCCTCTCAGGCACCCTCTCACACCCTTGCTTGTGTCTCCATGGGGTACCACCTCCCCCCACCGTCTGCAGAAACCCAAGGTCAGCCAGGTTCAGCCTTCACCCCACAGGCAGGGCCTCCGGTAGCTGGTGTCTCCAGCTTCCAGGAGGTCTGGGGGCTGTTGCCACCAGGACCCTGGGTGGCTTGGGCAAGGCAGGGGTTGAGGAGCAACCCCCTCCCCAGCCTGCAGGGAGGACTGGAGGGGGGGGGGCAGGCCCAGTGAAGTGATCCGTAGCACCCAGGGTTGGGTTGGTGGGGGCCGGCTCACCCTGGCTAACCTCCCATGGAACAAAGGGACCTTTCTCCATGCGCCGGAGGGTGCGCCCTCCCAGCCAGACGCTGCCGCCACTCTACAGCTCCGGCTTGCCGTTTCTCCATTTCTCTTCTGCCCTCTTGTTCCTGACCTCTGATTTTACTCCTCAATTTTCACTTTTTTTTTGGAGGGGGGTGTCTTTTTTAAACCTGTGTCAAGTACAGAGGCAGGCCTGTGCCTCCCATAGGTGGGGGTGGCAGGAGGGAGGTGGATTCCCTGGGCTACCTTGTCCCCGCTGCCAGCCCAGCTAGGCACCTGGCAGGCCTGCCTTCCCACCTCCTGCTTCTCTGGCCCAGTCCCCGGCCCCCTTCCTTGGGCCCCTTCCCCACAAGCTGGTCTTAATCAGGGAGGGCGGGAAGCTCGGCGCTCCCATCCAGGGGACTCGTTTCAGGGGCCGGCAGCAGTAGAAGCTGCTGCTTCCCTGGTGTGCAGCGAGGGGTCCCAGTGGCTCAGGCCTGGCAGGGGTCCTCTCCTCCCGGTTCCTCCTCCTCCAGGCCTTGTGGCTGCGGCGAGAAAGCATCAGGTCCTCCGGGAACCCGCTGCCTGCTCTCAGGCTCTACCGTTAACTCGCTGCACCACCTAGCTGCAGCATCCAGAACTGCAGCGGCCGCTTCCTCCGGTGTGAGCCGGGCCGGGCCACCCGCCGCTGGGGAACCCCTTAGGTCCTATGGGATGGGGCGTTGGAGGTGGGGATGGGGCACCGCCCACCTGGGAACTCCGTGTCATGTGCCCCTTCAGGGGGCCTGTACTGTTGCCCCCTATTAGCTGCTAACCTGAGTATGGTGTGCATGGTCCACCCTTGTGCAAGGAGCCTAACAGGCTCACCCACTGTTCAAACCTGCCACAGGGTCAGTCCTGACTCCTAGACACCCCGTGTAGGGTTTGTCGAGGCTGTCCATCGGTTTGGGAGCAGATGGCCTCAACTTTCTCCCTCCGAGCAGCTGGTGGGTGTGATCCAGCAGGGTCCCCCGAAGTCGCTCCCTGAGCCCCAGCCAGGCCTCATGTCTGAGTAGCCCTTTGTGGTTTACACAACGGTCCCCTCTCGCTCTCTGTAAGAACTGTTCCCCAGGCCCTCTGAGGGTACAGGAACGAGTGGCATGGGGAGGCAAATTTCAAACCCCAGGCTTCTGTCCAGGACCCAGGACCCAGGACCGTCCACCCTCAGGAAGGTGCCCACCCATTCTGCCCAGCCCTGCCAGGGCTCTCAGGAGCCAAGATCCCAAATTGAGGGTCTGTCCTTGTGCAGGGGGTGGGGAAGCTAGCTCCTTCTCCTGTGGTCAGGCCCCAGCAGGGAAGTCTGGATGTACAGAACCCCGGCTGCTTCAGCCAAGCCTGCTGGGACTTGGTGGCAGGCCCCGTGGGACTGTGGGTGCAGGTGGATTCCTTAGATGTGTGTGTGTCAAGGGCTGAGCCTGCAAAGGAGACTTTTCTTCCAGCTCTGGGTGCTTCTGTCCCCTGGAGGCACGGGGGCATCATGAAGCCCCAGTTGGAACAAGGGTTGACCGGAACCCCTGGCTTGGGTGATGGGGCCCTAGGGCTCCCCTGCTGGACTGTCCCAGCTGGGAGTCTGTGCTGTCCCTCTGCTAGCCTGGGCCTGGCCAGAGACTCAGTGTCAGGAGGGATGCTGGGGGCCCAGCCTCCAGGCAAGCCTCCATGCACTGCTGTCTGATTCTGACTCATAGCACAGGGCTCCTGGGTTTCTGAAGTTGGGAATCTTTACAGAAGTTGATTGGCTTGTCTTTCTCCCTCTGAGCAGCTGGTGGGTTCAAACCTCTGACCTTGCAGTTCACAGTCCCACACTTCACCAGTAGTGCCACAGGGCCCCTGCCGGCAAGACAGGGGCACCATTTGGACCCTGATGATGATGTGTGTCTGCTGCTCTCTAAGGATCATGAACCTGTGTCCCCTGCCATGAGGCGAGGGGAGTCCTCCGGCTGGAGGCCCCTCGAGGGTTACGGGCCTGGGTGCTGGTGGTATTCTGTGGGGTTGGAGGCATTGAGAGCCCTCATAGCTGGGCCACCCTGAAGACTAAAGGTCCCAGGCCTAGAGAGCTGGCTCCCACTTCCAGAATGGCCAAGGGGAGGTAGGTAGTAGGTTCCTCTGTATTCCATTTGTCCCACCTGCAGATTTCCGGAGCAGACTCACCCAAGGGGGTTGGACTCCTGAAGGTCAGACAGAGAGGGGGACAAAGGAGATCCAGGGGCCTGCAGCTCTGCCAGCCCCGCCCATTTCTTTTGGAGAGGGGACCTGCTCTGCCCTGGGTCCATGGGACTCCCTACTCCCACCTGCCTCCCTTGGCCAGTTGGTCTTTCTCGGAGTCTCCTCCTCTCCCTCTTTCATGAGGGAATGGGGGGTAGGGAGCAGTGGGGGCTCCTTGTGCTGGGACCTCCCCTCACTCCCCACCCAGACAGATGCTGGCGGCTGCACAAAGTCTAGTCCAGGCAGTTAGTTGTGTGCAAGACCTGAGTGTTTTTTGTTTTTTTTCTCCTGGGTGATTTTTAGGAAAATGTTTTCTCGTCTTCTATTTTCTTTTTGTTGTTGTTGGTTTTTTCTCTTTTTTTCCATTTTCTTTTTTCAAAGCTCATTTTATTGGGGGCTCTTACAGCCCCTACAACCATCCATGCATCAATTGTACCTAGCATCTTTGTATACATGTTGCCATTGTGATTTGCCAAACATTGACTTTCTGTTTGAGTCCTTGGTATCGGTCTTCCTTCTTCAAGGGGTGCTTCCTCGTGGGCTCTCTGCTCTGGCCCAGTGTCCCAGCTTCACTTCTCTGCGTCTTTCCAGCCCAGTCTTTTCTGGTGCCCCTACCCCACCCTGGCCCTCTATGTTGGCTTCTTGCTCTTTTAACTCTAGCTCTGGTCACTCTCTTTCTTTGTAGCCTCCTGGCCCCACCCACCCCCAGACTCCTACTGGTCCCGAGGTGGTGTGCCCCACTGAGTGGCACTCAGATACTGCGCCTTTCTCACCCCCTGGGTTGGCAGGTTGGGTTGGCGCCCTGTGGACTCTGCCCCTTTACAAATAATTAGACCAAGGACAAGTGTCTTGGGGGATGGGAGGACTAATAATAGCCCCAGGAGCAGCTGGGGGGGATGGGGGTTGTCTGGACAGGCCTGGCCTGGGCAGCTCAAAGGGCCCTGAAAGGGCAGAGCTGGAAATAGAGAGGGCTGCTAGGGGGAGGGGAGGAGCTCTGGTGGCCACCAGCAGGGTGTGGGCACCCCCCTGGGCAATAGCACCTGGTCTTGGCTGGTGGGGTGGCGAGGGCATTCCCCACTGGGTTTCTCTCCGTCCGGTGGGGGAGGGGATAGAAGATCCACGGGGCTGTAAGCCACTTCCCTGGACCTCACAGCCACATGAGTCCTGGCCCCAGGCACTCTGGGAAATGCTGACTGTGGCAGCCAGGAGAGAGGCCGGTGGTCCTCAGCTCTCTGTACCCCCAGGATCAGCATGGGTGGGACAGGCTATGGGCCCAATTTCCCCCCGGGAATCTAGAAGGAAGAACAAGGTCTCCCCTTCCCTGCATCTCCCTACTCTGCATCCAGCATAGTGACCCATCCTGAAAGCAGGTGGTTCCGCTGTGCCTCGGGACGAGGTGGGCATGGGATGGGTGAGCTTGTAGAAGGCTGTGAGCTCTCCTCTTATTTGATGGGGCCCCTCTGCCCACAGCCAGGCATGGTCCTCGGCAGGAGACACTGAAAACCACCCAGGGGACCTCAGTGCTTGGGGTGGGAGGGTTAGAACTGGAGAGGGCGCTGTGGACAAACAGCAGGGACTGGAGCTCAGAGTGAGGGGGCTGATCCGAGGATTCCAGGTGGGCCAGGCCCCCAGCTCAGTACTCTGTGCACTGCGCTTCCTCCTTGACTGTCCCCAGCCCAGCAGGTGTTACCTCTGTGCCAAGCATATGCAGGAAACCGTTTATTCTCAGCCAAGGTCACCGGGCCCCTAGGGCTGCAGAAGCCAATGGGAACTCCCCATGGCCGCAGTGTCTCTTCTCTACTGCTCCACTCACCCCAGGCTGGGTCCCCCTTGTCCTCTCGGTGCTGGGGTCAGGCCCCCCACTCCAGTGATGGCGGACCCTACGGGACTCCCCCACCCCCCTTCAGGGTGGAAGAGGAGGAGAGATGCACGCCCCCAGCCGGCCCCCATCCTCCACAAGTCTTCCCTCTGTATCTTTGAACACCTCTTTCCCAGGAATTCTGCGGGTCCCTGGAGGACCACCGGAAAGCCGAGAGTGCCCACACTGAGCTTGGGTGGGGGGTGGGGGGTGAGAACGGCTCACGTCTTGAGCATTTCTGCCTGAGGCTGGGGGGGAGCTGCGGGGGGTGGCACTTGCTACCAGCAGACCCAGGCAGCCTGTGGTTCTGATACAGAGGAGGCAGCTGCATGGAGAGCCCTTCTGCTGGCATCTCGGGGGAGGCACTGACCAGGCTACCCGACCAGAACACACCCCTCTGTCTGATGGGTGCCCCGCTGCCTGGCGCCTCTCCCATCTTCCGGTTTCCTCCTTCCGGCTGGCTTTGACTCCTGCCCAGGCCTGTCGCCCCTTGGGGAGGGAGGGGCAGCCTCTGGCCCTCCCCAGAGTGGCTCGGGCGCCATCTGCAGGGCTGCTGCTCAGGCCGGAGGGGTGCTGCCCCCTGGGACCGGCTAGAGGTGAAGTCTGCAGGAAAGCTCCTGGGAGGCTTTGGGGCGCAGCAGGAGTTCCCTTGAACCTTTTGTTTCCTTGGAGGAAAAGCAAGCATTTAGGGACACCCTTTTCATTAGGGCAGGAGAGAGAAGGGGCTTTCTACTCCGGTAAAGAGGTGCACTGTCAGAAACTCACAGGGGGCACCTCCACCCTGTCCTGTAGGGTCCCAGTGGGTCCTCAGCCACTCAATGGCAATTGTGTTTGGGTTTGTTTTGGGGGGGTTTTGTCCTCTCATTTAGAGGAGTCCTGCAGGTGACCTCAAAGTCGCTGGTTCAAACCTACCTGTTGCTCTGCAGGAGGAAGGTGAGGCCGTCTGCTTCCAAAAAGATGCACAGCCTCCCCTCCCCCTCTCCTTGCTGGGCAGTTCTCCTGTCCTGCAAGGGGCTCTGAGTCAGAACCGACCTGCTGGCTGGGCATTTGGGGTTTTCCTCATTAGGAAGGTGAGTTCCTCTGACCAATGGGGTCTGTTGCCACGGGCGGGAGGGTCAGGCAAGCTCTGCAGGAGGCTGGCCAGCTTCACGGGGGTTGGGGGAGGTGTTGGGGGGCCAAGCCTGCTCTTTGGTTTCCCAGGCACCACAGGGCAGGCTGGCCGGGCCCCCTCCTCCTCTTACACGGCCTCACTGCCATGCCTGGGTCCCCATGGAGCCCAGCAGGCCCTTGGTCCCAGATAGCAGCTGTGGGGTGGGAGGAAAGCAGAAGAACACAGTTCTTCAGAGGGGCAAAGCAGAGGGGTCCTGGGAAGAGGTGCTGAGGCCCCCCAGCCGGCCACCCAGAGCGCCTTCCTGGAGACAGGGGCCACCAGGGACAGTGAGCGGGGGTCTAGACCACAGTGTAGCTGAGCCCTGCCTGAGCCTCCTCGTCACTATCCCCTGCCCCCTCAGACCTGTCCTTTCCCAGCAGATGGCTCAAGGCAACACCTGGAGGGAGGAGGACAGGAGAGAGGCAGCTCCGAGCGTCAGGTGTGCGTGCTCCTCCGCACATGCTCCTGTAAGCACGCTGACATGCAGGCCCAGGGGGCTGGAGGTTCGGCAAGGAGGCTCCTGGAAGCCCGGTGCCCAGGCCGGGCCCTACCCTCCCGTGGCCTTTGGCTGCCCTCCCTTCTCAAGGACTTCCTGGGTGCCCCCCCCACCCCATCTCCCTTTGCCAGACGGGGAGAGCCCCTCGGTGACCCGCCTCCTGGCCACCCCTCCCCGCCCGGCTGCCTCACTCCTCCTCATTGTCTCGGATGCTGGGACTTGGGTTTCAGGAGGCACAATAGTTACATTCTCCAGCCCTGATCGCTGCAGGCCCGGCCTCTGGCTCCCCTTGAGATTGGGTTTCCCGTGCCCGGGACACTCCGGAATTGGGGAGGAGGGGCACGCGAGGGCATGGGAGGTGCCCTGAACCACATCAGCCCTTCAAAGGACAGGGTGCCGCCGCCACTGCCTAGACACCCCAGCCTGGAGCACCCCCGCCCTACCCAGGCTGCTGCTCAAACCCAGGGCCCCGGGGAGGGGCCAGAGGTGTTTGGTGCAGAGTGTACAGTGGGGAGAGACCAGGGAGTAGAGGCAGCATTGCCACACATGTGCGTGTGCCTGGGCATGTTCGGCGTGGGTGGGGGCGGTGCTCACACACACAGGGGGGTGTCCACCTTCCCCCAGAGTCAGGAGAGGCCATGGGGTGGCTGGGCAGCAGGGTTCTCTGAAGTGGAGTGTTCCCATTAGCGAGCCAAGCTGCCTCCCTCACCTAGCGGTAGCCAGAAATAGCTCCCGGCTTATGGCTGGGAAAATATATATATTAACAACACGCTGTCACGGGGGTTTCTGTGCAGCGTGGGGCTCCTCCTGGCAGCCGGCGAGGCCAGCTCCCGGGCTCTGCAGAAAGCGCCAGAAGTCCTGTTGGAGACACACAGGCCCGCATGCCCTCGCCCTCGCTGAGCGGGGCTGGCTGAACTGGGAGAGGAAGGGGGGTTGGAGACTGGGCTGTGAGGGGGAAGGAAAGAAGGACAGAGGACAGAAGGGAGCAAAGGAGAGGCCTGGCATCCGAGGGACAGGTCCCAGAAAGAGGAACCTTGAAGCTGGCAGAGCTAAGGAGAAACTGGGAAGCGAGGGTCTGGGCTGAGGCCTGCCCTGGTGGGAACACTGTGTGTGTCGGGGAAGTCACAGAGGGCATGTGGGGAACCAACAGGGGACTGGAACCCCATTGCCCAGCCTGGCTCTGCACTCGCTGAGACAGAGTGCAGGTCTATTGCCTGCCCCTTCACAGCACTTGCTTCTAGAAGCTTCCACACAAACGGGCCAGAGTTCCACAGCGCCACGGGCAGGGGAGGCAGCGGCTTGGATGCTTAGGTGGCATGAGTAGGCAGGTCCCAGTGGACAGATGGATGGACAGCAGAGCCGCTTGTGTGACCCACAGGCCAGCCTAGTCCCGGCAGCATGGAGAAGGAGCTGTGGGCTCTGAGACCCTCTTCATGAGGAATGGGGATGCTGTCTAGGCAGCCCAGCACTAACGGGCAAGGGGAGGCGGCTTCTGCCTTGAAGGGACCCCTAGCTGTCCTTGGTGGGAGGTGGGAGATCCTTGGGCCTAGTGGGTGGTGGCCATGTCCCCTGGTCCCTGGAGGGAGGCTCTCCTCTCTCCGGGAAGCCGTGGTCTTTGGAGGGGGCACAAGGAGGGGGCCAGGCTTTGAACTGGGGATGGGAACTCAGGGCACCCGGAAACTGGAAGAGCTTCCGAGGACCGGGCCACGGGCCGGACTGCAGAGGGGAGAGTGGGAGTGGGCACCTGCCAGCCCTGCTCCTGCCTCTCCACTTAACTTGCCCACAAGCCACCAGCTGGTTCATTGTCTCCACTGGGAAAGCCAACTCCGGGGGCCTCCCTGTGTGGGCCGGGGGCTCTCATCCATGCCTGCCCACCAGACACGGACCCCCCAGGGGCCTCTGGGAAGGCGGGTGGTGGCGGTGGAACGGAGCGCGGCACACGGAACAAGGGTCACAGTCAAGTGGTTGAGAAGGCCGGCACCTAGAGTTGCCCACGAGGCGGTGGTGCCCCAGCTGCCGGGCGGCGCGTCCCTGTCTGGGCTATTGGCAGTGGGCAGCTCGCGGGGCCTGCGAACGGGAGATAAAGAGTCCAGGCCGAGCGTTTTCTCTCGCTAACTGTGGATTTGTGTGTTTGTTCAGCTGGTGGCTCTGATAAGCCCCATTCTGCCAGATAAAAGCCAGCAGCCCTGAGAGGGGGCCGGAGGAGCGCGAATAAAACCACTGCGCCTCCCTTTGCTGCCACGCCACCATCCCCGGTCCTGGGTGACCACTGGCCCGGAACCCTGGGTGGCAGGGAGGGAGTCGAGGCCTGGGGTACTGCCGTGCCTAGTGACATTGGACGCTGCTGCCCCAGGCCGGTGCCAGCCCCGGGGCACAGCTCCCGCTCCCCGGAGACTCTGGAGAGCAGCAGCAGGCCTGGATCTGGGGGCAGGACTCCTCACAGAGCAAACTGCCTGCCCGTCTTGCCCATCAGCCATCCTGGGAGCCTGCCAGGATGGGACCCTGTCTGCCTGCCTGAGCCGCGTCCCTGAGATGAGGCAGCAGACCGGGGCCTGGCACCCGTCTTGTCCCTCAATGCCCTCGTGATGCCCATGTGCGGGCTTGCTCCCATGGGGGCTTTGGCAGCTCTGGAAGGGAGTGGTGGTGGCTCTGCCCTTCCCAGGCCCTCCCTGCTCGTAGTATGGCCCCCACAAGGCAGGTGGTGGGGCTCTGGCCACAGCTGCCCCTGCCGCTGGGCTGGCTTCTGAGGCTGGAGGCTGGGCCCGGGCTTCCAGTGTGTCTGCCTTTTGTCCCGAGGCTGAGCGGAGCATGCTGGGGGCTGGCGGTGGCGGCATTGTGGGCCCTGGCTGGGACCACCAGCCGTAAGATGGCTGCCAAGGTTTAAAATGGCTGCCAGCAGCGGGCGGGCGGGCGAGCTGAGCTCGGAGCCATGTGACAGCGGCACCGGGGCCCATGTCGGGGACCTGGCTCCCGTTCGCCTAATATATTGCGTCCGCCCGCAGCAATGAGGGGGGACAATGTTTTTTGGGGGGGTCCCATTTCTGGGTTTACACAGACTTGCTGCTGGAAGCGCCTTCCCGGAGCCTCCTGTCCCCGCCTCGTGGCTGGCCCAGCTCCATCTCATTTTCACCTTCTCTCTCTCCGCTCGGGCCCTGGCCTGAGTGTGCACCAGCGGAGCACAGGGGCGCGGGCTCTGGCTCCCCGCCACCCTGGCGGTGGCCAGCCATGCCCCGGCCTTCCTCCTCTTCCTCTTCCTCCTCCTTCTCCTCCTCCTCCTTCTCCAGCCTTGGACCCTGGCCTGGAGGACTGAGTGGGCATAAGCTGGGCCTGGGGCTGGAGGGTGTCGGTTCACGGGGACCCTGAGCCTGCACACCCATTCTTAAATCCATGCCTGCCGGAGCAGCAGCCTGGGGGGGCGGAGGGGGGGGGGGCGCTGGGCTCTAAGAGGCCCAAGAGTGGAAGCCTCGGCCTCTCCCTCCCAGGCCTTTGACCCCGTCAGACCCCGGGACACAGGAGTGGGCTCAGGTGACGGAGACACTCAGCCCACTTGTGGGGCAGAGAGCTTGCCCTGCGGAAACGTGCGCAGGCTCTGCCCTGAGAGGGCCCCCAGCAGAGATGGCCCCAGGTGGCGTCCTCTGTCCCTACCCTTGAAATCACCCCTGGGCTGAGCACCAGACAGAGGTGAGAGGGCTCGGCTCAGTCTGCAGGGGCCAAGGGAGCTCCGTCATCCTTGGGGCTCCAGGATGAGACTTACTGCTTTCCGGGTTAAACAACAACCAAACAAGGTTAAGAATGGGGGAGGGGGTGGCCTGCCCTTGTCTACTGGCCACACAGAGGCAGGTAGGCCACCAGGAGTGTGACTGACCCCCTCAGCCTGAGCCAGGCAGGGCGTTTGCTGTGAGAACTGGGCTGGGGGTGGGGGGTGCGGGATGGGAGGGGAATATTCTGCCTGCCCACCTCCTTCCCCATCTCCCTCCCGGAGGGCCAGCGGGACCCCGCTGCCCCCATCTCCTGGGCTGGCCTTGTTCCTGCTGGTCCCTCTCTAGTGGCCTGACTGGCAGGCCAGTGTGGTGGGGACTCTTGGGCCAGCAGGCCGGTTGGAGATGAGACCAGGAGAAGCCCCTGCCCATGCCAGGGCACCCCTGTTCAGATGGTACCCCCATGTTGTCCCCTCATGAGCAGCTGATTCTTTAACAAATGCCTGCCCACCACCAGCCCTGGCCCCCCTCTCTGCCAACCTCCCGCCAGCTGTCGTGCCTGGGCAGGCATTTGGGAGGTCCCCGTTGTGCCCCTGGCACACAAAGCTTCGAGGGCATGGGGGGTGGGGGCGGGGGGCTTTCCCAAGCTCAGCAAAATATTCACACGCACACTCCACCCTGCCCCCAGCCCCGTGTGCTCCCACCACACAATGGGCCCTTGTCTCGGGGCTCCCTTTGAGCAGCTGTGGCACTGGGGCATGAGACAGTCCAGACAGGCTGGCACAGAACGGGTGGCGGCATCAAGGGCAGACCTCCCCCTCTGGGTTGCCAGGCGCTGCCTTGCAAGTGCAGAGGTGGAGTGGGGGTGGGGGTGCGGCCGACAGGGATGGAGTTAATTAAGTCTGGGAAGGGGGCTGCCGCCGCCACCCCCCTCTGGGAGGGTAGAGTGTGTGAGAAGCTGGGGGACCCTGGGGTCCACCCCTGCTGTGGACAGAGGGTGGCTTCCCCCGGGTGTCTTTTGCTATTCCTAGGCCAGGCTGCTCAAGCAAGAGTGGCTTGGCCCCAGGGCACAGCAGGCAGTGTCTGGAGATGTGGGTGACTGTCACAGTTGAGTGGTGCTGGCATCTCGTGGGTGCAGGCTAGGGACGCCTCTCCAGGTCCTGTGGGCACAGAACAGCCCCCGCAGCAGAGTGTGACCCTGCCCAAATGTCGGCAGGGCAAAGAGGGCACCCCTGTGTGGGGTGTGAGCCTGCCCTTTCTCCCCCCTCCTCTGGCTTCCCTGCGTCATTGGCTGGGGAGGGCAAGCAGGTGGAGTGGAGGGGTTGGCCAGTCCAGGCGGGCAGCACCCCTGGCTTGGCTGGGTTTCATGAGACATTGGGTCTTGATCGGTCCTCACCTTTGTGTCTCCTGCAGAATCCGGACAATCAGATAGTTCCAACCAGCAAGGAGATGCGGACATCAAACCACTGCCCAATGGTCAGTACCCCC
>NW_022103927.1:4460385-4462994 GCF_000313985.2 Echinops telfairi | reverse complement strand
AGGGCCCTCTACCAATCCAGGTCCTGAAAGGGGTTCCTGGCTTCTCTGTGGTGTAGACAAACAAGGAAGGGGGAGCCCCACTGTCCCCACTGTGGGGCTCCGCAGGGTGCAGGAGACGCTCGGGGTCCGAGGCTCCTCTGACTCAGGCCTCCGCACCCAGCCGGCAGGTGTGCCTTGGAGACCACCTGCACGGGGCACCCGGCAGGCAGGCAGGCAGGCGGCACTAACAGCCTCTGTGCTGGCGGGGAAGCTTCCCTGACGTCAGGGACTGTCCAGCAGATGACAAGCTCTCACGGGGCCGTCTCCTCCCCTGTACCCCCACCCCCACCCCCCGACAGTGTAGACCAACCCACCTCAAAGGTTGGGCAAGATTCAGCGTGGGTGGAAAATGGGAAATGGAGCTTGGGGAGGAGGGAGCAGGAAGGGCTTCGGGAAAAACATACAAGCAGCCCCCCTGCACCCCCACACCCCAACCTGGCCCTGCCTGGCACCCGCTCACTCCCTGTTTTCCCTCTGCAGGGCACTTAACTTTCCAGGACTGTTTTGTGACTTCCGGGGTCTGGAATGTGACCGAGCTGGTGAGAGTATCACAGAGTAAGTGGCTCTGTTCCTTCTGGGCCAGGAGCAGCCCCCTCCACCCCTGGGCTCAGCAGGGAGGGGGTGTTGCCAGTGTAGGACCCAGATGACCCGGTGTCTCCTAGGGGCTGAGGGGGACAGACAGGGCTTCCTGAGACACCCTCTGCTCCTGTCACCGTCCGGGGGGAGCAGAGTCAGCCAGATGCACTGGGGCTCTAGTCTCCACAGTTTTGATGATGGGGGTGAGGGGTGGGGGAGACAACAACCAAAGGACTCTTCCCCAAGGACCCCCATTCCCCACCTCACTCAGGAGGAGTTTCTTCCGCAGCCTGGGCAGCCTGTCTATCAGCCAGGCTTCTGGGAAGCTGTTTGTGGCAATGAAATAGGCCCCTTTGCACCCCCCCCACCCAAGGTCCCCTCCAGTCTCACCCCTGCTGCTCTTCCCCAGCTCCTGTTGCTACGGCCTCGGGCCCCAACTTCTCGTTGGCAGACCTGGAGAGCCCTAGCTACTACAACATCAACCAGGTGACCCTGGGGCGGCGGTCCATCACCTCCCCTCCTTCCACCAGGTGAGTCCGGCCCCTTGCCCTCCCACCTCCACCCGACCCCCCACCCCCGACTCAGCTGTCCCAGGTGCGGCCTACAGGCTCCTGAATGTCACCCTGCACCCTCATGGTTCTGAGGGTCCCTTAGCACCCATGCTAAGCTTCCTACTCAGTGTGGCTGGGACCAAAAAAGTCCAATGAGAAAGGACTGTGCCCTGTGAGCCAAGACATGCAAGGGGTGGGGACAGGGTACCGGGTGGGCACTCTGGAGAGGGAGAACCCCTTCTGGGACGGCCTCAGATGGCTTTGGAAGCCAGGCGGAGGTGTTTAGACTTTGCCCAGGAGCAGGAGACCCCTGGGTGTTCTAACCCTAAAGGGTTCTAAGCAGAGGGTGCCATGGCTGGGTGTTCCGGAAAGTTCCTCCAGCAGTGGGGGTGTGGACAGGACTGGTGGCCAGTTAGAAGGCCACCTGACAGGAGGAAGTAGTGGAGGGGGGTTCAGGAGGTGGAGGGCCGCCCAGATTGTGTGGGGGCAGGGTCGCAGAATCCTCCTAGAACAGCAGGAACGAAGCTTTATCATCCAAACTCACGGAGCTGAGGGCAGCCAGGGAGAATGGGTGCCCTCTTGAGTTTCCTCAGACTGGGAGTCAAAAGCCCCGTCTGTTCTCCCGAACTCACGAGCGGCTGGTGGGTTTCGAACTGCCGGTCTTGGGGGGTTGCAGCCCAAGGCGGAACCACTCTGCCATCGCCCCATGGCCCTGTGGGACCTTTTGATCATTCGCCACCTTGGCTGTGATCTCTCTCGGAGGGAGCGCTGTGCTGAAACGCAGGGGCGAGGGAGGCACAGAGGCCAGGGTTTTGCCAAAGCCCTCTGACTTGGCTGCTCGCAGAGCAGTGGTCCCAGGCAGGGATGGAGGGAGACGGGTGGGGCAACCGGCTTGAGAGGCTAGGGGGCACGTCCCAGCCTCAGCCCCTGTGACCCTTCTCTTCCCCCTGGTCCAGCACCACCAAGCGCCCCAAGTCCCTCGATGACAGCGAGATGGAGAGCCCTGTGGACGAGGTGTTCTATCCCGGGACAGGCCGCTCCCCGGCCGCCGGCAGTAGCCAGTCCAGCGGGTGGCCCAACGATGTGGACGCAGGTATGGACCTGATGGGGCCTCCTCTTCCCACGGGCGCCCCCGCCCCCATCAGGGGGTGTGACCGACAGCTCTGTCAGCCTGCAGCAGGGGGTCACGATCTCCCCGCCCCAACTTGCTCCTTCTCTGCACACTTAGCTGGAGAGGTGCCCTCCCCCACTCCCCCTGGTTGCCCACCTGCCTGTCCTCACCTTTCTAAGCAGTCCCTCAGCTTGCTGCCGCCGTGGTGGCATGAGGGGTGGGACGCTCCTTGCTTAGGGCAGCTAGGTGTACCCTAAGTGTGGCAGGGCAGAGGATCCCCGGGGTCTCACGGTCCTGGCAAACACTAGATGCCAGCTGCACCCCCCACCCCC
>NW_022103927.1:4442533-4459739 GCF_000313985.2 Echinops telfairi | reverse complement strand
CCCCCCGAATGCAGGCCCAGGGCTCCTGAGAGGAGCCAAGCGGGGCTGGGCCTGAGGGAAGGTCCTCTAGCCAACCCCACCCCCCACCCCACCACCAAAGGAGGTGCCCCTCTGCAGAATGGAACTCGCCCCTTCCCAAGGTCTCCTCTCTGCTGGCCAGAACCTGGGCCAGCTGCAGTCTAGTCCTGAGGCTTCCTCGGGGGAGACTGGAGGCCAGAGAAGAGGGCTTCTGGGAAGGGATGGCTTCAGGAGGAACTGCACCAGGCAGGGTCTCAGGGCTGTGTGCGTAGCTAACTCTGGGGGGGCACCCCAGAGACCCACTTCTCCAGGGGTACCCCTTTCTCCCCAGCCTGTGTTTGCTCCTTCCTCAGTTGTATGCTCGCCCCTCTGCCCCTTCTGCACCTCCCAGCAGCCCTGCCCTGTCCCCTCATGTCCCCCTGCCACACCCCAGCGCCCACACTGCCCTCTATTTTCCTCCGACACCCCCTCCCCTCCCTCATGCTGTTTCCCCAGCTACCGACAAATCGCCAATTATGCAGCCCAGCTGCAGGACGGGCAACAGCTGGGGAGGTGCTGCGCTGTGGTGGGGACAGCTGTGCACAGCTGGTGGGGAGCCCCCCCCTCCCCACCATGCCAGCTATCAGGTGGCACACAGCTGCCGCCAGATAGCACCTCTGCTGGCAGCGCGTCCTCCCTCCCCCTCCTCTTGCCTCCGTAGTGAAAATGGTTCTTATTTCTCTGTTCTGGAAATTCCCCTCCCCTCCAGCCCCCCCCCTCCCCACCATACACACACACTTCCACTCCCACCACAGCAGATTCAGGGTGCCTCTTAAAGGTGCTAGCTCTGGAGTTTGATCTATCTCCCACCCCACCTCCAGCCCCCTCCAGCCTCAGCACCTCTAAGCACAGTCCAGGTCAGCAGCCTGAGTGGCCACCCGTCCAGGGGAGCACTGCTGCCCAGACGTCACCCACGGGGCTTTGTCCTGGTGTCCTCTGGACACCATGGTCGCTGGGCACAGGGATGCCTTAGGTTGGTGACATCAGGCTCCTAGAGGCAGAGCTAGGGGGGTGGGAGGGTGTCCCCGCATTTCTTCTGCCAAATGCTATGACCGCAGCTAATACCAGGGCTCAAGCAGAAAGCAGATGTTTTGAGGATGATGATGGCAACACATGTACACATGTGCTTGACACAATGGGTAGATGGATGGATTGTGATGAGTTGTATGAGCCCCCAATAAAATGATTTAAAAAGAAACCCCTCAGGACCAATCATGAGAGTAGCGGTACCAGGAGGGGAAGGGGAAGGTGGGGAAGAAAGGGGGAACCGATCACAAGGCTCTACATATAACCCCCTCCCTGGGGGATGGACAACAGGAAAGTGGGTGAAGGAAGATGTCGGACAGTGTAAGACATGAAAAAATAATAATTTATAAATTATCAAGGGTTCATGAGGGAGGGGGGCTGGCAGGGAGGGGAAAAATGAGGAGCTGATACCAAAGGCTCAAGTATAAAGAAACGTTTTTGAGGATGAGGGCAATAAATGCACACATGTGCTTGAGACAGTGGATGGATGGATGGGTTGTGATAAGAGCTCTACGAGCCCCCAATGAAATGATTTTTAAAAGAAAAGAAATGATCTTAATATGGCAAAAAAAAAAAAAAAGATCTTTAGTAACCTATAACCCTGCGCCCATGGGCACAGAAAGTCCTCTCTGCATTCTGGGGGAAGCCCCTCCTAGGCTGCCCTCGGCCCTCTTGCCTTGCACGCCCTGCTGAGCTCGGCACCTGCTTGTCGGGACTGGCATGGCCCCCTTGCTCAGCCCCTGCCCAGCGCACGCCGCTCCCCACCCCCTGCCACTCCAGTCACCTGGCAACCCAGGCCAGCCTCAGCCGTGGAAAGAGCCGAGTGGGGAGGGATGACCCGCTGGCTTCCGCCCTCCTGTGCTCCCACGCCCGCTAAACCTGCCCTGTTGCTGGTTCCTCCCCCCCAGGCCCGGCTTCTCTAAAGAAGTCAGGAAAGCTGGACTTCTGCAGTGCCCTCTCCTCGCAGAGTGGCTCCCCACGCATGGCTTTCACCCACCACCCACTGCCTGTGCTTGCTGGAGTCAGACCAGGTGAGACATGGGGGGGAGGGCGCCATCCACGGGGTTGGGGGGTGCTGCGGGGAGGCAGCCAAACACAAGGAGCGGCCCCAGGCTTTCGGAGTGGACAGGCAGTAGGGCCAGTGGGTGGGCCCAGGGCGAGAAACCTTCCCTCGCCCACCCGCCAGCCAGCAACCTGGCTGCCCTGGGCCTCCCCACCTGGCCCTCTCTGGGCTGCTGCTCTCTCTCACCTGCCTGCCTAACCTGCCCAGTGTGTGGTCCCTGCAGTCTGCTCCCTCACTACGGAGGCCTCAGGCGGTCCTTGTCCTCAGCTCTGCTGCCCCAGGGACTGCTGCCCTGGCATTCACCCGGGTAGACGTGTGGGTGCTAACTGCAGGGAGGGGTCAGGTGGCTGGCTTCTCAGGACTAAGAAACAGGGGGGCTCCCCTGCCTCTGATTTAGAGCCTTCTCAGCAAGGGACTCCTAGCGACCCTATCCGCAGGACGGGGCAGAGCCGCCCCTGTGAGTTTCCTGACGAGAGCAAGAGAGGCTGGTGGTTTCAAACTGCTGGCCTTGAGGGTCGCAGCCCAGCCCACAGCCACCGTGCCACCCCCAGGTCAGCGAAGCAGGGGGCGAGGAATTCAGGCAGGAGGTTGGGCTTGCTGGCCCCTGGCCCCCATGACGCCCTCACTCCCCTCTGCACTCCATCCGCCACTAAGGGGCCGAATGGGCTCGAACTCCGGCTTGTGCACATGCACATGCTGGCCCCGCAAACCCCTGGGCCCCTCTGTGGGACACTGGGAAGGGTAGGTTCGGTTCCCCAGCTTCCTCCTCCAGGCCTCCTGGCCTGGAGCCCAGCAGCTAACGGCTAACGGCGCTGGGCAGGGCGTGGCCGCCAGCAGCGGGGGCGGGAGTGGAGGGCCCAGGCCGGCTCTGCTCAGCTTTTATGAACTCCAGAGAGCAGCCAAGTTTCCTCGGCCCCCAGTGAAACTGAGAGCGAGCTGATTGGAAACAGACCGGGCTGGGGGTGGGGGGGAAGGAGCGAGGGGCTGGCTTGCGGCAGCAGCGGCTGATGGGAAGGAAGAGCTGGGGCCTGCGCAGGGGTGGGCAGGGCGTGCACCAGGGCACGCGTGAGTGAACCAGCCAGCTTGGGCCCCGGCACGGCAGCGTGGTTGCCCTCCGTGTGTGGAAACGAGGGGGCACTGCCCCAGGTCCTGGCCAAGTCACCCAGAGCTTCTGCTTGCTCTCCGCCCTTCCCTAGGGCCTCCCACCCAGGGCCTGGGCCTCCCCAGGTGCCCCAAACCCCATCCCCAGGAGAAGTGCTGCGTTTTTCAGAAACCAAATACACGCAAACAGCACAAACCATGACAGATAAATCGCAAGATTCCCCCCCTGCCCTGCCAAGACAGACGCCAAAGCCTATACCTGCAGGACCCTGCCTGGCCTACTTAGCTCTAATGCTGACCCCAACTTCAAGCAGAGTCCCGACACAGCAGCCCCCAGATTTCCAATTTTTTGGCCCCAGTATTGCACGGCAACCTTCCTTGATCTCCACGGCGAGGTGTTTGTATGTGTGCCAGGCCTGCTCTCACTCCCACGCTCCTTCCCCTCCGGCTTCCCCCTGTTCCTCCGAGGAACACTGTGGGTTGTCGCTGCCCACCCCCCACCCCCCGGGCTGGCCCCTACTGCTGCCCTCCTGACACCCTCATGTCCCCCGTGCTGCAGGGAGCCCCCGGGCCACGGCGTCCGCGCTCCACTTCCCCTCGACATCCATCATCCAACAGTCGAGCCCCTACTTCACCCACCCGACCATCCGCTACCACCACCACCACGGACAGGACTCGCTGAAGGAGTTCGTGCAGTTTGTGTGTGCCGACGGCTCGGGCCAGGCCGCCGGACAGGTGAGTCCGGGGCGCCCCACCCCCGGAGCCCCGCTGCCGTCTCATCTCTGTGTCTGTCTGTCTGTCTCGGGGCTCACCGGGAGAGGACCAGAGAGCTGGGAGGCCCCTGGGGCGGAGCAGCAGGGAGCCAGTAGCAGTGCCAAATACTCCATTCTCAGGGCCTTGGTCTGGGGTGGAGGTGGGAGGGGCACCCGGTGATCAGGGCTGGCTGTCATGGTCCAGAGAGGCAAGGCCAGTGTCTGGGCCCAGCTTACTGGGGCCCCTTGTCCTCCCTTCCCTGTGGTCTCTCGACTGCGATCGGTCCAGCCCAGCGCTGGACTCCGACCTGCTCACATAGGGCCTAGGCCAGAGATTCCCTTTCAGTGTCGGCACAGTGGACGCTTGGGGCCCGCTGGGTCTCTGGGCTGGAAGAGCTGCCTGGTCATTTTTAGGATGGTCAGCAGCACCCTGACACTGGCCCACCTCCCCCCCACAGATGCTGCATGCCCCCCCACAGGGGATCTGCACTTTTAGAAGGAAGACCCCCCCATTCCAAGGGGGGCATTATCCCAGTGGCCTGACTCTTCACAGGTGTCACCAAACTGGGTTCTAGAGCCTCTGACACCCTTCTCCCAGGAGAGGGACCAGCCTCACAGCGATCCTGCTCACCAGGGGGTCCCAGGCCCTGGTCACTGACGAGTGCCAACTCGGGGCCGCTCGAGCCAAAGGACCCATCCCAGAAGCCAGTGGGCCAGAGCTGGGACAGTGGTCAGCGTGCAGTCTTCTGGGGTGGTTCCAGCGGGAGCCCAGTGGCCTCTAGACCCCGGGGAAGGCTCTATAGCCCCAGCAGCAGGCTGCCTTGTGAGAAACCCTGTCTCTTCTCAGGTCCAGCCATCCCCACTGAAGAGCCTTGTCAGAGGCTGGGGGGGGGGAGGATGCACGGTGGGCCCAGGTGGGGAAAGATTCCTGGAGGACCCCCGTGGGTCCATAGAGGGCTGTGGCCCTGCACTGACCCAGGGCCCGCCCTGCCTGAGTGGGCATTTGTTGAATGCTGGCTGATTCAGAGTGGGGACTGGGCGGGGGAACGTATCCCTGCCACTCCCAGGCCGTCTGCCCCCCGCTGCGCGCCATACACGCCCCCCACCCCTGGATCTCGTGTGTCACTCAGAGCAGAACCCCCACCTGTCCCGTCCTCTGCACTTTCTCCTTCAGCTTTCCTTGTCTCCTGTCCCGTCCGCCCTCAAGGGACCCTTTCGCTGACTCTGCAGCTTCTTAGTGCACACGGAGCCTCTCCCATCTCTCTGCACGTGCTCTGTCCAGTTTGAGGGGTATGGAGGGAGAAGGGCATCACCCGCCTAGCTCCGGGCAGGCACCCCGCCCCCACCCCACCCAGGGGTGTGGGCCATGGAGTTTGGCATCCCAGGACCAGAGGGGCCTGGGACATTGCCTTTCAGCCTCCTTGCCTGCCAAGGTACCTGAGGTTTGGAGCTCAAGTGGGCTGACTTCAGGGCCACCAAACCCCAAGGGGTCAGGCCTGACCCACAGGACCACAGGGACAGGGGGGCGGGCGGGCGGTCTCTCTGGCCACAGTAAAGGCTGGGTCCTGGCCTTCACCCTTGTCTGTTCAGGCTGACAGGCTCACTCTGCCTGGAAGAATCCCTTGAGGCAGGCTCTTGCTCTGAGTACAGCCTGGACAAAATGCAGCCCGAGGGGCTGCAGACAGCTCCCCTGGTCAAGCAGCAGAGAGTCCCACCCCTGCCCCGTGGAGGGGAGCCTTGTTCCTCATGTTTGTTGTGCTGAAGGGGCAAAGGAGAGTGATTGGAGGGGACCCTGCTCAGTGGGAGTCCCCACCGCCACCACCCCTGAGCCGCTGAGAGAGGTTAGCAATGGCCCTGTGCTCACGGAATGGGCCAGAAACTTGGGACTCCATCAGGGTGACCCACCGCAGGGAGGGCGTGTGCCAGCCTGGGCTTGCTCCCCAGCCTCCTGTAGAGCCATGGTTCTCAGACCTGGCAGGGGGGCTCTGCGGGGGCCGGGCCTCCCCCACCGCGCTCTGACTCAGTCAATTTGGGCTGGGACAGAGACTCCCACTTTCTCACGCGTGTCCAGGCGGCGGTGCTTGGGGTTCCCGACTTGGAGAAGCACCAGACGGGGACCCCTTCACCTCCTTGAGAAGCGGGCGCCACACACTACCTTTCCGGGGAGACACCACCCCACAGCACGGTTAGAGACCCCTGGCCGGAGGCCTCCCACACGCCCAGGTGACCCCCTTGGTCCTGGGATTTAGAAGAATTGGGCCAGCCCAGGCCAAAGCCGGATGGAGACGCTGCACGGAGGGCAGAGAGCGAATGCTTAGCTGTATTTCAGCCAGCAAGAGGAGACGCTGCAGGGTCTGACAGGAGAGCCACGCCCAGGTCCCTCACCACCACCACCCTGTTCGACATCCTCAGAGCAGCGCCACCAGGCCTGCTAGGTGCCTCCTGCTCGCACCCAACAAAGCTTAAAGCACCGCGGAGTCACAAAGCTGAGAGAGTCTTATAGCTTGACTTGCTTCACAGCCAGAGCAGAGAGGTCCTTCCTACAGAGGGGCTGGTGGCACGTGAGTCTGAGGACTGCATCCTGTCAGCCAGCGGGCTCCACTGCCCAGCTGTCTCAGGCAGCCGGGTTAGTGTCATGGAGGGGATTAGCCATCTCAACCCTCCTGGGCTACAGCGGCCGCCCCGCTGTATCTCCAGCCCTGTGGAAGTTCACTCAGGACAGCCCAGAGACGAGAGCGGACAAGGCTGTGGTGTGTCACTGTCCCAGCTCCTGCCCCAGTGGACAAACACGATCGGAACAAGCCAGGTTGTGGGAATGTGGCGGCATGGCCGCTGGTCCTTTCCGCTGGTCCACGAAGACTAACTGACCGGAGCCACCAGGAGTCCGGCTCAGGCGAGATGCGACCCAGTAGTCTTGGATTGCTTTTCTCAGAGACCTCTTAGACTTGTTGTCTTGCGGGGACTGGAGCCCTTTCGAGGGACGGTGTGTCCAACCTAGGTGCTGGGCATGAAGGGTCATGGGGCCCAGGGCTACCCCAGGAAGCCAGAAAGCCGGATTGGGTCAGCCGCAGCATCCTTGGATTTCCACGAGGAGAATTGATCCAAGTCACGTCACTGCCCACTGCCGTTATAGAAGCATGCCCCCCACCCCCAAAGGCGATGTCCTACTGTCTCGTGAGGGGGCCGAGTCCGAGAGTTTGCATGGTCTTTTCCTGAGCAGCCCTTGAAGGGTGTGAGAAAGGGGGTCCCAAGTAGAGGGTTTTGTAGTGAGCACAAGTGTGGATGGTGCCCAGACAAGGCAGACTGTGCCCTGGGCACCACACCAGCTGGCTTGGGTGGGAAGCACCCGGAGACAAGGGCCTGGCTGGTAAAAGCCCCACAGTGGGGCCTTGTATCACCTGATGGGGGAGTTTGTATTTTATGTTGAGTATAGTCAGAGCTGGGGGGAATTTCAGAGGAGGAGGAACAAAGCTAACTTGCCTTTGGGGAAGAGGGCCGTGCCCCTCCAGAGAGGAGGTAGAGGAGCTCTGGAGTCAGGGAGGCCTGACAGCACATTGGGCTGCTAACCCCACAAGGCTGGCAGTTCAAGTTCAGCAGCCGTGCCACAGCAGAAAGTCGAGGCTGTAAGTTATGAATCGGATGGACTTGGTGGTAACAGGTCTTTGGTGTGGTTTTTCGGAGACGAGGGTATTCATCTGCTTACAGCACCGGGTCTCGCGCGCGCGCACGTGTGTGTGTGTGTGTGTGTGTGTGTGTGTGTGTGTGTGTGTGTTGCGGGGGGCTCGTAATTGGAGGGTTGTGTGTAGGGGGGGGAGTAAAGTTTCTGCACAGCGAACAGCCTCACCCCAGTGAACAGGTGGACTAGTCAGCCTCTGTGGTGCTGACTGCATAGTTATCCAGCCCAGACATTGCCAATATCCCCCAGGGGCAGGATCAGCCCTAGTTGAAAAGCAGCGCTTTATAGAGTAGCAGGGGAAATGACACACTGCCATCGAGTCAATTCTGATTCATAACGACCCTACAGGTCAGGGTGGAACCAGCATCTTTGGGTTTCCTAGGGGTTAAATCTCTGTAGGAGCAGATAGCCTCTTCTTTCTCCTGTGGAGCGGCTGGTGGGTTTAAACCACGAACCTTGCAGGGAGCAGCCCACTGTGGCACCAGAGCTCCTTGGCTGACGGATTGGTAGTCAGGATGTAAGTTGAAGTGCGCCAGGTACCTGCTGGAAGTCTCCCTGTCCTAGTCCAGGTGAGACCAGTGAGAGTGGAAAGACGGCTAGCTGGGAGAACCCCAGGAGATGTGCTCTGGGGCCCCCCCATCCACAAAGGACTAGCCAAGGAACCCCTCTGGCAGCACCCAAGCAGGGAGAGCCGAGAGTGACTGTGTAGAAGAGCCGGGCTGGATGTAAGGGGAAGCATGAAGGTGCCAGCAAGGATACCGGCCGGAGCAACAGCTTGCCAAAGAGACTGCCAGTAAGGAGCCTCCAAAGGAAGCCGCCACTCCTCCCTGAAGATTACAGGACCAGGAGGGGAAAGCCCAGGAGGGAGCACACCCCCCCCCCCCCAGAACACCAAGAACAAAGAGTGGACACCACACCAAAAAGCAGCATCCAGTTTCCAAGGGTGTGGTCCAGGGGGAGGACCCACCAGAAGAGCTGCAGGCAAGTGGATATATAAGGATGGACACTCCTCCCCAGCAGGGCTCCTAATAAATAGGGGAGACCAGCACTCTCTGTGGGCAGTGAGGACAGGGCTGAGCGCTGAACTCCCCCCAAAGGCCTGACACTACTCTCCACCACCCTGCATTGAGGACGTGGCCTGGGGAGCCTGGGGCCTCACAGGGGTCAGCTGGCCCCAACCCAAGGGCCTACAGGAGGCTCACTGTGTGTTTTGGGGCGGGGACCTGGGGGCTTCTTGGCTGACCCCTCCCATCACAGGAGAAGGTCTTCGCGGACTCCACAGCTCCACGTGGTGCAGGGTGGTACCTCTTTGTGTACCTAAAACAGTTGCCCCAAGAAATAATAAGCCACCTGCCGGATACCCCCCTGTCTTCCCTCCCACAACTTCAAAAGAGGATCCAAAGATTTAAAAGAGAGAGAGAGTGAGAAACAAACAAACAAACACCCGAGACATCAGAGAGAGGCCTTAAGCCCTCACCCATCCCGTGCCCCGGAGGAGAGGAGACAGAATCTACGCCTTCCACGGGGCGCAGCGCCCGCTCTCGGAGCCGGAGCCGGCCGGCATGGCGAGTGAGGGAGCGTGTGGCCGCCGCCGCCGCCGCCGCCGGTCCGGCCGCAGGGGAGCGTGTGTCTGTGTGTGCTGTGCCTTCATGCGTCACTCTATTTATGTTGTTCGCAGCCCAACGGTAGCGGCCAGGGCAAAGTCCCGGGGTCATTTTTGCTACCACCGCCGCCTCCAGTGGCCAGACCTGTGCCCCTTCCTATGCCTGATTCCAAATCCACCAGCACTGCCCCAGACGGCGCCGCCTTGACTCTTCCATCACCTTGTAAGTGGACGATGAAACCAGCCACAACGCCCAGCGTCCCCGGCCCATCCACACCGGCTCCACGGCAGCAGGAAATGCCCCTCCCTCACGGCCAAGCCCTGCCCTGGCCCCCACCCCCAGAGCACCACTGTATTTCCCTGAACAGGAGCAGAGCGGAGCACCCCCCAGCCCCCAGCCCTGGCCCCGCTGGGCCTCCATTGCACCAGCTGGCCCCTCCTAAGACAGAGAGAGAATGTCTCCCCTCCCCCAGGTCCGCTGCTCCCAGAGGCGTGGGGCGTGGGGGCAGGCCCAAGCCCCTCTGGGGCACAGGGGCACGGAGGGAGAGCAAAGTGGGGCACGGCGACAGGGTGCTGGCGAGGTAGGGGGTCAGCGAGGTGAGGTCATACCATCTCCATGCGTGATTGCTGTCTTGTTTTTGTGTTTTTGTGTTTTTATTTTCTGTCGCTCCCTTGTTGTTTCCCCCACACCGAGAAGATTCAGTGTTACCGCAAGGCGGCGTCACCACCATCCTCTCTTGCCTTGGCCCCCCTCGCCCTTCCCCGCCCCACCTTCCATTCCCTTGGACTTGGGCCTTGCAAAGTGAAGCAGGTAGTGGCTCTCTCTCCCTCCCCTAGGCCAGAGGCTTCGAGGACCAGGGCGGGCTGGGGGCCTCTGCGGACCTCACTTTGCTCTTGTATATATATTTTTAACCACGGACCAGTTTTGACAGAGGGCAGACAGCTCTTGGTGGAGCTCAAAGGTAGACCCGACGTGAGAGGACCTGGAGAGGGGCGGGCGGGGTGCCAACCGCAGGGCGGGCGGGTGGCTAGGCGGGGCGCAACGGGAGAGCGGCACCTCATCGCTGCTCTAGTCACCTCTCTGTCTCGCCTCCTCTCTCTTGGTTTATGTTCTTTCCCTTCTTCCACCTGCTCATCCCATCTTCCCACCTGCATCCGCCATAAAACACAAGGTCACAGGCTTCAGAGGGGGCAGGTGGGGACCAGTGGACTGGGGTGGGGGCTGCTCCTGGAGAGAGAGGAACAAGTCTGGGTCCAGCACATGGTTCCTAGGGTGGGGATGGGCCCCCCCCAAGCAGCCTGGGTCGCCCCATACCCACCTCTTGTGGGGAAGGTCTTCTTCCTTCCCGGAGGGGGGAGGGGCGGGCGGCGGGCTCCAACATGGAACCTGGGAAGAGTTAGGAGGGTGTCCGTTTGCCTCCTGGGGGAGGGGGTGGGGCCCAGGACAGCTGACTCTGGCCACCTCCACCTGCCTCCAGCTGGGGATCCCAGAACCATTTGACCTGGCTTATTTCTTGGAGGAGAAGGCCTGCTGTCCGAGCTGGCCATCCCTGGGTCCATGCCAGGCAGCCGGCGCTCAGGGCCCCCTCTGACCCCTTCCTGCTGCCTGGGCCTTTGTCTGGGCCTTCTCCGGGGTTCTGCAGACATCTGCTCAACCCTGGGTCGAACAAGGCGACAGGCCTCTGGGTTTGGAGAGCCTGCCGTGGGGACCTGGGAGCCAGAGCCCCTGCCCTCCCTCAGCTCTCGCCCCCATGGAGGGCTTCTTCCTGACAAGGGTTAACCCCAGCTCTGCCTGGTGCCTCCTTAGAGGGAAAGCCCTGGCCCTAGGGACCTCTCTGCTCCAGCCTCCAGGATCCTCCCTGCCCCCGGGGCCATGCAGGAGGAGGAATGGCTGCTGCTGTCGGTGGCAGGGGCAGCCTGTGGGCGCAGTGAGGGGCTGCAGGGGCCCTTCTGTGGGGAAGATTGGCGGCTGGGAGGTCCTCCAACACAGCGGCTCCTCCTGGCCCTGTCCTTCCCAGCGAGGTCTAACCCCCTCTCTCCCTCTCCTAGCAGCCCCGAAGGGCAGTGTCTGGGGGGGCCCCATGGCCTGACGGGTCTCTCCCTCTCTCCCTTGCTCCCCACAGCATTCGCAGCGACAGGCGCCTCCTCTGCCAACCGGTTTGTCAGCATCGGACCCCGGGACGGCAACTTTCTGAACATCCCTCAGCAGTCGCAGGTAGGAGGCCAGGAGGAAGGCAGGGACCCCCGGTGAGCGAGCGGCCTGCCCTTGAGAGCCAGGACTTCCACTTCCTGGTGGTAGGGGAGAGGCTGGGGGCCTTGGACATAATCCGGAGAAAGGGCTGAGGCGGGGTGGCAGGGCCCAGCTGAGCCTGCCTCCCCAGGCAGCCCCCAGGCTCCCTGGCTAATCAGCTAATTGGATAATTAGCTCTGACAGCCCAGCCCTGGGGAAGGCTGCCAAGGACCCAGGGCTGGAGGCACTGTGGGTCAGGCCTGGTGAGAGCAAAAATGGAAGTCTGGGGCCCCCGAGGCCGGCAGGAGGAAGACAGCCTGCCTCTTCACTTTCCGCCCCTTCCGGCGGGAAGTTCTGGCCCCAGCCATCCTCCCTCCCTCCCTGCCCCTGCTTTGGGCAGGCTGGAGGGGAGGACAGAAAGCCACAGGTCAGCCCTCAGCCCTCCCGCTGGAAGTCCGCGGCCTCCCATTTGCAACTGGACGTGTGTATAGGCAGGGGCGCTCCACGGCCTGCCCCCACGGGGACAGTCCTGTGGAGGCCAGGGAAGACCAGTTGGGGACCAGAGCGGGTGTCCCTTGAGACAACGTGGTCGTTTACATGGAGCAGTTAAGAGTTGGGCGGCCAACCTGCCAAAAGTCGGCAGTTCGAAACCACCAGCCGCTCCACAGGAGACAGACTGGGCCTTCGACTCCTGTGACATCCACTGGATGGCCGTGAACTTGGGTTGGGAAGCGTCTCAGTCTCAGAAACTCCCAGGGGCATTTCTAGTGTCCCAGCGGGTCCCTCAGAGTCCAAATAGACACTGAGGGCAGTGAGTGCGGCTTACGGTTGTTTTTGAGGAAAAGAGTTGATAATGCAGGCCCCCCTCCTCCATTCTGGTAAAAAAAAAAGGGGGGGGGGGCCTCTTGTGCATGGTACAAAAAGCACAGCCTTGTGAGCCCAGGCCCTGGAGAGACAGCATGGCTTAACCTTCCTCAGCGAGGGGAAGCCCACCTAGGCCAGAGCCCCAGGGTGCCCGCCCCAGCTGCTCCGGGGCAGAGAAAGTTGGTGGATAGAAGTTTTAATGTGTGTGGTTTGAGGTTGCTGGATTTCTTCCCCCCACCCCCCTCTTTTTCCTTTCCCTCCCTCAAAGAGGGGGAAAAAATAGGAAGGCCAAAAAACGTTGTCAAACTTCAAACTTCAGAGCTCCCTAGTGGCAAGGAGGGGAGGGAAGAGAGCTTCACCCCTTTCCAGCTTCCCACCCCTTTCCCCAGAGTCACGTCTGACCGTCTGGTTTCCAGGAGCAACCAGACATGATGTAACACCCAGATGAACTTGAACTTGGGGGTGTTGAGAAGAAAAACAATGGCTCCGCGCAGGGGCCGGAGCCAGCCCCCTCCACTCTGTGCCAGGGAGGCCGAGGGAGCCCTGCTGGCAGAGGGTGGGAGGAGGTGCCAGAGGAAGGGGCACCAGGCGGGCCACTCCCCTGGCTCTGGGCTGGCACTGAAGGGAAGTGGCCCCCTCCTTCGGGACACCCCCCCCCACCTTCCTCTCTCTTTCCCTCCCTCCTGTTGCCCTGAGCCAACTGAAGCTCTGAGAGTTTGTACTGGGACCACTGCCCTGAGACCGCCCTGCTCTCTCAGCTGTCCCCTTGCTTCCTCCTCCTCCTCCTCCTTCTCCTCCTACCTCTCTTCCTCCTCCTCCTCCTCCGTTTACTCTTCCATCTTCATTCCATTTGCTCACTTTGCTTGGGGATGTTGGAGCCAAGTCAAAGTTTGAGGAAAGTTGGGGAAACAGATTTTCTCTACCCCCTGCACCCCCCACCCCACCCTGTTCCTGCTTGGGCCCCAGGGATGGGGGTGGGTGGGGGGGGACTGACAGGCAGGTGTGTCCACAGGGGATGGGGTGGGCCTGGAGCTGGACAAGCTGGGCCGGGAGCCCTTAGACCTGGGGCCCACAGCGGCTGCTCAGGCGTGGGGGGTACGGTGGGTAGGGGGAGCGGTTACCACAGTAACCAGTGACTTTAGCTGATCTCTGGAGCACCAGATGGGGAGAGAACAATAGAATGAGGGAAGAAAAGGGAATTTTAGTAATTTTGTCATTCCCTGGGCAGCGCTTTTTACTTAGTTTTAATCAGTTTTGGACCTGGCTCAGGAAGCGAGGGGGAGGAGGGAGGAGCAGAAAAAGACCCTCCGGGTTTGGCAGCAGATCCCCAGGTCCTGGGGTCCACAGGGAGGCATCAGGGAGCCCCCTTTGTTCTTAATCCCAGTCTGGGAATGCCATCTCCCTCCTCCCAGGAGGGCAGCTGCGTCTCCACCACGCAGCTCCGGGGTCTCCAGAGGGACCAGCCCCCAGGGTCTCGGTTGGCTTTACCAAGGGCAGAGGAGGAGAGTGAGCCCCCATTAGGCCGGACTTGTCCCCTGGGAAAGAGGGTCCAGGAGAACCCTCAGGCCTGAGTCTTGCCCCACCTCCCCTGCCTGGGACCGGAAGCCAGGAGCTGACTGCTGACCAAGCCTCCCCTGCTCACCCAGGGGATGCAGGAGGCCTGAGCTCTGCCAGGCCCCTGGGAGCCCATCTGGCCTTCAGTCAATTGCTGGGGCTGGGCTCTGTGGCAGGTGCTCCAGGGGCCCTGTGGGGAGGCCTTTGTGCTCATTGTCCAGCCGGGGGCAGGCAACTCAGCATCTTTGCCCACCCAATAAATGCCAGCCACGTCCCAAGCCCTACCACACACCCAGATTACCCCCATCTGCAGGCTCCAATGTGGTCACGCCTGGCCACATGGAGTTATGGCCACTTAAAGTCATTACCATAAGTATGAGGAACAATTTTGTTCCTCGGTCTCACCAGCCACATGTAAGGAAGGCGTCAGAAGCCACGTGCGTCTAGTGGCTCGTGAGCTGGACAGCCCAAAGTTGTGTGTCTACCTCACTATGGCCAATGCCCAGAGGTTCTCAGCCGAAGCTTGAGGCGGGCAGAGCTGGCCTGGGGGCATATTCCGTATGCCCAAAACGATTGTTTTAAAAAAAAATTTCAGATTGGAACTGATGGTGGTAGCAGTTGTCCAGCGCTACTTGATGCGATGGAGTTATGCCATGCTGTGATGTGCAGATCAGCTCCTCATCAAACGGTCTGGGGGGTGTGGAAATCATAGATGACTCGGATAGCAAGTGGTTAAAAAAAAAAGAGGCGATTCTTCATACCAAACAACTATGATAGCTAAATAAATATGTTTTAGACTTCAACATCAGATTCTGTCTGGGCTCTCGGCTACCCTCACCTCCCAGGCCCCCATGGGTGCCATGGCCCTAGGCAAATGGGTGCAGGCGTTCTGGCCATCCCAGTGGTAGCCTTCCCAGAATACCCTTGGCTTGGCACAGGTCTCTGGAGTGGTGGTACACGCAGCTATTGTGATCCCAGTGTCCCAGCTGGGCTGCCCACAGGATGACCTTTCCCGTGCATGGGTTGGGTGGGGGCAAGGGTGGCTGAGTCTGGACCCAGTGGGGGCTTTGTCGTGAACCTGGCCCTCCCTGGCCCCCGGGGGCACTGGTGGTGTAGTGATGACTCTCTGGGCTGCTAACTATAAGATCAGCAGTTGGAACCTAGCCTCTCCAAGGGAGGCCAACTTGACTTCCCACTCCTATGAAGGGTTACGGTCTTGAAAACCCACAGGGGCAGTTCTAGGGTCCTGATGCGTCAGAATTGATTCGAAGGCAGTGAGTTTTGTTCTCGTCGCTTCCGGGGTCTGTGCCTCAATCAGGACCAGGGGGACAGAGAGGCATTTTCAAGGACTTCCACACAGTGTGGGGTACCATCGGATGTCAAGGGACCTGTGGTAGAAGTCCGGCCCCTGGGAGCCACCCTGGATGTGCTTCTCTGAGACACTGGTTGGTGGAAGAAGCCCTGTCTGTGGGGAAGCAGTGCCCCCTGCTGGCATCCCCAGGGAAACGTGCCCACCAGGGAGCCCTAGGGTGGCTTTTTCAGGTCCGGCTTCAGGGCCCCTCCCCCTGGCTTGGCACTGCTAGGGACTGGAGCCATGTGATGCCCCAGCCTTTCTGCCTGTGGGACCTGGGTGTACAGACGGGGGTTTTCTGCTTCGCATCCGAGGCAACAGAGCATTAAACAGAATCCTGGCCACCCTACCCACTCTCAAGACCCCTCAGAGACCAAAGCCACAGCCTGGCCTCCCCCCACCCCACCCTCTAGAACCCACACAAAGACCTACACAATGGGAAACAGGGCCAGAGCCCAGGTCTGTGCCAGTGCCAGCCCCGGGGTCCCACCCACTGGGCACAGTGCCCACGGGATGGCCAGCTGGGCTCCTGCACTGGGGCAGGGTCTGGGGGGAGGGATTCCCCAGAAAGGAGGGTGCAGCTCTCCACTGGGGGGCTGGGTAGGCCTGAAGTCCTGAGGCCAAGGTGAGAGTCATCCCGCCGCATCTCATTTTCTGTCCTGTTTCAGTCCTGGTTCCTCTGAGAAGATCGACAGAAAAGAAGAAGAAGTTCCTCAAAAGGGGGCAGAAGAAATCTTGAGAATAGAAAAAATCCCCCAGCCCAGCCCCGCCCCGCCCCGCCCCACCGCAAAGCAAAAATTGGATGCTGTCAGCCACTCAGCCCTTCTCTCCTCTGGCCCAGAAGCAGCCCAGTTCTTGGAGAGCCCTCGAGGGGATCTCGGGTACAGCTGGGCAGAAAGCAACACACAAAATGGACCATCCCATTGGTCAAAATGGAAAAGACAAAAAACATGAAGCAGGGGAAGCAGCACTGCCTTCCTCACTGACCCCTCCCCACACCCAGCCTCCGAGGAAGGAGCCACCCCCCCTCCCCTGCATAAAGTGGCGCTTCCCTGAGGGACCCATCCCTGGACCCCAAGGAAGAAATTCAACAGGAGTTGAACCACAGGGATGTCTCCTTGGGCGCCCACCCCGACCTGCTCCTGGACTGGCCTGGACTGGCCATCTGCCTCTTCCCAGGGCAGCTCCCTGCCCCACCCCCGGGCTAAAAGCCCCCAGGTGAGGAAGGGGTGCTAGCCCAGAGGTGTCCGAGAGCACTGGGCCACCCCCCTGAGCCACAGGCACAGTTCCTGGGCCTGACCTTTCTGTATGGCCCATGAGAAAGGCTGCCATCCATCCTCCCCTCACCAGCCCACCCCCAGAGGCCCGCCTCTACCCTCCCTCTGCAGGTCTGGAGGATGAGCCTCCTGCCAAGCAGAGAGTGAGAGGAAGGGCCCCAGGCCTCCCCCACACCCCTGGCCCCAGAAGGAATGCAGGTGCCCTGGCTTTACCCTCTGCTGGTCCCTTACCCTGGACCCACTTGCAGTCGGCCCCTGCCTGGGGTTGGCTGGCCGGGCCGGAGCTTGGAGAAGAAGGGAGCCCCCCTCCCCCCAACAGCCCAGCACCAGGACCAGGTCGCAGCCTGCACTAGGTAGGCGTCCTTTGGGGGGTGATGGACACCATACTTCTCAAGTGTTTGGGAACTTTCTCTGTGCCCCTCCCTCCACCACAATGCCCCCCCTTCCCCCTCTGGCCACTTCTCCCTGGATTGTAGCTGTAATGTCTTTTACTCTTTATTTTGGGGTGGGGCCTCCTTTGGGTCTTTTGCCGTTGAAATCAAATCGGGAACTCCTCCATTTGAGCAACTTGGGAACAATTTGGTAACACACCACAGGAAGTAGCTCCCCCCACACCACACACACAGCCCCTTCCTCCCCAAGGGAATGGTTG
>NW_022103927.1:4439067-4440126 GCF_000313985.2 Echinops telfairi | reverse complement strand
ACACAAGAGAGAAAAATTAAGGAGCAATAAAGTAACTGAGAACCTTTGTCCCCCCAATCGACAGCCCGAGGGGCACCCCAGCCCCGCCTCTGCTCCCCTCCCCACCCCCAATCCCATTACCCAGGGGCGCCCCTCCCGCCCCTGCAGCCAGCCTGGGCCCGCCCCACTGCGGCCCCTCTTCCTCCCCGGGAGACCCGTGCGCCCGACCAGCACCAGCATCGCGGACCGCCAAGGCCGCCCGTCCCGTCAAACAAGTTTCTTCTTAGGCTAAGAAACGCAGTATATACGAGTATCTCTATATATAGTACTAATGGATTTGGTGTGCTTCCCCTTAGCGTCCCAGTCCCTGCGCTCCTCCTTCAGCCTGGTTCCCCCTCTCTGCCCTCCAACACCCCTCCCCCCCGCCCCGTCTCTGCACTGAGATACATAAGAAACAAGGGTAGTTTACTGTCTGTTTTCTGGGGTTTCAGTGTCCTAGCGGAATGCAAGTAGGCAGCCAGCCCGTCTGTTCCTCCCCGCCCCGCCCCGCCCCCCGTCACTGCGCTTCTGTTTATACCATCTTTGCCTGACTCTCTCCGGCTTCTCCATTGAATGGCTAATGTGTATGTGAAATAAAGAAATAAAGACAAAACAAAAAGCAAACGCGCCTTCGCTCGCGTCGCGGCCGCGTCCTCGTGCGCAACAGGGTCTGCTCGCTGGAGCAGGGTCCTCCTCCCGGGCGGGCGGCTCTGCGCGAGCTGCCCCGCCGTGGGAGGGAGCCGGGGACAAGGCCGACCACCCGACCCCCGCGGCGTCGACCCCAGCCGGGAATAAAGAAGCACCACTTGGATCCAGTGTCCGCTCTGCCGTGTTGGTTCCCCGGGCGAGGTCCCGGGAGGGCCGCGCCGGGCGCGCATGGGCAAGGCCACTTGTCACCGGGCATGAGTGCTAAATGGGTCTGCAAGGGCCTTGGGGCAGGGCGAGCGCCCTTCCAGACCTCCAGAGGGCGACAGAAATGTGGGGACGTGTTAGAAGAAGAGAGAGGGAAATAAACACCCCACAAAAAATATATATAGGGGG
>NW_022103927.1:4425526-4438740 GCF_000313985.2 Echinops telfairi | reverse complement strand
CAGCCGCACCAGGAAGCCGATGTACTTCATGGCCAGGCGGAGCACTTCGTTCTTGCTCAGCTTCCGGTCGGGCGGGTGCGTTGGCAGCAGCTTCCTGAGCTCCGCGAAGGCGCCGTTCACGTTCTGCTGCCGCCAGCGCTCGCGGCTGTTGGTGAACACGCGCCGGGCCACCTTCTGGGGCTGGTGACCTGAGGATAGGTGGGAAGGGTCTGGGGCTGAGGCTGAGGCCCAGAGGATGCCCCCTCCCACCCTTGCTTGGAGCACCCAGCACCCTGGTGGGGGTCTAAACCCAGACCCCTGCTCGTCCCCACTCTATACTACCCTACCCTGCTGCAGGTGACTGAAAGAGCAGTGTTGGTGACTGCCAGTCTGGGGAACCATGGGAGGTCTTGTTCTGAGTGGGCGAGGCCCCTCCGTGGGGCGGAGTTGTTTGTGGTCAGAGAGGAGGCCTCCTTGTGGCCATGCCTCTGTTGATGTCTGGCGTGCTGGGTGACTGCTGGCCTAACAGAATGGCTGTGGATGTGTGTGTGTGGCAGTTACCATGTCGCTGTGGTCATGTGGCTTTTTCCTGTGTGGCTCCCCCCGTGCAGCTGTGGTTCCACGCTGGTCCTCCCTGTGGCTGTGGTCCTGTGTTTGTCCCCAAGTTGCTGTGGGTCTACGTCTGTCCCCTGTGTGGCTGCGCCTCTGTGGTTCCACGTCCCTCCTGTGTGGCTGCGCCTCTGTGGTTCCACGTCTCTCCTGTGTGGCTGTCCCCCACGTGACTGTACATGAGAGGGGAGCTGTGAATGGGTGCTCCCTGCACCACGTGGGGCTGTGTGTGGCTGTGAATTTGCTCTCGTGGCTGTGAATTTGCTCTCGTGGCTGCGCTGCGGGGCTTGTTGGGGTGGCTGCAGTTGTGTGGCATGGGACTGTGGTTGCACACAGAGCTCTTAACTTGAGCAGAGAAGTCATGTGGATCTGGGGGAAGGGCATGGGACGCAGATGTGGGTCCCGTGCAGTGGCAGTGACGGCGGTCTCCTTCAGCACACCAGTGAATACACACGTGCGTGCTCCCCTGCAGCCGCAGCACACCAGCACGTGTGCCCACAAGCACACACCCACGCTCACCCTCAGCCAGGTCCAGCTCACAGTGACTCGGTCTCCGTTTTAGCCGGCTGCTAGGGAAGATGCCAAAAGGTCCTGCCGGCCCAATGTAGAGGCTGTAAGGGGTCATGGGTCACTAAAGCCTTATGGACATGGCCCCCCTGGCCCCCAGTCCCCCAGCCCCCAGCCCTTCACTGACCTGTTGAGGAAAGGGTGAGGGTGGTAATGCAGGGCCAGGGTGGGTGGGCCCGTTCCCAGGGCAGAAATTTGCAGCAGAGGGGGCCGAAGGGCTGTCAGCTCCGTGGTGGGCACAGCTGCCCCTGAAGGTCTGCTGTGGCCCAGGCTGATCACTGGCACCCCAGGAGGTAGCCTGGGGAGTGGGGAACCTGCGTGGCCTACCTCCTCTGCCTTCGGGGGCCCAGGTGAGGCTGGTTCAGGGGGCGAGTTAGGGGTTGGGCTGGGGGCACACACCATCTCTGCCTTCTCGGTCATGGTGGAACCCACCTCTGCCTGGGCCTGGGGTGGGCACATGGACCCCGAGGGGGCACTCACCTGTGGGAAGGAAGGAAGCCAGTGGGGAGGGAGGACCCAGCTGTTACCCTGCCTGTCCCAATGCCTCCTTCTGGAATGCTGAGGGCCTGGGGGTGGGGCTTAGAGGGCAGAGGCCAGGCAGGTGGGGGGTGGACCTAGAAAGGAGCCAAAGCTATGCTCCTAGAGATGCTGGACCCCAAAGAGCCAGCTCTGAGCTACCTGAAGGCCACCCTTTTCCAACCACTGAGTAAACTTGCCGTCTTCCCAGAGGCCTGCTGGCAGGGGGTGGGAGGGTGGGGGCAATTGGGGGGGTCCCCTGGCTGATCCTCGGAGACTTTGAGATCCCAAACTGACCCTGTGGCCCCCAGAAGCTAACCATGTGGCCCTTGGATTCCATCCTGAGACACCCCTCTTTGACTCATGGGTGCCACGTGATCATGGAATCTGTCCAAGATTGGCCTGAGCCTCCCGTAATGCCAAGGCAGCCTGTGGCCCAGGCCATCCATGCCTCCCCAGCTCTTGCCAACCTGCCACTGAGTCTGAGCCCACCCACCATGACTGCGCCAGTGACCCTAACTAGCCTGGATCCCTGCTATTGGCACTAAGACCCCCAATGCTGAACAGGATCTATGAACACTGTCCTCACTGCCCGGTACAGTTATGCTGCAGGCTCCACCCCTCCCTGGGGATCCACCAGATCAGTACTCACTTGTGAACCCTGTTTCCATGTCTCTTGTTCCACCTGGGTATCCCCCCAAAGCCTGGCTCTCCCTATAAAGGCTTAGGCCCTTCTAGCCCGCTGCATTGTCTTGCTATATGAGTCCCAGCCAGGCTGAGGAAGCTTGTCTGACCCCCCAGAATGAATGGAGCCATGAATGCGGGGAGATACAGATCCTTCAGGTGGGGGGTGGGGGGATCTCTTACCCCAGCGCTGGTCCCACCGCCTGGTGAGGGCCTGGCCTTGGTCCCCTTGGGGCCAGGACGCTGTGCTGGCTTCAGGTGTGGCCTCAGTGCATGCTGCAGCAGTCGGCTACCTTGACCGGACCCTGCTGTTGGGCCCGGCCTCCCCTAAGTCCGGAGGGCTTGGGTGGCAAGGGTGGCAGTGGCGGCGGCGGTGGTGGTGGTGGTGGCGGCGGCAGCCCCCCAGAGAAAGTGAGCGTTCCAGCCGGCCTGCCCACTCCCGGGACAGCTTCCTCCCCTGCCCGGAGCAGCAGCGGCCAGAGGATGCTGGGCCCGTGAAGATAAGGGCCTGGCTGCCTGGCCACGCCAGATAAGGAGCCGTGCTGACCCCGGAGGAAACCGATGGGGCGGAGAGCTCAGAGCTCAGAGCCCCGCCCCTGGCCAGCGCAGGCAGGACTCTCCCCGCCTCTCACCACCGCAGGGGGAGGGGGGAGGAGAGTGGGAAGGATGGCTGGAACCAAGCAGAGGGGAAACTGAGGCAGTGAACCTGTGGCCTCCTGCTTAAATGCCCCCCCCACTCTTAGGTTAGTGCTGATGGGGGTGGGGAAGGGCCCTTTCCAGCCTAGTAGGACCTCGTGATTGGGGGCCCCTCCCCCTCTGCCTGGTTCCTCTTTTTAGAGCCCCACCCAGGCTTTTTGTCACTCCACCTCCAAGAGTGGGGAGGGGGGGTAAGGGGCGGGCAGCTCAGTCAGTCTGGACTCAGGTGTGTGGGGTGGCAGGTGTGCTTAAGTAGCCTACTGCTCAATCCAGGACGCTGGGTCTGGTGAGACCTGGAGGAAGGCACCCCAATTCTGAGTTTCCTACCCCCTCACCCTCACCCCCATACCAGGCCATTCCTAAGTGGAGCATGATGAGGTGTGTGGTGGGGGGTAGTGTTGGACAGGTGGCCTGGAGTGGGGCCAGGTCAGCCCCTCTGAAGTTTTCTGAGGGGTGGGGTCCAGGTAACAACCAAGTACCAGTGGCCAGACTGCCCCTTCTCCCCAGCTCCTCCTCCTGGGTCAGCCGTGCTTTACTGTGAGCATCTGGGGGAAACGCTCCTCGCCCTGCCACCGGCCAGCACCAAGACCACTCCTCGGGACTGTGGGGAGGAGCGGGCTTGAAGCGCAGGCCTGTCAACCAGCATCATTTGCAGAAGGGGCAAAATACCACCCCCCAACCTCCCTCCACGGCGATGCCAAGGACACGGGGTTCCAAATTTAGCTTGTGGCCGGAGTAGGGGTTCTGCCTCAGGGTTCCCCATTAACGTTACACCCTCATGCTCCAGTGGGCAGTCACCAGGCCTGGGCCTCCGTGCCCGCCCTCACGGGGCGCCCGGCAGGATGCACCTGCTCTGGAACGGATGTACAGAGCGCCTGGTTCCGGTCCGGCTTCCTCCACTGAGGCCCCAAGGGAACTGGGCTAAAGAAACCAGGCAGTGAGGAGGCAGCGGCGCCAGGCCACGTGGGGATTTCGTGGTGAAAGCGGCTACGCGGCCAGGAGCGCACGTCTGATGGTGGAGGGGGGGCCCAAAACACACCCCCTTCCAGCACCCGCGCATGGCTGCCGCCCGGTGGTCACATCAGGAACCGCAGACGCCAGCTCTCAAAGCGAGTTGCATGCCTGTGCTTGGTACATAAACACTTCAGATACTTCAGACTGAAAAAGTGCCAACACCCCTGCCCTACAGGAATAGACACCCTCTGGGCAGACTACAGAACTCCCCCGGGGCAAGGGTGGGGCTCGAACAAAAAGATACCAACAGACCCTGAACATGCAGCGGTAGAGGAACAGGCACAGAGACAGGCCACCAGGCCTCCCAACACAGACAAACGACAGTTAAAGGAAAGACATCTTTTTATTGGTTCAGTCTTGGCTGGGTCCAGCGGCGGCTCCAGGCCTCGGGCCTCAGACCGCAGGGCAGTCAGTGGGGGCAGGGGCACCAAGACCGGGCGTCGGGCTGTGTGAGTAGCAGCACTGGTCGCCGTGGTGACAAGTGCCCTGGTGGGAGGATGGTGAATGTGAAACCCTGGCCAGGGCCCACTTCTCCCAGGTCCACAGGCCTCCTTGTCCTGCCCGGCTCCAGGGTCCAAGGCTGCCTGGGAAGGCTGCCGACCCTGCACTGGCACCAGGGTGTGCTCACCTCCTTGAACCTCTTGCAGGGAAAGTTCTTGAGCCGGGCGGCTCGCTGAGCTGGGTCCTCAGCTGGCTCCTTCCGCTTGCTCCTCTCCCGAACGGCACTGCCTGACGCCTGGCCCCTATGCAAGGAGACGTCATCAGGCGCTGAGACCTGGCTGGCCTTTGCCTGCCCCAGCCTGGCTGACGCTCCCCCCCCCACCTCCGCATACTCCACTCACCCTGGCCGGGCACGTGGCCGGGGCCCCCAGTTGGCCTCGGGGTTGGCCTGGAAGCGCTTGAGTCCTTGCTGGCGGGAGCGGGGGTTGGCATCTTCCCGGATGGTGAAGTTGGCCTGCAGACTGGGGGAAGGGGAGGGCAGGGGTCACTGACAGGTCAGGACAGACTGGGTGAAGCCTATCTTTGCCTGTGTGTTCAAACGCCTTCCTGCAGTTACCAGACACTTCCCGAGACCTGCTGTGTACCCTGGTGCTGTGTGCATTGGGCTGCTAACCAAAGGTCACCAGTTCAAACCCACTAGCCGCTCCCAGTGGGGAAAGATGAGGCTTTCCAGTCCCATAAAGACTGCCAGCCTGGGACACTCACAAAGGGCCATTCTATTCCGTCCAGGAGGGCCACTGTGAGGTGCAATCGGCTTGACAGCAGGGAGTTTGGGTTTCTGGTTGCCTGTGTACCTGTTCTCCGGGCTTGGGAAGCAGACGCTCCAGTATAGGAGACAGCCAGGCAGCGAGAGGGATCAGGAATAAGCAAAGATCGAGTGTGCTAGCGAGCGAACCAGGTGTTTGGGGGAAACTGAGCACAGTAAAAGGGGCATGGGGGCACTGAGAAGGGGTGCAGTGTTGGGGGGTGTGTGTGAGCAGAGAGGCCTCACTGAGGAGACACACATATGCAGAGACCTGACGGAGGTGAGGGAGAATGCCAGGGTGAGCTGGGCAGGGCCGTCCGAGGCAGCAGGCTTAGTGAACAAGAGAGAAAGAAGGCTGGGACCGGGACCCGGAGGGTTTAGGCTGATCAGGCAGGTCCTGTGGGCTGAGAGAGGGCTTGGGCTTCGACTTCAGATGAGGTAGGAGTCAAGGAGCCCTGGCTGGCGCACTAGGTAAGCTCTTGCTGAAGGACTGATGGCGTGAACCCACCAGCTGCTCCTTGGGAGAAAAAGGTGAGTCGGCTGCAGTTATCCATGTGCAGTCTTGAAAACTCTAGGGGCAGTTCTACTCTGCCCTGTAGGGGCGCTGTAACAGGATGGAACAGAAACGGATAGATTTGGGGTGGGGTTTGTTTTTTGTTTTTTAAGAAGGGGGAAGATTTAAGGTGGGAGCCATAGAAGGTTCTCAGCAGAGGGCCAGGTGCAGGATTGGGTGCTCGCAGGCGCCCTCTAGTGGCTGGAGAGGGCAGGGACCCAGGCGCTGGTCCACGTGGGGGCGGAGAAGCAAAGAGGAGAATGGAAACGAGGGGAGGTTTGGGAGCTCCATAGAAGCCGCTTGGCTAAAAATAATAATAATAATAAAGAAGAAGAAGAAGCCGCTTGGTCCCTGTGTCTGCCCGCGTGTATTTCATTAGCCCGAGGGTTCCCAGGCCAGGGATGCCCACGCTGAGAAGGCTGAACGCTGGGCTCTGTACCTGGGCTCCACGCTGAGAATGCGGAAAGCTGGGCTGGTCTCTGACAGCCGCTCCCGTTTCACTGGACACTCCTTTTCCTGGGCGGCAGAGGTCAGGGGTCAGGGATAGCGGGCAGGGGTGGTAGTGGGGGCGGTTTGGCCCTGGGGTACCCAGCCCTGCCCTCTTCCCGGCCCCGCCCCTCACCCAGCATCGCATGATGTCCCAGAGAACAGAGGTGGGGGCGTCGGTTTTCACTGCGTTCTTACAGGCGTGGGAGAGGGAGACTCTGAAGCCGGCATGGAGGAGGGCAGACCTGGGGAAGAGAGCCAGGGAGGTGGGTGGGCTTCAGACCTGGCCTGTGGGCGTGGGGGAGGAGGGGAGTGGAGGAGAGAGTGGGCGCTGGGGCAGGGCTACCCATGACCACAGGACACCCCCCCCTACTGCCAGAGCCTGCAAGGACACAGCTCTGGGCCTCTCCGGAGCATGCCAGGTGCCGGCAGCCTGCTCCCCGCGGCCTCACCGCAGCTGCAGGAGGCTGGGAGTGTTGCAATGGATGGTGCTGCTCAGGTGGTCCAAGGTGTAGTACAGGGGCACGTCAGGGAGCTCCTGCAAGGGGGCGGATGGGCGTGGGTGGGCGTGCAGGGGGACAGGTGCTGATGAAGGCCCCACCTTCTGCCACAGCCCTGCCCCCACCTCAGTGACGACACTCAGGACACCTCGGATCCGCTCTGAGGTGTGGAAGCGGCCAGGGTTGGTGCTCACTGCCTGGAGGACACGGCCCACGAAGTCTAGGTCGTGGAGGGGCTCTGCCCATATGGGACCGCCAAGCTGTGGGCACGCGGGGGTCAGGTGGGCAGAGCTGCTTTAGCCAGGTCCCCAGCCCCGCTCCCTCTCCCAGCCGCCCCACCTGGTGTTTCTGCCCACAGTGCTCACACTCGGGCATCACCGGAGGTCCACAAGCTGCCGAGAACTTGATCCTGCGAAGAGAAGGCAGTCAGGGCTGGTGATCCCCAGGGACCTGCCCAGCCAAACCTGGATAACCTCACTCACCGATTCCCTGAGGCTGCAGAAGCTCTGCCAAGGCGCTGGAGGTGGAAAGCCCCACAGCCCACACACTGGAACACCAGGGCCTGCTTGCTGCAGCAGAGGGAGGAAGGGGGCCCGAGTTTCAGGCAAGCACATCACACCATATCCTAAACTTCCCCTGCACACCCCCAGAGGCAGGACCCCCATCCCCCCTCTATTTCTCCAGGCAGGGTCTTTTGGCTTTCAACCTCTTCCACACTCCTCCCAGGCCCCCAACCCTGACCGGGATCGCAGGCCAACCTGGCTGAGGCCTTGACCTTGGCCTGGCCCGTGAAGATCCGGACAAACACTCTCACATAGAAGTCTGCACTGACGCTGAGCAGCGGGACCAGGAAGCGCTGGTAACAGTTGGCCCGGAGGTCAAGGCTGTGCAGGACGATCCTCAGAGCCTGGTCACCAGGGGGTGGGCATTAGCAACTTGCCCCCCCACTCCCCTGAGGAGCAGCACACCCAGACCCCCACCCTGGGGCTAGACCCCTGGATTCCAGTCTCAGCCGCATCATCGCTGCCTGGCTGAGTGCGCTCCACCTCTCTGTGCCTCAAACACCCCCCCTACCCCCCCCTCTGCAGGGGCTCTGTCCCTGTCTCTCAGAGCCTTGTGGGGCACAGGGTGGGCAAAACCCCCAGGCCCTGACACAGAGGAGCCAGATGGGCATGTGTGTCAGCGCCCTGCGGGTGAGGCCCAAAGTCCCGGCCAAGGATGGACTCGGGGGACAGGATGTGTGGAGCCCTGGGGCTTTTCAGACCCGCCTGCTTGAATCCCCACAGTGACCCCAGGGGGTTGGTGCCATCTTTGCACCCATTTTACGGATGAAAAAAAAAAGGAGGTCCAGGAAGTTGTCCCTTGTTGCTTAGAGATACCAGCAAAACTGGGCATCGAGACCAGATCTACACCCAGCTCTGGAAATGATGATTTGAAAAATGCTGACATGTTGTTCAGACACACAACACTAGACAGAACAATGGAACCACCCGCTCCGACCCTGGGCAAAGCCAGGGCCCCACAATGGCTCTGCTGGCTAGAGGTGCTCATGTCACTCCCAGCTAGGCCTGGATTTGGCCCTGGGTAGTGGGAGGTTGAGGCAGGGCTCACCATCTCATGGCAGGCGCGGCTCTTGAGCGCCATGGCCCCGTACTTGCTGTAGCATGTCTCCCCACTGTTGCCTGCCAGCACTGCCATGTCCGTGCAGGTCACACACAGCAGTCCTGCAGGGATAGGTGGGCAGTGAGGACCCTCCAAACAGCACCACCACCACCCCCCACGGCTCCTTGTGGCATCGGCCCTGGATTTACCTCCTTCACTCACAGCCTGTACTGCCGCGTCCAGGAAAGGAGAGGGGCTGCCATAGGGATCCAGGTCAATGACGTCAAAGCGTTCTGATGCCCTCTGATGCTGGTACATCAGTATGCTGGGTGCAAGGGGGACAAGCCTTCAGGGCAGACCCCAGCTCCCTCCCTCCTGTGGGCCAACTTGGACAGTTCCGGTTTGGGCTTGGACTTGGGGCCAGCTGCCTGGCTTGGACAGGACTTTTCTGCTTCGGGGCTCAGACTACTCCTCCATAACAGCAATGGTTAACAGGCAACCTTAGGGCAGCACAGACATGCCCAGCACTGTTTCGAGCAGATGACAGATGTAAACTCACTTAATCGCTCAGTTCTCTAAACAGCTCCAGGGACTGGGACCTTCTGTGGGTCCCTTCTCCCAGCAGCCTGCCCCATCAAGCTCCTCAAAGTGACCAGCCCCTTCCCGCCTTCCTGCACCCTCTCTTTTGTCCATACCACTTTTCACTTCTAGTTGACCAAATAATTGGTTCACTGGTCACATTTGTTTGGTTATCTGTGCTTCCAATTAGATTCCATTGGGGTCAGGATGCTTGCTCTCTAAAGCAACAGTTCTCACCCTGTGGGTTGCCACCCCTAGCAAAATGACAGTGATGAAGTAGCAACGAAAATAATGTTATGCTTGGGGGTCACCACCACATGAGGAACTGTATGAAAGGGCCGCAGGCACTAGGAAGGCTGAGAACCAGTGCCCTAAAGGGTCAGCCAATGGATGTTCCAGGACCTGTCGTCTCTACCGCAGGGAGTGCTGGTGGCGTAATGGGTTGATCATTGGGCTGCTACCTGCAAGGACTGCAGTTTGAAACCACCAGCCACGGGAGACAGATGAGGCTTTTAACACCTGCAAAGACTTATGGTCTTGGAAACCCACAAGGGAGTTCTACTCTGTCCTATGAGGTTGTTCTGAGTCGGAGTTAACTTGATGATAGGGAGTCTCGACTGCACATTCTTTTTCTTGCTTGTTTATTTCCTTTAGCCCTTTATAAATGTACAAAGCATTCTTAGTTCACAGGTTACACAAAACCCCACTGCAGCTTCACCAGATGAAGGATTTTGTTTCCTGTCACACACTGGGTTTTCCATACACACCTCACATTTGAATAATAAAAGAAATACAAGGAGTGAAGTCTGACATGGGGATGATAATGGCATGTATCTCCGGCCCCACGTTGGAATGCTATCAGACGCTCCCATCATTTTCATCATCATAGGAGCCCCCCTGTAAAACTTTGCCTGGGTTTACAGATTAGACCATGGGGGCTCAGAGAGGCTACAGAATATGACCAAGCCAGGTTGGGACCCTGCAAGGGGCCTGACTCTAGGGTCCACTTTCTGGGCACTAGGCTCTGCTGCCCCATGCTTACCGGGCATCAGCCTGGCTGGGCTCTACCAGGTGGCCCACGTCATTCAGCTGCACGTTGTGGCGTATGAGATCCACGGCTCGGGCAGAGGCGTCATTGGCAACCACAGATCGCAGTCCTGGCACCTCTTGGGCGAAGCGTATGGAACGCAGGCCAGAGGCTGCCAGGCCCTCCAGCACCCGCAGTCCCTCCTGTTGGGTAAACCGGGAACATTCCACTCACATCCGTACCTCTTTCCTCTCGCCACACACCTCCTTTAGTTTCTCCTCTTGGGAAGCCCACCTTCCTCCGTCACCCACACCACGGAACCTCTGGGGATTCCTCCTATGCTCAGGCCCACCTCACAGATCTCTCTCACGGCTGCTGTTCGAGGCTGGTCTCCTGGGGTGAGGGGTTTGCCCTCTTTCAGTTTGGTTTTGTCCTCCTCTTGTTCTGATAAATCCACGACCACCTTTTGCACGTCCTTCTCACCTGGCACCTTGACTGCAGGCACCAGAAGGCACGCATTAGGCGACACTAACATTTTCTCTAAGCCACCTCCCTTCACTCTTGCATACAGAAGACTGGGGAAGGAAAATCTCCCCAAAATCCGCTGAGGAAAAGCTAATGGAATAGAGCCCAGGCCCTGCTATGAGGCTGGAGCTCTCTAGGCAAGGGAGGTGGGGTGGTGAGGCAGGGAGAGCTTTGGGTGATCCCACTCATCAGGCGCTGAGGACCTTCACTCACTCTGGATTCCTTTGGTCTGAAGCTGCATGCGAGCAAACTCGGTGATCACTGCACATCTGACGGGAGACGAAGGATCAGGTCCCACCCCTCCCACCTCACTGACCCACCGCTTCCTGTTCCCAAGCCAGGCTGACCCCTGACCCTTGCTCACGTCAGGTCCCGGTTGAACTCCTGCACGGGATTGTAGAAGACTTGGTTGGCACTGGGAAAGACGATCTTGGCGGCCCCTTCGGTGACTGTCGTCTCCTGGGCCAGCGGCGGCCACTCCTCTGCGCCACAGGTCCCCGTGCCGTTCTTCATCGCAGCCGAATCCGGCGGCTCTCGGGGCTGCCCTTCCATCACCGGGGCTCTACAGAGACGGCGGGAGGAGCGGAGCGGGAGGCTTAGCCACAGCAGGGTCCTCGCGCGGGGCATCCGCGGGCGCCTCTGTCCATCAAGCCTGGTTAAGGGTAGAAGAGTAGGTTACGGTCTGGGGCCGGGGGTGGCCTACCCACCAGAAAGCGGAAGACGCAGCTCGGAAGACCCAGCGGCCTCAGGGCGCTGACATCTCCAGCCAGCCCGGGTCCCTTCCCGCGCCGCCCTGGCCCTCTTTACCTTTTCTCGGAAAAGCGAGCAGGAAATTCGTTTCGGTACACGTTTCCAGGATTAGGACCTGGGCGCCGCCATGTTGGCACAGTAGGGGGGCGGGTCACGTGACCCCCGTGCTCCAATCCATGCTGCCACTTACGGTGGGCGACTGGGGTCGAAATGCACACTGAGCGGGAAGCGCGCGGAGAGGCGGGCCGACTCAGTCCCAGGGGATCATCCTGTGGGAGGGAAACGCGTCACCGACCCCGTTTCACAGATGAGGACGTTGAGGCTCAGGACAGGGGCGGTAAGCAGAAAGATAACAATACTCAGTTGCTCTTACAATGTGTCGGGTGCCGGATACATTGTTGCGGAACACCCTGCAGGGTACCGGGAGCAACTCAGCCTCCCGAATTAGACGTACTGGATGGGAAGCCAGCCCTACCACGTGTAAATTACGTAGATTCTTTGGACTTCGGTGTGTTGGCCGTAGGGAGTCCAGATTCCAAGCTAGGGCAACGTTTCCACAGCAGCGTGCTTGGAAAGTGTGCAAGACAGCGTCTTTGCCCGAGTCAGTGCTCAGGAGGGTCTAACTGGCGGACGGAGGAAAATGGGTGCCCTGCCGCCTGGGATCCAGTCAGTTCTGATGCTAGCTAGTCGGTCTTACCCTTCTCTGTGCTTGTTTCTCCATGTGCAGAATGGCAGAACTCTTCAACGTTGGTCACTGAGTTGCTTAAAACGAAAAACCCAAATCCAAAAATCGCCCACGAGGCGATTCCAATTCACAGCCACCCTATCCCTCCCGGCTACCGAGTCGATTCGGACTCAGAGCGGCCCGTGATAGGACAGGGTAGGTTGTAGCTCTTTTTTAAAAAAAATTTATTAATCATTTTATTAGGGGCTCATACAACTCTTATCACAATCCACACACATATCAATTGTGTAAAGCGCATTCGTGCATTCATTACCCTCATCATTCTCAAAACATTTCCTCTCCACTTAAGCCCCCGGCATTAGGTCCTCATTTTTCCCCTCCCTCCCCGCTCCCCCCGGTTGTAGCTCTTTATAGGAGTAGCGGACTACGGTCTTTCTCCCGCTGAGCAGCTGGTGGTTTTGAACTGCTGACCTTGCGGTTAGCAACCCAATGCGTAATCACCATGCCACCAGGACTCCTCAAATCCGCCCTAAGGAGCAGAGTAAAACTGCCCCACTGGGGTGCTGAGACTGTAAATCCTTCTAGGGGCAGACTGCCTCATCTCTTCAGGAGACGTTGGTGGGTTTGAAACGCTAACTTTCACAGTCCCACTTGCGCCAGATGTGCAGAACCAAACCCGGGATCGCAGAACGTTCGTTTTATGGTCGCTTCTTGAGCCTAGGTTTGAAGCCAGACACACTACCACTTCTCGCTTACAATCGTCAGCAGATTCTTTTTGCTCTCATCTTTTCTAGAAAGATTTGTGCGTGTGATTATTCCTAACTGAAAATATGTCTGTGGAGTTTCAGCAAGGTAGTCGTGGTGAGTTCGGTGCCTTCCATTCGGTTGGACTCCTAGCGACCCTATGCCGGGCCTCACAATCTTCCTATGTCTAACCCCGTTAAGCAGAGTAGTTTGTATTAAGACTCTAAGACAGTCCCTGGTTCAATAAATAGCAGTCATCGTTTTGGTTTGTTTTGTTTTAGGAAACCGAGGTTAGGAGACGCAAAGCGACTTGTCCCAAGTTTCGGAACAAGAAATTGGCGGGGTCAAGATTCGAACTTGTAAGCGAAGACGTAATACTGGGAGGCACCCTGAGGGGCGGAGGGAGGAGCCTTGGCCCGGAGGAAGGGGCTCGCTCGACGCTCGGCTGGCCG
>NW_022103927.1:4406727-4424796 GCF_000313985.2 Echinops telfairi | reverse complement strand
GGGGCGCTGGGCCCGGCGGGTGGGTCACGTTACCGCCGGGGGCGGCTGGGAGAAGCCCCGGAAGTGGGGCTGAGTAGGTGTGGGCGGCTAGGAGAGCCTAGAGCTGTTGTCTGGGGTCACCTGAGGTCGGGAGCAGGTGGGGTCGAGACCGATGGTGGGGTGGGTCAGGTAGGGTGAAGGACTGGTCTGGAAGCCGGGGGAGTGTAGGGAGGCAGGGACTCTGGGCCCGAGGGACGGGGGTGGAGGGGCAGGTGCAAGGTGTGGCCAGTGTCCGGTGTCTGCTCAAAGCGAGGCCTGGGGAAAGGCGGGCTCGTCCTTCCCGCACCCTCCTCCCCGAGCCTTTGGATCCCTTGGGCAGGCCTCTGCTGACTGTTCCCAGGTCCCAGCCATCGGCTTGGTGTTATGTGGGTAGCTTGGGCAGAGGCTGAACACCTAGCGCAGGCATCTTGTTTACCACACTGATGGCGTGGCCCACCCCACCTCATGTCTGCAAGGATCTTAGGGACCTGGCTTCTGTCCCTGCTTTCAGTGACCAGATCCTTGTGGCTCAAAGTCTAGAGGATGGGGAGTCCAGAACTCCCTTCGTGGTCACCATCTTACACCCTGGCCTCCCTGGACCCAGCTCCCAGGATGCTCTGGCCTTGAGGCAGAGGACCAAGGGAGCTGGGCAAATACACTTCTGGTAGTTGTACCTGGGAGACTTCTGGTGGATGGATGGATGGAAGGAAGGAAGGAAGGTGGGTCTGAAAGAATGGGTCGCAGAGGAGGCACCTACACCACTACTCCAAGTAGTCTTAGGGCTACCCATTTCCAACATGCTCTCTGGGAGATGCTTCGCTTGCAAGTCTGGTGGGCGAGCTCACCGGTCACTCATCTCCAGGGTGGACGAAGTAGAGGTGCGGGTGCTGGTGTGGCATGGCTGCCTCGAGCCCCACAACTAGACAGTGGGCAGTGCTGGGGTGGCCCTCAGTCCTAAACCCATATATAGCCCCCCTCACCCAGCTCCCAGCGCCCCTCTTTCCTGAACTTTCTTCCCACCCATCCAGAGAGATGAGGGCAATGCCCTTGTGTTGTCCTGGGGTCTGGGTCACTAGAGGTACCTTTCTCAGACCTGACCACACCTCCTCCCTAACCTTCCTGCTCTCTGGGGACCAAGAGGTCTGGACTCCAGTAGGCCATGGGAGGCCGTTACAGGAGTGAAGCTGAGTCCAGAGCTAGTTTACTTGTCTGCCCAGGAGGTCTTGTCCCTGCCCAACTTTCAGTCCCTTCTCTCTGGGCTAATTGCAAGGCTGTTTGCAGGGGTGCCCTCAAAGTGGATTTGGGATCCTGGGCACCCTGAGGCAGAAGCCACAAACTGCTAGATTTTCTGGGCTTAATGATAGGTTGTCACCCTTACTCCCCCCAATCGCACTGTGGTTCCCAGCCCACCCCTGATCTGGCCCTGCCCTCCCCTGTTCACTGCCCCTGTCTGACCCAGCCGATTGGGATGGGAGAGGAATGTGACCGGCATCCCCAGGTAAAGTTGGGCCAGGGCTTTCTGGTACTCCTACTGGGTCCAGACGGGGGCTTCATCTGGGACTGTGTCTAGTCACATCTGGAATACAATATCAGCAGGAGCCACAGACAGGGCCACAAGACTGGAGGGAACTGGCCCTGTACTCAGGCAGGTGGCAGAGAAGAGGGCTGTTAGGCAGAGCCCAAAGAGAGTGGAGGAGTTGGTGGGCCCCACTGCCCCCAAGACAGTTGGAACCATTTTATCTCACAACTAACTCTCTGCTTAGGGAGTTCTCTGTTTAGGGAGCTGCTTTCAAAGTGCTTGTAGTCTGGGAAGGTGACCAGCTTCATGTAGCCAGTTTCCCCAAGAATCCCGTTTGTGAAGCAAGGAAGTGGATCAGTGTGAAGGTGGTGACCAGGAGTGGGGGCGGGGGTGTGTGTTAGATGAGTGGTCTGATTAGGGAAGAGCTCTGAGCCACCATCTGAATAATAAAAGACACCACTCAGGGATGAATGGGGCTGGGAGGGGCTGAGGTTCTAGAGGAGTTCCAGCCTTGTAGAACCAGTGGGGGTAGGGGACTGCAAACTCACTACTCCATTCTGACTCAGTGCTGCTATAGGACAGTAGAATTGCTTTTGGTGGGTTGTCAAGAGTAACTCTTTGGGGGGGGGGGGGAGATAGCCTGATCTTTCTCCCAGAACCAGTGCAAACGCTTTAGATGTCCTGTGGAGACCCTTGTGCCATTTTCTGGAAATAAGTATCTATCCTGGCTTGGGGTTCCTCGGCCTCCCCATCACCTCCCATGGAAAACTCAAACTCCTTGGCCTGCATCTGGGCTTTTGAAGAGCTGTCCCCCATCCCCCCTATCCAGGCATCAGGGTCCCCACAGGTTCTGAGTAGTGCCCCACCCCGCAAGGAGACCAGTGGTTTGACCCATTGGCTGGGTTGGCCTGGCATTGGAAAGTGGGGAGGTGTGAGTTTGACTGGGGCACTTCCCCAGTTTATGACGGTCGGCTTCAGAGCCTTTGATGGAGCAAGAGGGCCTGCCGAGCTCTGGTGAGGCATGCTGCTGCAGGGCAGGGTCTGCCTGTCTCCATTTCCTCTTTTGGATCCTCCCTGCCCCTCACCCGCCCCACCTCCCTTGCTGGGTTCCAGGCTGCTCCCGGCAGGCTTACTCCTTTTAGCACATTTAAGCCCACAGCCACCCAAAGACTTTAGGTCACACCTGTCTTTGGTACCATTTGACGTGCCAGGACACTGCGCGGCAGCCCATCTCAAGACCCTGCCTGCGCTGCCTTCCCCTGGGCCTGTGCTCTCCTCTCAGATGAGGACGCTTTCCTCTCACGTCTCGTGAGCCCCCAGGCCCACCATTCGGAGCTCTGGAGGCCAGGCCTGTCACTCCCTGTGCTTGCAGTAGGTGGGGGACAGTAGGCGTTGGTGCAGGTGACCAGCAGAGGTGGTGCTTGGGAGGGGCTGTGATGGGTGGCGTGCCCTGGGCTTCTGTGACTGGGGAACGAGGAGCGACAGGGGTTTCTGGGTCAGAGGATGAGCAGACGGAATGTAGGGGAGGGAGGCCCGTTCAAGGCCGGCTGCCAGCCAGCTGCGTAGCCACGAGCCCCATGGATGAGGACATGGCCTCTGTGCACCTGAGTTTCTTCATTTGGTAGTGGGGGTCTCCACATTGCAGCCGCTCTCCCCTGGGGAGGGAAGATACACCGAGGGTCCCAGCCAAGGATGCTGCTCAACACCCAAGGGTGCCCAGGGCAGCCCGTCACAAAGAACCATCCCAGACCGATGTCCGGAGTGTTGAGGTTGGGAAGCCCCTGAATTCTAACATGAAATGAATGAGGTGCTGCACACCCCCACCCAGCATCTTGAAGGTGACCTGAGAGCTTAGCCTTCAGGGTGGGACCTCTGAATGTGAGGAGCTGGGGGTTCTCCCCCCTGGAGGCACCAGGAGCCGGACAGGAGTAGCCAAAAGGGAACCTGACTCCTACAGAGGTAGTGGTGCTGGCCCTGACGGAGGTGAGCAGGAGCTGGCTGCTGTCAACAGCCCCATCTTTAAGTTGGGTGTGCCCTGCTGGGGCGCAAGAGTTCCTGCATGCACGAAGGAGGGGACAGCTTGACCAAAGTGTTGAGCTTCCTAAAACAGGGTCAAACGCCTTATCCCAACAGGCCCGACTTTCCTCCAGCCCCACCAGTGTGTGCGGTGTGTGTTATCCTCATCCGTCTGTCACCTTGGCCTGTACACTTGCTGCCCCTGCCCACCCATTGTATGGCTTCTGCTCCCTGTCCCCCAACCCCCTGACCAGAGGGAGGGCAGCATGGGGACAGTGCTGTGGGGCGGTGAAGGCCAGCTGGCCGGGACTGCAGAGCGCGTGGGAGGCAGGGAAGCAGAGGCAGCAGGTGGAAACTGCTCGTTCTTGGAGCTGGCAGTGGGAGGAGGAAGAGCTAGAGAAGAACTAGGGGGCTGGGGGAGAGGGAGTGCTCCGGTGGAGGCAGAGGGAGCATCTAGGGGCGCCCAGGCAGTGTTCTTAGAAAGGACAGGATGAGGTGTTGGCCCGGTCCTGGGTGCCAGTCCTGCTCAGAGCTCCTGCCTTCCCATCTGTGAAACAAGGTCAGCCTCATTATTAGGGAGAGAAAGCAGATTTGGGGTACATGACTTAAACCAACACTCGGGCCACCAAGAGTCAGAGCCTGGAGTTTGGACATTACTTGGTTCTTCAGATACAAAAAGTTTCCTAAGCTGCCTTCACAGTTGGCTGCTCCACAGGGTCAGAATGGCGCTGGGCCAGGCTCCCCAGCCCAGCGTCCTAGGGGCCTGCCAGCTTCCTCCCTGCTGCTCTCTGACCCTTTTCCCTCAAGCGCCAGGAGGGGGCCAAGCTCTGTGGCGGTGGGTGGGCTGGTGGAGTAAGGAGGTGTCTTCCCCTCTGTGGTTTCCATGTGAATGGATGGCACAAGGCTTCCCAGGAAAGTTGGGGAAACCAGAGAGGCCTCCCAGCCAGACACAAGCCTCTCACCCCGGTCTCGGTGGCAGCAGAATGCTGGGATCTCGTACCCAAAAGAGGGCTGGACTCCTGGGAATCACTCTGGCTGCTCTCTTTATGCACACACTGTTGCCTCCAAAGGCCGGTAATCCGAAGTTCAGCCTCATTCAGCCCTAAGTGGGACCCTCATGCAGGCCCCACCCCTGACGACTTCCCCCACCAAGGCCCAGCCTGTGCCCCACTGTTCTCTCACTTCTCACCTCTGGTGCAGCAATACATGCAAGGAAAAAATAAGTGAGTTTGAGCCTGAAACTGTGGCCTTATTTTCCAAACGATTCGCCTTCACTCCAGAAACAGTTGTTGAGCACCTACTGTGGGCCTGGCCGGGGTGGTGGGGTGGGGGGACAGCAGTGAACACAAGCCAGAAAAAAGAAAAGCCAATTGTTCCTAGTTGCCATGACGATGCTGGGGTGCATCAGCCTAGAACTGGCCTCCGTAGGCTTTTTAATGCCAGGACTTTCTTTGAGGATGCCTCTGGGTGGGCTGGAACTTCTGACCTTTTAGTTCGCAGCCCTGTTGGCTTGATAGTGATGAATGCTGAGGAGGGAGGATGCCCAGGAAAGGGACGCGAAGAGTTAAGGAAAGGACTTGGAGGGTGGGGCTATCTAGGCCCAGGCACCTCCGCCTCCAAGACCTGAGATCTGAAAGCAGGTGGGACCCGCACAACATAGTGAAGACCTGGCCAGATCCTGGCTGTACTGGGCATGTGGTGGCTTTGAAGGAGTTGAGGGCAAGTCCAGGGATCTTGACGTGAGCAAAGCCGGCTGGGCTTGAGGTGTATTGAGTCAGAACCCCTGTTAACCACCCTGTGGAGTTAGGATACCCTAATGCTGAGTGAGATGGGCCAGAAATGAGCGCGGACAGGAAAAATGGACCAAGGGGCCAGGTGCCGGTTTCAGCCTTGTTTGCTTTCTAGAAGGGCCCTGCCTCCTCAGCTCCATTCCCCAGATCTGGGTACCAGTCCACCCCCTGTGACCCTGGACCAGGTCACATGCCCCCTTGTGAGTGTTGGCACTCCTGCCCCTTATGGCGGCAACATATTGACCCACTGCAAGCAGGACCAGGCTATCGCAGCTGCCCTGTGCCCCAGGGCACTTCCTGCAGGCAGCACTTGGTAAATATTTGCCGAGTGACAGTTGGGAGGTCATGGAAACAGCATGCTGGGCCCTCAGGCATCTTGCCCTGAGTCCTGTCCAGGACAGGAGCCAGGACCAGGAGATCCTGGGGTATACTCTCTGCCCGTTGGGGCTGGGACCCCCAAATGTGAGGCTCTGAGGAGAGATGATTCAGATACAGTTTTCTGCCCTTGAGCACTTTCTATTCTGTTAGAGGTAAGGGGACGGGTGGTGGGAGAGGGCTGAGCGTGACCCCTTCTCTGCCATCTGAGGGCCAGAGCCCATGTGGATGAGGGCTTTGCCAGACCTCAGACCCTGAAGGCTGGAAGCCCTGGGGAGCTGAGCTCCAAGACTCAGGATTCTCAAGGGAGTAGAAAGGCCAGCTGGGGCCTAGGAGAGGACAGGAATGGGTGGCTTCGCTTTCCCATCTGTAAAGTAGGGCTGTCCCAGCATCCCCTCTGGTCTGTGTGAGTGCCTCCACTGGGCTCACTGAGCCATGTTAGCCACCCCGAGGTCAGGCTGCTGTCTGTCTTTAAGATCAACCCTACCTCAGTCCGGTCACCCTACCTGTAAGTAAATGCTCCCCTGTCTCCCCCACCGGTGGGCAGGCAGGGACTGACTATGAGTGAGTGAGCCCCCATCTTACAGAAGGGTATGTGGGCCCCGAGAGGCCCTGGCCTGGGGACCCAGGTCCGAAGGGCTCTGGTTCCACTGTGCCCCTGTTCAGCCTTTGTCTTTCCCTTGAGAGGTGAGCCAGCCAAGCTAGGGTCTAGACTCCCTCCTGCCCAGCACCATGCCTTGGGGTGGGATGGACAGCTCAAGGGACTGGATGATGAGTGAAAAACTGAGAAATGGGCCAGCACCCTGGAAGTGAAGTGTTACTGCCCTGGGCCTTTGTGCATGGGCCACCTCTACCTCCTCTCCTCTCAGTCTTAGGGGCTGGGCTGCAAGGTCAGCAGTTTGAAACCACCAGCCTCTCTGCAGAAGAACGATGAGGCTTTCCACTCTCGTAAAGGTTTCCAGTCTCAGAAACCCACAGGGGCAGATTGAACCTGCCCTAAAGGTTACTGTGAGTCAGAAACAACTCAGTGGCCGTGAGGTTTTGTCTTTTCGTGTTTTTCTTTATTTTTGCTCAGGAGCTCACGGCCCCCTGTGCACCTGGGAGGATTGTGTGTAGAGGGTGATGGGTTAGGGTTATGTGACAGTCCCTTGCAAAGTCGTCATTTCCCTTCAGGGTCCTTTATGATAGGCTCAGGCTTGCAATGAAGTCCTGATGGTCAGGGGTACCCAGCTTCCCCCACCCCCACTCCAGTCAAGATAGGATATAGGGCATCTGGCAATTTTAAGCACAAATTCCTATTTGCTGCACCCAGACCCAGTTCCAGTAGTGATATAATAAATTAGGCTTTGGACTACTGAGTACAATGCTACCGGTTCAAGCCCACCAGCCAGTCTGGAAATGGTGAGCCTGGCAGCTCCTATAAAGATTCACCACCTCGGACACCCTATGTAGGGTTGCTCTGAGCCGTAATCAACTGGGCTTGGTGCTGGCTCATTTATGTAAATGTGTGAACTTAAACAGGTGCTACACTATTTTAAAATATTATGAACTTTTATTAATTTAACTTAACAGTCACCAGGTCCAAAATTCAGAAGGCCCAAAGAATATGTGCCTCCCCAGCTCTCCCAGAGACTCCTGGTTTAGCAGCTCTCTGTATACACGATACCTATTGAAGTCAACCTGATTCTGACCCCTAGCAACCCTTGGGACAGATTAGAACTGCCACACGGGGAGTCCCCAAGACTGCCATCTTGACAGAGGCAAACTGCACACCTTTCTCCCCCGACCGGTGAGTTCAAACCAGGGTTCCTGTGCGTAAGCAGCTTCCCTGAGAGACACCACATACCTACACGTTCCCCACTTACTACAAGTGTGCTTCTGTGCTTCCATCACCAATTCATTTGAGAAAATCCTCACCTCCCCCACAAGAAGCCCTGCTCTCCAGGACATGTCCTCTAATTGGCACCAGGCATTCCACTGTCTTTGGGGACCCGTTTTCTGTCGCTGAGCAGAATGGCTGTAGTCCAGGCGTGCTGTGACAGGTCTCGGTGCTTCCTGCTTTTGATGGCTGAGTACTACTCCAGCATGCACACAGTCGGCTGTGTCTCCACTTGGGGGTGGTTGTGAAGAATGCCCTGGACGTTTATGGGCGGCGTTTTCCACGTGGATGTGTGTTTTCAATTTTAAGTCTGTACTTTGCCGTGGCGTTGCTGGGTCGCCTGGCAGTTCTCTTTGTAGTTTTCAGAGGAACTGTCCAACTGTTCCCCCCACTGCTGCACGGTTTTACACCCCACCCGCCGGAGACGGGCTTCCGAGTTCCCCACCTCCTCTGTCACTCTTGACCTTTCCATTCTAGCCACCCTGGGAAATAAGAATGGTCTCTCCTTGTAGATCGGTGTGACAGTTCCCTCAGAACAGGAGGTGTTGAGCCTCTTTAGATGAGTGTCAGGGTCTTGAGAGTAGTCATTCAAGGCCCTTGGCAGTGCTATGGTTAAGCCAACCCCAACGTTGCCATGCTGGGCCGCTGTGTGGCGACCTATGGAGCAGGTCTGATGGGGCTATGTACCCCACTTGGTGGCACCAGGGATTGGGTGGTCCTTCAGCAGATGGTAACTGAGGACCGTGGGTGTGCGCCTTGGTGGACAGTCACATGACCCTGACCTCCTGGCCAGTGACCTCTTAGAACAGCCCCCGAACGTCCAAGCAGATCATGTCCCCACGTGGCCTGCCTTCTGCTATGGATGCCTGGTCTGTGTGGGCTGAGTTCACGAAGGACCACTAGCTAATGGCCATTGAGTTGATTCCGACTCTTGTCACCCCACTGGGCTCCACGGGGTTCTTAGTGGTTGCTTGTTTGGAAATAGATCACCAGCGCTTGCTTCTGAGGTGCTTTTGGGTGTGTTCCAACTGCTCGTCTTTTGCGCTCATTCCCCTAGTGCCCAGAGAGCTCAGGCTTGTTAACAGTGCATCACACAGAGCAGCTCGGACCAGGGTGTAAGGGAGGGGCTGCAGGCAAGGTCCAGTGCTCGGCAGGCAGGCTGGCCCACCTCAGAGCTGAAGCTGACCCACCTCCCCCCACAGCCAGCGCCATGGCTCAGATTCTGCAGATGGAGATCCCCAACTTCGGCAACAGCATCCTGGAGTGCCTCAACGAGCAGCGGCTGCAGGGCCTGTACTGTGACGTGTCGGTCGTGGTCAAGGGCCACGCCTTCAAGGCCCACCGTGCCGTGCTGGCTGCCAGCAGCTCCTACTTCCGGGACCTGTTCAACAGCAGCCGGAGCGCCGTGGTGGAGCTGCCGGCAGCCGTGCAGCCCCAGTCCTTCCAGCAGATCCTCAGCTTCTGCTACACAGGCCGCCTGAGCATGAACGTGGGCGACCAGTTCCTGCTGATGTACACGGCCGGCTTCCTGCAGATTCAGGAGATCATGGAGAAGGGCACCGAGTTCTTCCTCAAGGTGAGCTCCCCCAGCTGCGACTCGCAGGGCCTGCACTCTGAGGAGGCCCCGTTGTCTGAGCCCCAGAGCCCCGTGGCACAGACGTCGAGCTGGCCGACCTGCAGCACGCCGCTGCCCCTCCTGTCTCGGGTGAAGACGGAGCAGCAGGAGTCAGACTCTGTGCAGTGCACGCCGGTGGCCAAGAGGCTGTGGGACAGCAGCCAGAAGGAGGCAGGGGGCAGCAGCAATGGCAGCCGCAAGATGGCCAAGTTCTCCACACTGGACCTGGCTGCCAGCCGGCCGCCACAGGCCCCCGTGGTGGCCGCAGCCCAGCCAGCCGGGGTGGCAGTGGCAGCGGTGGCTGGAACCGCACAGCCAGCCGGGGCTGGGGCCGGGGCTGGCCCCGGGGCTGGGGCTGTAGTGAGCGGGCCCAGCACATCGGAGCGGACCAGCCCCGGCACCTCGAGCGCCTACACCAGCGACAGCCCCGGCTCGTACCACAACGAGGAGGATGAGGAGGAGGACGGAGGCGAGGAGAGCATGGACGAGCAGTACCGGCAGATATGCAACATGTACACCATGTACAGCATGATGAACGTCGGCCCTACAGGTAGGTGCCAGCCAACCCCACCCAGCCTGCTCCGCAGCCCCTCTGCCCAATACCCACACCACCACTCCTCACCCCTTCCCCACAGCCGAGAAGGTGGAGGCCCTTCCTGAACAGTTGACCCCTGAGTCCCGGAACCGCATCCGGGCGAGGCAAGACCTGGCATCCCTCCCCGCCGAGCTCATCAACCAGATTGGCAACCGCTGCCACCCCAAGCTCTACGACGAGGGCGAGCCCTCTGAGAAGCTGGAATTGGTGACAGGTGGGCCCCACCATGGCGGTTAGGCTCTGGGCCTGGGGCAGTGGCAGCCCTAGGTAGGCTTGTCGATGCCAGGGAGGTGGTGGGGAGTGGGTTGCGCTGGACCCGTGTGACCATGTGAAAGAGTCTGGGGCTCAGGGCCCTGTGAGTTAGAATAATCAGCCTTTATAGTCAGCCAGCGTGGGGGGTGCTCCCCTCTGAGCCCACTCTGTGGCTTAGCAACCACTTTTCCTGGGGCTGACCACTGCGCATGCGTCCTCCTCCAACTTGGTAGGTGCCACACCCACCAGTGGTGCCATAGTGATCCTTTCCTGAGTGCCCTGGATGTCGGGATGAGGCTGCCCTGTCCATGGGTGAGGAGGTGGCAGGTGGAGGCCCCCAGCCACTCTCTGGTTTCTTTCTGTAGGTACCAATGTGTACATCACAAGGGCACAGCTCATGAACTGCCATGTCAGCGCAGGCACAAGGCACAAGGTCCTGCTACGGCGGCTTCTGGCCTCCTTCTTTGACCGGTGAGGCCCTTCAGGGCCAGGAGGTGGGGGTGGGGGGCTCCATGTGGCCCCTTGGTCCCCACACGGAGCACTGACATCCCTTCCCCCCACCTTCCATCCCCAGGAACACACTGGCCAATAGCTGTGGCACTGGGATCCGCTCCTCCACCAACAACCCCAGCCGCAAACCCCTGGACAGCCGCGTCCTCCACGCTGTCAAGTGTGAGTGTGGTGTGGGATGGGGATACCCCACCCCGGGGCTCGGCCCTGCCTCAATGAGAATGCGTTGAGACTTTGGGAAGAGGGTTGGAGGGCTGTGGCTTGTTGGATGTTTTTGTGGGAGAGAAAAGTCTCAAACTCGGGAAGCAGCCTTGCAAACCCAGGGCTGGCCAGCTGCTGCGGGAAAGGACGCCGGGCTGCCAGCAGTGGAGGGCCCCAAAGCCTTGACTAAGCGCTCACCCCTGCCCTGCCCCCACAGACTACTGCCAGAACTTTGCCCCCAACTTCAAGGAGAGCGAGATGAACGCCATCGCGGCAGACATGTGCACCAACGCCCGCCGCGTGGTGCGGAAGAGCTGGATGCCCAAGCTGAAGCTGCTCAACACTGAGGGCGACGCCTACACAAGCTTCATCAGTGACCCGTGCAAGATGGAGCCAGACATGATGAGCGTGGAGCATGGCTTCGAGACGGCCAGCCACGATGGTGACGCCGGTGACGCCGGGCCCACCGGGCCCTCAGCCGAGGCCCTGCAGTAACCCACCGGACCCTCCCACAGAGCCGGCACACTCCCCTCCCACCACACCGCCCACCCACCGCCCTGGTCACGATCTACTGTCTGCCCCTCCCCAGGGCCCACGGGGGTGCTGCATGCTCCCAGCCCTTCCGTCTCCCTGCCCCACCCCCATCCCCCAGCCCAGTGTCCCCCGCCAGGGCAGGGCTGGGAGAGTGGCAGGTGGTGTGAGGTTCACCTTGCCTTTACCACACCCTTGTGCACTGTCGGGGAGCCCTTCCTCCCCTCTCCTAACCCCTAGGAATGGTCCCTCAACTCACCAGGCCAGGCATTTGTGGGGAGGGGGGGACTGGCCCCGAGGGAGGTGGTACAGGAAGGGCCCCTCTCCCAGACCCTGGACCCACGGAGGCCACTCGGCCTCCGCCCCACTGCGGCCCTTTGGACTCAAAGGGCCCTGGGCTCTCAGGACCCCCGGCCACCTCTTCCCAGAGCTTCCACTTTTCCAAAAGCGCCTTCCTGTCCCCTCGTCTGTCCCTGCAACTGGGGGCTGGGGTAGGCGAGGCCACAGGGCATGTCCATTTGACAACTGTGGAGACAGGCTCTGAAATCCCATGACTGGCCTCTGGTGGTGGGCCCAGGGCCCTTCTCCCATGAGATGCTCTGCCCTCTGCACAGCCCCCAGCCCACCCAAGAGCCCCAAGGAGGCAGGTCCTAAGTGAGGGGGCTCTTAGAGGCAGGTGTGGTCTCGGAGGTTAGGGCACCAGGTTTCCAGGGCTCATGGAGTGTGAGTGTGTGTGAGTGAGTGTGTGCGTGTGTGCGTGCGTGTTCAGAAGTTTTGCTTTTGAAAACATGAAGCTCTGTAAGAGGCAGTAGGACCAGGGTTGAACTGAGGGGAGCAGGGCTGGGGCCTGCTGCCCTCCTTCCAACCCTCCCACCCTCCAGCCGGGCTCCTAGCCCCTCCCTTCCCCTGTACATACTTTTTAAACATTTTTCTTAGCTAATGAAATACTGAAGTATAAGATTCCTTTTATTTTTCAAACCAATGGGACTGTGTGATGCTCCCCTTTGGTCCCTGGGGCCCAGGGCAGGCAGGATGGGATCAGTAGGCAGGTGGGTGTGTGAGTGTGTGTGTGTGTGTGTGTGTGCGCGCGTGTGTGTGCGCGCTCGAGTCTTGGGGGTGCCTCGGCCCAGTGCTGCCTGGACTCCTGTGGGTCTGACTGGCTCCCCCGACCCCCACAGGGCTACAGTTCAAGGGTGTCCCTGGCCCTGGCTGAGCCCCATCCCTAGGGACCAGGGCAGGCTCCCCCTCCATGTAGACAGATCCACGCACCTCTAACCATTCCTTTCTAGCTGGTTCTCTCGTGAAGAGGGAAGCTATTTGATTTACCATGTGAGCATGGAGGCTTCTTCTTTTTTTGTAACTCCCCATCCCCCCACATCCGGGTCACTTCCTAATTCCACTTTTATTTCTAGCCCTGCCCACACTCCCTCTCCTTTCCCTCCCCAGCTCTCATCTGCCCACTGCTCCCACTGGTCCTTCATCCTTTCTAGCAGAGGGCCAGGGATTGTGGGGGGGGGTCCCCATCCTGTCCTGGACCCTGCAGCCTGTCACTTCTAACATCTGCTTGGTGCCTGTGAGGGGGTGTCAGTCACGGGGGTAGGGAGGGGGGTCAGGGCCGGCTGGGGCCCTGCTGCTATTCTCTGCGTGGTTCAGCCCCAGCACCTTAGCCTCCAGCCGGCCCCTAAGTATGTGTGGAGGAGACTTGACACCCCCAGCTAAAGCACAAGCACCTTAATCACACCTCTTCTCCACCCCTATAGGTCCCCCGCCCCTGACCAACACCCCCACCCCCACCCCCAGCATCGATCCCAAAGCACAATATCCTGGTCACTTGGCAGTAGCAGTACCCAGCTGGCCGAGGCCAAGGGGGTGCAGTGGTCAGGGCTCTAGCCAAACCACAGAAGGAAGCAGGAGTTCACAGGCACCCAGCTCCTTCCCTGCCTTAGCAGGGGGGTGGGGCGGGGGCAGCTCTCTGGCACAGGGGCCTTCTAACCTCCCCACCCCCTTGTCCTGGGCAGACCTTTGCCCAGCCCCTCCTGCCTTCTCCGATGGGGCCACCCTGAAGCTCCTTGAGAGCCGCAGCCTGGGGTGGCTGGCCATCCCCTGGCTTACTGGGGTAGGGGGACCAGGTAGTGGTGCAGGGGAGGAAACTCCTCACCAGGAGAGCCAAAGACAGGGTTGTGCCTTACCCAGGAGCCACCCCTGCGCCCAATCCCGGTCCCCTGCTTCCCGGCCCTGCTCTGAGCTGCATGACCCCCCACCCCCACCCTACCTGGGCAGCAGGGAGGCTGACAGGCGGAGTCACCCACCATGGAGAAAAGATGGGGTTCCCTCCGCTGCCTTGCCACCCTCTCGCTTCTTTCACGTGGGACAGGGGTTTGTCCTGTCCTCGTGAAGTGCCAACACCCTGCCCCAAGCCCCCTCCCTCCCTGGCCCCTGAGTGAGATTGCACATTAACTACTGTAAGGAGAGGTGGCACTGGGAAATGTGAACCATGAGCACGTCAGTGATGCTGATGAAAATAAACTAAACGCCTTTGTAACAGCTCTGCGACCTGCTCACTGGGGGTGGGGGGGGGGGGGGGAATGCAGCAACAGGGACTGCCTCACGGACCTGACCTCTTTCAGGGTCTCAGCTCTCGCGTAAAAACAAAAATGGTAGTTACATGGTTATCCCATCCAGTCTAAAGGTCTTCATTGTGTGTGGGGTGGGGGGGCTTCCTCTCAGTTCCATGATTCAGCTCCATGGGGACGGTGAACACTGCAGCAGTCCGCAGAGAAGAATTGGGTTATTTCAAGGCCTGAGCAGGTTCTTAGTTGTTTAGTGTAGCTAGAACTGAAATACCACATTGGGGTGTCTGTAATGAACAGTAGTGCCTTCTCTCACTGGGTAAGGAAATTAGAAGTCAGCATTCAGCTCCAGGAAAAGTCCCCTTACCTTGGTGACCTTCTTGTGTCCTCACATCGGTCATCTCCCAGCCTACTCAATCAGCTCCTTTGTCTTAAAAGAGACTGAATGATAGAGGTACAGGAATTAAGATGTTTAACACCTGTGTTTGGGGTGGGGGGTTGGGGAGAAGGACAGTTCACTCCATGATGGTGAAAGTTCATCCAACTCATGTACTTTGGACACATCAGGAGAAATCAGTCCCTGGGAAAGGACACCATGCTGGGTAAGGCTGTGAGAAGAGGGAGGGAAAACCCTGGGCAAAATGGGCAGATTGACACAATGGCTGCAACATGGGTTCGAAAAACAATGGTGAGGGTGCAGGACCAGGCAGAGTCTGCTTCTATGGTTCACTGGGTCACTAAGTCTGGACAGACAATGGTACCTAACAACAGCAATTTAATCCATTACAACCCACTGTATTTCCAGAAGACCACCTCCCTGTGGGGTTCCAAAAGCCAATCGTAGCCACCAGAATGATGTAGGAGTACCAATGGCAGAAGGGCAACTGGTCACAAGTCAGGAATTCTTAGGAAGTAAGTAAAAGATGTAGCATGTGTCGTCAGAAGGTATAATGCATCTTTTAATATAGAAAGGATGAAAAGATTCAGAACTATAGTATCTATGGTCTTTTTTTGGTCTAAAATCTTTTTAAAATGAGAGCTTTGTAACAGCTCACTACAAACAGGTCAATGAGAACTTGAGACGCATCCTTATGTATATGTAATATATAATGAACAGTGGAAACAACTATGCTGTCAAGAGGTTACTGTTTTATACCCAGCACAACTTTGTTCCCAGAAGGCTCGACAGTAGCACGTTAGAAAGGTGTTAAAGTCACTAAGTGTGCTGTGGGGATGTATTTTTAGTCAACGGCCCCTTAGAGATGACAACTAAGCTAAGCCTGTCTAGGGGTGAGTAAAAGACATGGGGGCCACTACTGACCTCTGGCTTCCATAGGGACAAGGAGAATTCACTGTGCCAGCCTAAGGCCAAATGGCACGAGGCAGACATCAATGTCTCTATCCTTCTTGACTGTGTGTGTGTGTGTGTATTTTTTAACCCTATTCTGACACCAACCTTTGCTCCCAGGACACTCAACTTCTCTTCTGGGTTTGATAAACCATTGCAATGGCCTAGAACTCATAAATAATACTCATGATTACGCGGATTTATGAGCACCTCTCCAACCAACAGCCAAGTCTCACTGGTCCTCAGCTTCTCAACCATATGGCCCCTTGGCCTCTGCCTTGCTCTATGGGCTCGGAAGTCTACCTGCTGCTCTGTCTCATGGTCTCTGGTCTCAGGACAGTTTTCTGCAGTGTGGCCTCTAGTCCCAGTGACATGGCTCATGCTGCCTCCCCGACTTCAGGCAGCCATCTCAAATGTGCTCAGCTGGTGGCTGTTCTTCCTTGACGGTCCCAGAAACTCTCCCCTCTGGCTTCTGGGAGGCCTTTCTTATACCCATTAATCCCCTCAACTAGTCTCACACCCTGTTTGCATGGTCCCACCGAGTCATTCGATATGAGTTGCAAAAACATGGCTAGAACAGTCATATGAAGAAGTGTCACACCCGCCTTAGACACAACCTGAGCAGGAGACTTTGGAAGCTCAGGGAACAGTTGGGAGTTTGGAATTTTCAATAGTCACAAATGACCCCCAATTAAAACCAACACTTAAACCAGACTAGTGTTTACTAAATAGTGATCAGTCTCCTAAGGCACCCAGGCATGCACTCACTCACTCACTCACACTTGGGCCAGGACTCTAGAAAGACCATCTTGTCCAGTTTAGAGTCAACACATCATCTGTGATAAATCCATATAAAAAGGTTAGGATTTTATTTCCAAGTTGGCACATGGACAAGGCACATGGACAATGGCTTTGGGACACTGAAAGCATTGGGGAAAGGGGCTGGGTAGCTCAAGTGCCCCTACCTCCACCCCTGCCTAAGCACACTTAGGACAGATGGTGCACCCCCACCCCAGGGTCCCATTTGACTCCAGATGAGAGCCTTGGGGGCATCTCCCCAGGTGCAGCCCCCTCCCCAGGGGGCAGGGCCCTGCTCAGCTCCATAGTGCTTGGTGGTCCTCCCCCACCCCCAACTCAAGGGACCTGGTCCCCTGGGGAGGGCCAAGGTCAGAGGGAAAAGAGCAAGATGAGGACCAAGAGCAGCACACCCAACAGTACCACGATGGCACACCACTGTTGGCGGTCTGGGGGAGAGAGGGCCACAGGTCACAGGTGGGCGAGGACCACTCAGGGCCCCCTGCCCCCCAGGGACTCACCACTTGTCATGTGGGATACTTTGGCCATCTTCCTGAGGACCCCATCCATCCGGGACTGGGTGTGGTCCATCTCTTGAGCGAAGGCATCCAGCATGCTGCCAAGACCAGGCAGGTGTCAACCTCCAGAGGGCCAGTGGGCCCACCTCCCGGGCCTGCCCACCGCTGGGGTTTCCTGGCCTCACATGCCCTGTTCATCCAGCTCCTCCCCCACTCGGCCAGACATGTGCTTCAGGACCTGGATGCTCCCAGACACCATTTCAAGCTGTTGGTCCTGCTGGTCCATGATCAGCTGCAGGGTGGCAGCTGCTGTAGGTGGGGTCCACCTGAGCAGCCACAGGCTCCCCCAGCCCAGCCCCCCAGGCCACCCTTACCTACCTGTTGTGTGGCCTGTTGCTCCTCGATGCTGCGGGAAGAGGCCGAGACCACACTGGTATCCAGCAGGTCGCTGTGTGACGTGAGGGCGGCTGGCTTCCCAGCCAGGATCTGTGGGGCCCAGAAGACAGGTTGAGGGAGGAAGGGAGAGGGAGGGACATGCCCACAAGCACAGGGGCTAGATAGAGAATGTGACCATCCAGAGTCACTGGGCCCAGGGTGGCCTGGACTCCAATCCCAGTTTCACGACGTATAAGCCTTGCGAAAAAGATTTCATAACCCGAACGAGGAAAGCCTGTGCAAAGAGTGCTCCCACACAGGAAGTGCTCATGAAGTGCTGACTCTTATTCATATTTTATATTACTATTAACCCCCTGGAGGGGGGTGGAGTCAATGGCAGCTGCCAGCCTTGGTTCCAGTCCACTTCCTGTCACTTCCTTGGAGCGTGATCTCCGTCAAGGAGCTCCTTTCCTCTGCCCCTCGTTCGCCCCTGCTTCCCAAGGCTGAGTGTAGGGCAAACCAAAACTCACTGTCATTGAGTCGATGCCAATTCACAGTGGCCCTACAGGGCAGGGTAGAACTACGTCTGTGAGTGCCCAAGACTGCAACTCTTTTTCCGAGTTCATCTTTCCGAGTGGCTGGTGGTTTGGAACCGTTGACCTTGCAGTTAGCAAGTCGAATGTGTAACCCCCACACTGCTAGGGCTCCCTGGGTGCAGGGCAGGTGTCGGCAAGGCACTTAGCACAGGGGCTGACAAGCACTATCATTGTACAGAAAGATGCATTTTAAAATTTTGACTTGGTTCCCACGGCTGCCCATCTGGAAGGACAGTGCTACTGAATGCCATGCAGCCGTGGGCATGAGCTCTTCACCCTCCCATCCCTCCATTGGCTTATGATGGGGTGAGGAAAGTCAATGCCAGGAACAGACCCTTGAAAGAGGGAGAAAATGTCCAAAGGGAGACAGCAGGGAGAGCAGAGTTGCACACGGGGGTGGGGGGGAGGTATACACCTCGGCAGACAGCTGCACAGGTGCATGGAAGCAAACAAACGCCAGGTGCATGCACTCAGATGGGTCCGATGCACACACAGAAAAAGGAAACATCCCGGAAACGGATAACAGAGCAAGTGGGGTGTAAGCAGAAAGGCCAGGCAGACAGACA
>NW_022103927.1:4403859-4406533 GCF_000313985.2 Echinops telfairi | reverse complement strand
ACACACACACACACACACACACACACACACACACACACGAGATAGGTGCACAGACCCCCTGCCCAGAGGACACCACAGGAGAAGGCAGAAGAAAGCACCCTGCACACAGGGCCCAGAGGCACACGCATTGGAAGAGGAGGCAGGTACATCGTCAGGAGAGTACAACCGAGGATGGGCATGGACACAAACAGGGCAGGAGGAGAGAGTGACCCAGAGAGATTCGGGTCATAACACCCGGTCTAGGCCGGGACCACTCACCTCTCTATTATTCCTCTCCATGAAGGCGACTGCAGCTGGGCTGACCATGTGGTCCCTCATTTCCTAGGAGTGAGTGCAGAAGGGTCAGAGGGTAAAGATCCCCCCAACTTGTTCATGTGCCTCACACAGGAGACAATGCCTCACCTGGACAGCCTCTCGCATGCGATCCACGAACACCTTTCTCTCCTGCAGGTCCCCAGCAGGGAGCTTGAACTTGCTGGGGTTGGCCTCCACGATAGGTGGGCAGCTAGTCAAGGGTCAAGGCCAGCGCTAAGTCTTCTCTCCCCCCAGCCCGCAACACCTCCAGGTGGCTGGCTCCGCCCCACTGCCCCAGTCTCCCAGGATATAGATGGTTTCCTCCAGGTCCTCCAGGTCCCACTCGATGCTGCGCAGACCATTCCGGAGCTCGTTGGTTGTCCAGTCCAGCTCCTCGCGACCGACGCCTGCGCCTTCCTGCAGAAGCTCGCACCAGCGCTGGTAAAGCCCACGGGCTGTGTTGACTGCCTTCTGCACCTCGCTGCGGGCAAAGGCACGGAGGGTGCCGCTGGGGGCAGCTGGCACTCCCACCGCCTCTGCTGCGCCCCCAAATGAGGGGTGGGGCTTAAAGACTCTCAGATCCCCCAGCGGTGCCCCTTACCACTCAACCTCAGGTCAACCCCTATCCAGCAGCCTAACGGCCGCTCCCGGGCCCACCTGGCACGCTTTGGTAGGCACCCGGCATGGCTGGCAGGAGGACCGAACACCTTCCACCCTCCCCAGTTGTTGTCACTTACCCTCGCACGACAAAAAACGGGTCTTCGAAAGACATGTCACCTACCCACCCCTAGACCGAGCCCCCTTCCCCTCTTGGCTGTGCTCACTCCCTCCCTCTCAGTGGAGAACACACCGCCCACCTCGCCGCCGTCACGTGATCCCAGCCACCATCGAGAGCGCCCTCCAGGGGAGAAAGAAGGGCCTTGGAAGTACGGAAACTTCCGCCCTTTTTGAGGCCACTCTATCTGCCACCTTACTTATGGGCAGATTTGGCTTCCGGTCCTCATTCCGGCCCCTCTTGCGGCGGCTGGATGCACTGTAGCGGGTGCTACTCTAGGTCTGGTTGGCGGGGGTTCGAGTCCCAGCTCCTTGACTTGTCGCGGCGCACCCTTAGTTTCCCTTCTGAGAATGTAAAATAACAGCCTCCCTTAATCCCGAGGTTCACTCCACTTGTCCATCCTCTTACCTAACTCGCTGCACCTACACCCCATTGGTCCCTGGGGCAAAGGGAGCCCAGGATCCCGTCCTGGGAGGTCGTCCTAGCCCTGGATATGGGGTGGTATGGTCGGAAGTAGGGCAGACCCTCTCACTCCCCTACAGAATGGGGGGATGCAGGCTGCGGGGGGCTTCCGTTTCACTTTTTTTCTTTAGGGGGAGGGGCGGGGTGGCCGTAGGTAGGGGTCCGCGAAGATCTTCCTTGGGGAGCTCACCTTGGAGAGCTTATAGGGAGGGGGCTTCGTAGACGTGCTTCTCTATGCTTGGAGTGTTTCTGGGTGCCAGCTGGGTGGTGGTGGCTCCTGAGGATCTCAGCTGCTTTATGTATGTGTGTGGTGAGGGGGTTCCCCCTGTAGAGATGAACCAGAAATGTTCGTGGAGGGACTGAGGGTCACCCCTGGGTGACAAGAACTGCAACGAGGGGCCTTCAGCTAACTCTGAGCTGGCACTGACATTGTGGGGTCTCCTAGTGGGCAGATGGGCATGGGATGGATGGGAGGGTTGCCTTGGGGGGGGCAGTAGAAGAATTGTGGGGACAGAGATAAAGAAGTCTGTGGGAGATGGCATCAGCGGGAGCCTAATGTCTCCCTTCCCAGAGGACCGGACGCTTCCCCGAAAAGGCGTCACGCCTTCCCGGGCCCCCGGAGGAAAGGAAGCGAAACCGCCTGCCCGCCCCACTGGACCCCACCTCCCGTCCCCCGCATCTCCGCAGGGTCCTCCCGACGCCCGGCAGGAAACTGCGAGCTTTAGTGGACCCAGGTTGCCGGTTCAGGAGGGCGTGCCTGAAGGCTAAGGCTCCACCCCCGCCCGCCCGGAAGAAGCCCGCTAAGGAGATCCCGGCCCCTGACCTTATATGGGCAGCCGGAAGTAGCTCGCGCACCTGCTTGCGTCACTGCCTCCAAATATAGTAGTGCAAGTCAACAGGCTCCAGTGGCGGGAAGCTACTGCAGGCCCGGCTGGCGGGGCGGGCCCTCCCTTTAAAGAGCCCGCCCCTTTAAAGGGCCCGCTCCACGGTGAATGGGGCTACGCGCGCAACTTTGAGTCTTTATTGTAAGGAACTGGGAGTAGATGTTCTTGTTTTAAAAAAGAAATAGGTGTTCGTGGAGGGATGGCGCATAGTTCAGAGTGGGAGCTGATATTTTTTTTAATCTCCAGTGTTTCCAGTCTC
>NW_022103927.1:4396954-4403759 GCF_000313985.2 Echinops telfairi | reverse complement strand
CGCCTCCCACGAGGCGGAGGCCACGTGCGCATGGGTACTCTCAGCGGTCGGGTCCGCCACCTAGCGCACGCCAAGCCCACCCTTGGGGCTTGTGTTGCGGGGAAGCTGCGGGGTGAGCGCAGTCGACTGGCAGCTTGGGCTGAGCTCGCGTCTGCGGATGCCCCGGAGCCGAGCCAGCGCCGCCTCCTAGCCTACGAACTAGGGCATGGCGTGGATGGATGCTGGAGCCCGAAGAGATGAGACCCCTGGGGACCCCTTCTCACCACTGAACCGTTTATTCGTTTAATAAATAGCCCGCCTGTTTACCCTTCTGAAGAAGTAGGTACAACTATAAACGAACGTTAGGTTTGTATTGTTATTTTCGAACAAGCCAACACCAACTGGAAGTTGAGGTGGGGGGTGGGGAGTGTTATCTCCACGGGAAATGCCCCGGCTGGAGCCTAGATCTTCCCGGGTGCGAAAGGAAACTCTGCCTACGACCTGCTGAGGCCCACTCGCGGTCACCCTTTCCCTGGACCAATGCCAGCGGCGCTGCATTGGCGCGGCCCTGAGAAAAAAATCACCCCGAGAGTTGCTCTTTCCGGTCTCAGGCACCTTGCCCCTCCGCCCCTCTCCCCTTTCCGTAAACCCTGTCCTGTCGCTTTAAGGAGTCTCCGGCGTCGCGGTGCGGTGGAAAGCCCGGATGCGGCCCTCTGATTGGGCGGGGCGTCTCCGTGACGTCATGGAGGGTATAAAAGGGCCCGGGTGGCGGGCGCCGGGGCAGAGCGTCTTTGCTGTGTCACGGGGTCTGTGCCTGTATGTAGGAAGACCAGAACTAGCTTCCCGACCGGAGTGTACCTCCAACGCGACCAGTCCAGCCCCGCAGTTCCCTCCGCCTTCACCCCACCCCACCGTCGAGCCACAATGGAAGTGCAGAAGGAGGCACAGCGCATCATGACCCTGTCGGTGTGGAAGATGTACCACTCGCGCATGCAGCGCGGTGGCCTGCGGCTACACCGAAGCCTGCAGCTGTCGTTGGTCATGCGCAGCGCCCGGGAGCTCTACCTCTCGGCCAAGGTGGAGGCACCCGAGCTCGAGATGCCCCTGCCGGCCGGCCACTCTCCTGACCCTCGCCTGCACCCGCCGCGGGAAGCGGAACCTACAGCCCAGGTAGCGCCCCCCGACGGTGAGCCTCCCTCCCCGGAGCCCATGGACACCCAAGAGGCGCCGAGAGCCCAGGAGACCTTTGCCCGCTGCAGCCCGCGCCCCGCCAAAGCCAGCCGCAAGCGGCGGAGCAGCAGTCTGAACGGCAGCGGGGACGCCGGACTGGTTCCGAGCAAGAAAGCCCGGCTAGAAGAAGCGGAAGAGGCGCCGTCGGAGATCCCCGAGCGCTTACAGCCTCCTCCGGCTCAAGCGGAGGGCGCTTTCCCCAATCTGGCGCGCGTCCTGCAGAGGCGCTTCTCCGGTCTCCTGAACTGCAACCCCGCCGCGCCCCCGACGGCGCCTCCGGCCTGCGAGGCGAAGCCAGCCTGTCGCCCGGCGGACAACATGCTGAACGTGCTGGTGCGAGCCGTGGTGGCCTTCTGAGGACACAGCGCAGGCCGAGCAGTCGGCCCGAGTGCGCAGACCGAGGCGAAGCTTCCCCCGGGGAGTGCCCGCGGAACCGCAGCCCAGAAGAGCCGCCGCCAAGGGCTGCCGATAGGCCCGGAGAGGGACTCTGCCCCCGGGGAGCCGTTGCCAGCTGTGCCCGGCGGCGGCGCCGAGAAGCCGGGGGCGCGGGCGCCTTCCGCTGAGACCTGCCGCGCCCACAGGTGCTGGGACATGGCCCCTTCTCCCTCTGGTAGAAGGGCAGGCGTATTTCATTCCTCAGGGTCGGACGTGTAATGTGTGATGGTTTTTGTTTGTTTTTTCACCGGAACTGTGCTGCCCATTCAAGAATCCCCAGTAGCGGGTCTTTACGTTTCAGCCTTAGACTTCCAGCCGCTTCCCTTCCCCCTCCCTGACATACTTGGGCACGCGGTCATCGTTGCGTCATGGGGCCGACGTGGGTCGCTTCCTGTTGCCTGGCGTGGGTGTGGGCCTGCCCAGGGAGTGGGAGGAAGGCGGCCTGAGTCACCTCGACCCAGCGCCTTAGGTTGGTGGCCTCGGGTTGGGGTGGGACTGATCCCAACCCGGTGAAAATTGAGCATCTGGGGCCTTAGAGGTTAGGGGTCGCGCTCTCAGATCCACAGCCCACCTCGTCCCGCCCGATCTGAATCGCGGCGGTGGGGTGGGCGGCACAGCATGTGAGCTGGGACCTCCACTTGCTGGTGCGACCGGCCCTAGTTTGAGGAGGCGGGAGTCTTCGCTAAGGCCTTTGCCGTGGTGGATTCTCTTAACGCCATTTATCCGGCGTTTTGTTACAAATGTCAGATTGGTAAATAAAGACCGTTTGAATAAAGCCTGCTTGCCGCCTGTCTGGCTTTCTTCCCCGGTGGGGGAGGGGGAAAGCGGCGCTGGAGCCCCAGGAGCCGGTCGGACCGGTTACCACCACGTGGGCAGAGGTGGGCGGGAGGTTTCTAGGCTCCGGAATTTGCCTGGCCCTCCACTCCTAGGGTCTCCCTCAACCTTCCCCTCCAACTCCGGGGTGTAAGAAAGCGTGCTTTCAGAAGTAAACACTTGATTTCTGTCGGGTACTGTAACCCAAACCGCTTTTGGGGGGAACACTGCTCGGTGAGTGGTAGATCTACTGGGGCAGCCGCCCACAGGACAGCCAAGACCTGCCATGAGACCAGAGCAGAAGAGGAAACGGGCTCGGTGTGTCACGCCCCTGCCTGAGCCACACACAGCTCAGGCATAGCCACATACCTTCAGGAGCAGGTACACACTGCTGGGAGAGGAGCCCTTAGTCTGAGCTCTTTAAACAGCTTCCTGGCTGGACTAGGACTACACAGGTCCTAATAGGACCGCCTGCAGTCAGAATCCACTCAGTGGCAGTGTTTTGGCTTTGTCGGGTGTTTTTTTCTAAAGGGGGGTGGCTAGAGGATTTCTTAACCCCTGTCCCAGACCAGGTTAACCACCCCAAGAGAAAAATCCCAAATTCCCTCCCAGTTCTGCCTTAGAAGGTGTATAGGCGCAGTGCCAAGACAGAGGGAGGGGATCCGTCTGGAGGACAAAGGGGCCGCAGGTGCTGAGTGGGGGCCTCGCCTCCGGGAAAGGCCGCCCCGCCTCCAGAGAGTGGAACGTTGGCCGCACTCTAGGGACCGGGAAGACCTGACCCCGAGGCCGGAGAGTAGGGGAGGGGGGAGGGGGCCGTCTCTGAACGCCCCTCTGGGCCTCTCGAGCCGCAGACGCCCCTCCTGCAGTCCATCCCCCCCTCCCCCCTGCGAGCTCCACAAGGCCCCGGAGGAGTCCACACAAGGGGAATCTGGCCCAACTCGCCCCACGGTCTCCTTAGCAGTGGGTGTAACGTGGGAAACTTTAGCGCCACCCAAGGCGTTTCCGGACGAACTCCCCAAATGAGACGTGAGGAGCAAGGGGCCCCACACTCCTTGTGTAGCTCTGCATCCGCGGCGGTGGCGGCGGCAGCGAAACCCCACTGCTAGCTTGGCCAGGCCCGGGAAGTCCCTGCGGGCGGCCGGGGAGAGGGCAACGCAATGTATCCTGTCGCAGGAACCACCAGGCCCTTCCTTCCGCGGGAAGTGGCTCAGTCGACCCCCACCTCCGGCCTGACCCTGTGGGGGACTTCCGGTGCCTGGAGTCGGAGCCGCTGGGGAGCAGGAAACAACCCCACCCACCCCCATTCACTCCCACACGCATACACACATCTTGAAGGTAAATGCCTACTCGGGACCTGGTTTTCACCTTCCAGATTAGGCTACATGCAGCAGTGGCCACACCTGCCATCGAGGAAGCCTGGAGCTTTCCCCGTGATGATGGGGATGGGGCCACCTGGGGAGTGGTGGACAATAGTTGTGAAACCTGAAAATGTCACAAATCCCAGCGTCAGCATGCTCAGTGAGGCCCAGGCCAGCACCTGCAGTTTCCAGAAGGGTGTACATCCCAGAGTAGGGACACATTGACAGGCCACATACATGCTTCTCCCAAGGGCTGAGCCTGCTCTTGCTGACTCTCCATGGTTCCTTCCCAGAGTTCCAACATCTATGTGTGTGGAGTTCAGAACCGGCAGGCCAAAGGCCAGCTGGAGAAGTTATGAGGTTAGGGGCCTGAATTCCCTATCTGCCAGCTCCTCTTCCACTGGCTCTGTCGACTGGTTTGCTGTGTGGCCTTGCGTGGCGCGTGCCTCAGTTTCCCTGCCTGTAAAATGAGGACAGTAACAGGTCCTGTCTGGTTTGGTGTGAGGATGGAACGCATGTGAAGCGGTTCCCAGCGTGTCCCGTGGGCTCTCCTCTTAGCACGGTGAATATCATGGGGCTCTGATAGTGCTGGACATTAACAAGTACAAGCAGCAAGACAAGTGAGCAGAACCCAGATCCAAACTCACTGCCAGCCACTCAATTCCAGCCCATAGTCACCCCCTGGCACGGGGGAGGGCAGTTCCTTGGGGCTTAAGCCCATAGTCACCCCCTGGCACGGGGGAGGGCAGTTCCTTGGGGCTTAAAGACCGGAAATCCTCACAGAAGCTGACTGACAGGCCTTCCCTTTCTGGGCCGCTGGTAGGTTCAAAACCACCCATCTTTCCCTGAGCAACCCAGAGCTTAACCCGCTGCGCAACCACACATAAGTGTGTGCGCATGTCACCGTTTCTGCGGATGATACCGAATGCAGAGAACTGGAAGGATCGTTCTTGTGTCCAGCGTCCATTGGGGTCTGCTTCCTCCCTCAAAACTCATGTGGACGCCAACTCAACAGTGACCCTAGAGGACAGGGCAGAACTGCCCCAATGAGTTTTGAGACTCTTTCTAGGAGTAGAAAGCCCTGTCTTTCTCCCACAGTGCGGCTGGTGGTCTCGAACGGCTGATCTGGCAGCCCACCGCTCAGCCACCATGCTACCAGGGCTCCTCCTCTCTCAGCCCCAGAAAAAGAACAAAACACAAACCAAACCTACTGTCTCCCAGTTGATTCCAACTCATAGCGACTCTATGGGGTTCCCGAAGCTGTATATCTTTCTGGGAACTGGCAGCTTCATCTTTCTCCTGAGGAGCAGGTGGTGGGTTTGAACCACCAACCTTGAGATTATCAGCCCCGTTGCATCACGCACATCGCCGCTGGCTTCAAGTTTGGGCTACTCATTGTGATTTCTCAGCAGCAACGGTTACTTGTGTTTGATTTTTTTTTTCTCCTCCAAGACTACACCCTCTTCTGGTTTCCTCCCGCCTCCCTGGCAGCCCCTTCTACTGTGCTGGGCTTCCCTGGAGTCCCTGTATGACTCAGATATGCTTGGCTGCTCACTAAAGGGTTGGGGGTTCAAGCCCATCCAGAGGCACCTAAGAAGAAAGAACTGGGAAACCAACTACTTCAGAAAAACCGGCCATGTCTTGAGAATGATGACGGCAATCAATGTACAAATATGCTTGATACAATTGATGTATGGATTGTTATGAGAGATGTAAGAGCCCCCAAATCAATGACCAACAAATAAAAACCCGTATGGAGATCAGTTCTACTCGGATGGACATGGGGTTGCCATGAGTGGTATATTAGAACTTAGATTCTGAGCCCCTCTTTGCAGAGGGCTAGGGATGACGATGAAAACCCAAACCCACTTGTAGAGTCCCATGTGGATGAAGCCTCCATTGAATTCCTTCTGACTAATGAATAGATGAGAACAGTCTTGCCTTCAGGCAGAGTGCGTCAGAAAATGGATTCCTTCCACCCCTCCTAGCCTGCCCTGGGACAGGCAATCTCCCTTAAGGGCTTGCCTGGGTGTGTCCTTGATGGACAGTACTGGAGGGCGGTGTCTGCATAGTCCAGTTGTGCCCCATCAATCAGGCCCTGACTGCCTTGGTTGGAAGATCCTGGACCAATCTTGTAAACTCTTCTAACACAATGTTCGTGTCCCCTCATTTCTGTAGTCTAGTCCTACCTGTAATGTAATCTATTGATTGATCTGCCACCAATCATTGATTTTGACAGTTTTTTTGTGTGTTCCATGACTTACCTAAGCAGCTGTGCGGCTATGAATCCTGGATTATAAACTCACCGCCGTAGAGTTGATGCTGCTGACTCCATAGTGACCCTAGAGGGCAAGGTAACTCTTTACGGGAAGAGAAAGCTTCATCTTTCTCCTGAAGAACAGCAATGGTTTTGAGGTGAGCAGCCTCGAGGTGAGCAGCCCGACAGGCAACCACTCGATTGTGGGAAACAGAAGGATTTCTCCCAAGTTGTCTCCCCCAAATATATGCCAAACTTAGCTGCTTGCAAGTGACTATAAACTTGGAGGTCATCAGAAGTAGATCAGGGGTTATTCTCCCTAAGCGCTATCAGCCATCTAGAGCAAGCAATCACCACTGTTTATCCCATAACAAGTAGGACCCACTGCCTTCTGATAAGGATAGTAGTTGGATGTTTCCTTGTAGTAGACCCCAGAGAGGTCAAGTCCACCCTAGGGTGGCCAAGGTTAGGCCACCATCATAATCTAGGGTCTGCCCATCTTGTCACATGTATACCTCTAGCTCATCCCCTTCCTATCATTGTACATCCCCTTCCTGTGATGTGTATGCCTATTGTACTGTTACCAGCAATCATGCACCGCTAAAGAGATATAACCCTTGGTTAGCAATAAACGAGGTTCTCCAGCATCCTGCCGGGTCCCTGCCCCACCTCGCCTCGGCCCACGCTGTGCGCGGACCTGGCTGGTAAGATCATGGCCATCCAGGAGGTGAGC
>NW_022103927.1:4385121-4396143 GCF_000313985.2 Echinops telfairi | reverse complement strand
TCATCGCACCCTGACTGGCTCATCTCCTCCCCGAGACCCCTCTGCAAGGGGATCTCCAGTGCAGGAATTTATTTTCAAAGCTATGTATTAAATTTTTTTTTACAACGTTATCAAAAGTACTCTCCATTACACTTAATGCATTTGTCAAATCTGTGATTCTGTTCTTGGAAACATCTTTCAAACTTGTCTGTTCAGATGGCTGATAGCACTTCCCTCCTTTTTCTTTCCCTCTTCCATGTCATCAACTTGCCGTCCTTTCATGTCTCTGAAACAAAAAGAAGTTGCCTGCAGTGAGGTCAGGCAAGTCAGGTGCATGGGGCAAGAGAGGCATGCTGTTTTTTGCCAAAAACTGGCGCACTGAGATGGCTGCATAAGCAGGTGCTTTGTTGTGATGGCAAACACAGTCCCCCCTCTGCTACAAATCAAGCCTTTTTTGTCGCACACTGTTACACAATCTTTTCAGAACCTCTAGATAGAAAGCTTGATTAACAGTCTGACCTGATGGAACAGGAAGTTAACAGATGTCCAGAAGGAGGTGTTGTCGCTCATTGACATTTCACCTTTTCTGAAACATGAAACCACGCAAACACTTGAGTTTTTCCCATAGTGTTGTCCTTGTATGCTGTATTCAGCATCACAACAGTTGCTGTGGTACTTTCCTGAGCAGGAAACAAAATTTCACTGTCGCACACCGTTCTCTTAAATTAGCCATCACAAAAAAAAAAACGAGGCGTGAAACTGCTTTTACAAAAAAAATTAACTGTGACCAGAGAGAACCTTCCCAGGAGGTGCCACTGGGTGCATTAACTCAGAGCAAGTTGCTCAATGCTTACCAAGCAGGAAAAATACTACAAAAGCTCCGCTCTGCTCAGGGCAATTCCATTTTTTGGGTGGGGGGTACCTCCTCATAAATGCTCCTTAAATAAGGTGACCAGATGTCCTGCTTTTGTCGGGACATTCCCGATTTTTAACAGTTTTTCCTGCATCCCGTGGCATTTTTAAAAAGTCCCAATTTTTGGAAAGAATGCACAACAAGCTAGTGTATATGGTTTTTGGCTGCCATGTGGCTATTTTGTCAGAAAATGAGTTTTATCAATGGTGTCCCGCTTTACCAATGTTAAAATCTGGTCACCTTACCCTTAAATTATATTTGCGATTTGGGGGTCTCTTTTTACCCTAAAACAGTTGGAATCAAGAACACTATTATGTATCTAACATTTCCCTTTCATTTAACCCACTCACCATATTTAGAAGCAAGAGTTGTTTTTTTAATTCCTGTGAAAACAGTGCCTGAAACTCCTGCTGAAACAGCTGGTGTGAGACAGAGCTAGGTTTCTTTGTTACCACGGGGGATTGCTGAAACCAAACCCATTGCAGTAGAGTCTGCAATGTGTTTGCACATTGTGACACAATGTGACACATTGTGACAGCTCATTGATAAAGTTAAACTTAATGCTTTTGCATATTTGAGAAGCTTGTGGGCCAAGGCAGCCTCAGATCTTGCTCCTTGGAGCATAGAAAGAGACTAAAATGAGAGCATAAATGCTGAGCACCAGGTTTGTAAAAGGCTGAGCAATTAGCAGTGAAAGCCCAAAATCCATTTGCAGAATACCCATGTGTCTTAAGCCTCCTCTGAATTCCTTCTGTTTGGAGCCCTGGTGGCTTAGTGAGTTACACATTGGGCTATTTACCTCAAGGTGGGCAGTCTGAAATCACCAGCCCCACGGTGGGGAGAAAGACAAGGTTTCCCACTTCCATAAAGAAGTGGGTCTTAGAAACCCACAGGGTAAGTTCTATCCTGTGCTATAGGATGGCTCCAAGTCAGAATCGAACGGATGACAGTGAATTTGCGTTTTGGTTTTGTACTCTAAAACAGTTCTCTGCCTAACAATGTGTATGTCTCACTCACGGTTTTGCTCCTGCACATGTAGTCCATACTTTTGTGAGTTTCCTTTGCCCTCCCATGTCCTTTTTAGTCCGTGAATCTCAGTAAATGCTTAGATACCATGATCTCCTATTGGTTATGACCTCCCGTTATCAGTCTCCTTCATCCGGATGATGTGTCCTGGTTTTGTCCTGTTTTATGCCTTAACAAATGCTCTCTTGAAGGCCTATTTAAGACTTAGTGTCTCTTTTGGTACCATAAAACATGCCCAACAGAGACCTGTTGTCATCAGTGAGTGCAAGGGAGGTATGGTAAGTAAAAGAAAAAAAAAACAATGAATTTGGTATGATCATAAAGTTAAATAAAAGGGTGTCGGGTGTTGGAGCAGGAGTACAGGCATGCGCACCAGGGCTCCACAGGAGGGGGGGGGTAGTGGTTACATGACATCCAGTTGGCTTCCAGGCATAGCAACCCTTTGGACAAGCACTGCCCCGTCTGCTCCCCCATCCTCCCCACCAGGCCTATGCTGGCGCCCATTGTTGCCGCCACTGTGACAATCCATCTTGTCAAGGGTCTCTCTCTCTGTTACTGATCTACTTTACCTAGCATGGTGTCCTGTTCTAGGGATTGGTGACATGCCCAGAAGTGAGAGAGGCTCTCCATCCTCACTTCTAGGGAGCTCACTCTGGCTGGTCTTCCAACAGATACATTTGACCGTGGCATATTCAGTGTCAGGCATCAGATCTCCTTCGGCCTTCCTTGCTTATTGTCTCCCTATTCTTCTGTGGACGGCAGAAAAGATGACTGTTGCCATAGGCATTGATTTGTGGATCCAAGTCAAATGAGATCCTGATGGGTACATCGAAAAAGAGGAAGACCCTCAATGAGGAGGATTGACACCTTGGGTCCAGAGCCCTAGCTTGGATCGTGAGGACCTCCAGAACAGAGCAGGCCTTCACCCTGTTGTTCCTAGGACCCCTGAGTTAGAACCGACCCTACAGCACTTAATTAAAACATTCATCATTACCAAAGGGGCACTGATTTGGTTTAGAAAGGCTGAAAACAACAACAACAACAAACCAGGAGAGATGGTAGGATTCGGTCAATGTTATTTAAGGAGCATTGAGTCACTTTGCCCACGGTCCCAGGGTTAGGAACAATTGGCTATGAAACCAGGGAAAAGCTCTGTCGCAACACCTGCTTTTTGTTCCTCGTTTGCAACCATCTTCCCAGTCTGAGCCTCTTCCCCTGCCTTGCTCACCAGGTTAACCCAATCCAGCCCAGATCCTCAGGGAATCATCCCTAAGCATCCCCACCCATCTTGATCCCAACCCCAAACCCTAACTCACTGCCATTGGGTCAATGCCGACTCACAGTGACCCTGCCTTGTGGGCAGAGCCGAGCCACCTCTGTGGGTACCTGAGACTGCTAACCTTTAGGGGAGTAGAAAGCCGCAACTTTCCAACTACTAACCCACCGGGGTTCATCTTTGTCCCAAACCCTTATATATATTTGGCATTCGGATCAAGAACGCTCCCACCCAGTATTTACAATGGCTATTTGTTGATTCTAGCTTTGTCTCCCCAGGGGTCAGGGGGCAAGCAGAGCAGGTGCGCATCAAATGGTTTGTGAATGATGACTTTGCAACTGTCCCGCGCAGTAGATTCTCTTAACGTTCACTTGTTAGAGCGGGAAACTGAGGCTCACCCTGCAGGGCAGCAAGAAAGCGAAAGATTGAATTGTGGCCCCAGTCTCACGGTCCTTCTTCCCCGCACCGCTGGGCACGATCCAAGGGATGGGCGCCCCAGTTCAGCCCCCGCCCAACTGTGAAATAGGCCCGGCCGTGGCCAGGACTAGTCACGCTGCCCAGACGGGCTTCGCCGGTTCCAGGAACCTGGGCGAGGCCGGTTCGCCCGAGGGGGACGCCCGGAGGCCGTGGCCTAGTTGCAAACCGGCCTGGGAGGAGCTGGGTCGCCGCTGGGAAATTCGAGTCCCAGACCCGGTGCTCCGAGGTAAACAGGCGACAGGCCAGGGCTACGCCTTGTCCCCGGCCCCGCCCCGACGCGCAGCCCTTCGGGACTCCAAAAACTGTCTGGATCCTCCCAGGCCGTGGCCTCCCAGGGCCCAAACCGGTCCCTTCCGGGTTCCGCCCCGCCCCTCGGCGCGTGGCCCCGCCCCTCCCAGTCCTCGCACCACCTTGGCGTGGGTGGGGCTTGCAGGCAGGGCAGCGGGGCGGTGGACGCTCTCCCTGGTCTTTGGGCTTGCGTGTAGCTTAAGTCCTGAGGGTCGGGGAAACCCGGATCTCGCTAGTGTTGTCCCCAGAGACACATGCTCTACCCATGGGTCCAGGGAAGCGCAGATCCCCGCACATCTGCGTCCAGGGAGCGCTAAAGAGGGGATTGGGTGTTATCCCACCCACTGTGTTGCGGGTTTTCTTTTTGGCGTGGGTAGGGGTTCCCATTAGTTGCGGTAGAGCCCAGCTCCAACTCACGGCGACCCCTGGCGAGCAGCGTGGAGCTGCGCTCTCTCGTGGGATTGCTTTCCACGGCTGTAACCTTTCAGAAACATGGGCATGGCCTTTCTTCCAAGGCACTTCCGGGTAGGTTGAGCCTGCCCACCGTGCCCTGGGCGTCTAACCGTTGACCACCCAGGGACTCCCCAGGGAAACCTGAGGTCTCCGCGAACTCGTTTCCAGGAGGGCTGAGCTGAACCCAGACCGGAGGCTGTACCCACCCAGCTCCTGTGCCCCAGCCCTACCGCTGCCCTTCCAGCCTCCAGGCCCACGTGGCCTGGGATCAGCGCCTCCCGCCTCGTGCATTTTTGGCTGTTTCGTAATCCCCTCCGCAGCCACTGCCCGCCCAGCCGTCCCGCACCGAGGTGGCTCGTCGGGCTCCCTGGGGTCCCATCTTCCCCGCCCGCCACCCAACTGGTACCAATTAATTTCCTCCTCAGCCTGTCCACCCACATCTGGTAGCCAGCTGCTCGCCCTGGCCCTGCCCGCCCCCAGGGGCTCCCCGAGAATTACCCACAACCCTCGGCCCCCACTCCCGTCCCCAATCCTGGCCGCCAGGGCCCCCCGGCCGAGCCGGCTAATCAGAAAAAGCCGGCGGTCGAGGCGGACGCAGCAGGGTGGGGTGTGAAACTTTCTGACCCAGGGGTGCGTGGGTGGGGGTGTGTGCGCGTGCGCTAGCGGGGTGCGGGCAGGAAGAGGCGGCCGGAGATCAAAGCCCTTCTGGCTTCCAGATGGGGGCTGCGGGCAGGAGGGCTACCCACCCCGCTGCCTCGGAAACCCCCCGAGAGCCGAAGCGGGGGCAGCAACCGTGCCTCCCCCGGCGCGGCGCGTTTCCTTTCCCCCCGCTCGCTTTCCCGACAGGCTGGCCTGCAGCCTGCGGAGCGCGGCCGGGCCCCTTTGAAGGGTCTCCCCGGAGGGTCCGGGGCGAGGGGGAGGGAGGGGGGCTGGAGAACAATGGCGCTTCTGTGGCTGGGGGGACGCCCAGGCGCTTCCTGTTAACCCTTCCCTCCGGGTGCTGCTGTGGGGCGATGGCTCGGCCGCGGCTCGCTTCTACAGAGGGGGGCGGGGGCGAGTTGGCTAGCAGGCACCCCGACAGACCTCTTCCTGCTGGAGGCTTTGTTTGGAAAAGTGATTGGGAAACCGGCGGACGCAGACATCCCTTCCCCCCACCGCGTGATGTCAAGCCATGTCCTGCGGGCGGAGGGAGGGCATAGCCAGCCCTGGCCAGCCTCCGGCCCTCCTCCGTCTCCCAGGCCGCCGCTGGACCGGTTCCCCAGACTCTCGGGGGCGAGGGGGCGGGGACCCTGGCGGGTCTAAGGCACAGAAAGATTCCGAGCCTCTGCTGTACTGAAACGGTGGCGCATCCTAAGCCAGGTCCCCCGGCGGCCTCCTTTCCCTAAGGCTCGGAAGACTCCTCGGGGTGCGTGCGAGCCCAGGGCGGCGGGAGCCCCGGAGGGCAAGCAGGGGCGGAGAACCTTGGAAACGGCGCGGTCCTCCGGCGCCCTGGCGCCCTGGGAAAACTTGTGTTGATTGCGACGTCAGGCACAGTTCCCTGTGTACAGAGCCATTCTGAGAGTGGCCCCGGTCTCTTGAGCCAGGCCCACTCTCCATTCCTGGGCCCGCCGCCCCTCCTCCCCCCAGGGACCCAGCCTCTGTCACCCACCAATCACGAGCCCTCTTGCAGTTAAGAGCCCCAAACTACTGGGTGTCACAGGGACCCGTGCTGGACGCTTCTCACAGCTCACCCTGCATGAAAGCCTTCCTGTCTTGGGTCCGATCCCACGCAGTGTAACCCCATAGGACAGAGTAGAACCCCTGTGCGTTTGTGGAACTGTAACTCTCGTCTTTCGCCCTCATCTAGCTTAGGCGGAAGCCGGCACTTTCTCTCCACCCATTTTACAGGCAAGGAAACTGCAGCGCGCACACGGGTTCAATAACTTGCTCAGGATCACATGACCAGTAAAGCAAAACCCATTGATGCTTTTTCCTCGATTTCGGGGCATAGAGGGACCTCTGTCCTGACGGGGAGGAGGGTGGCCCGGAAGGCTTTCCTTATTCATGTACCTGTCTCTCAATCAAGGAGCCTAGGTGGATTCTGCCGTGGAGCTTCCAACCTTGAGGTCAGTGGTTCAAACCCACAAGCTGCTCCCCAGGAAAAAGATGTGGCTGCCTGCTCCGGTAAAGAATTCAAACTCAAAAAGACCCTGGAAAATAAAATTCAACTGCCTTTCTGTCGATGCTGACTCATAGAGACCCTATACCAAGGGCTCAAGTAGAAAGAAAATGATGGCAACATATATGCAAACGTGTTTGATACAATTGATGTATGGATTGTTATAAGATCTGTAAGTGCACCCGATAAAATGTTGATTAATTAAAAGAATTAGTTCTGCCAAAAAAAAAAAAGACAGAGTAGAAGTGTTCCTATGAATTCCCGAGGACACTTTACAGGTATAGAAAACTCCATCTTTCTCCTGCAGAGTGGTTTTAAACCCCTGACCTTTTATCAGCAGCCTAAAGTATAATCACACCACCACCAAGGCTCCCCAAGAGTTAGAGCAGCGGTTCTTAACCTGTGGGTCGTGACCCCTTTGCAGGTAGAATGACCCTTTCACAGGGTCTCCCGATTCGATTCATGGCAGTAGCAAAATGACAATGATGAAGTAGCTGTGAAAATACTTCTATGGTGGGGGGGTCATCACCCATGAGGAACTGGATGAAAGGGTCACGGCATGAGGAAGGTTGAGAACCACTGAGTTACGGCTCCTGAAACCCACTGGGCAGCTCTCTCATTCCCAGAGGGTCATTCTCCGTGGAAACCAGCTCGGTGGCCGCTGGCGGACTGCTCCTCAGTCAGAGAGCTGTCCCAGGTGGCCGCTGGCGGACTGCTCCTCAGTCAGAGAGCTGTCCCACGGGGTCCCTTGTCCTGCTCTCCCGTTCCTTCTGTTTCTTAAAGCTCCCTCCTTGGATGACCTTTTATGGTTTTTCCTCCCCCTTCCTCGGGGGTCAAAATGTCCCCAGGGGCCAATTTGTAAGCGCTGCTTAGGGACTCCACAAGAAGGCTTTTGTAGTAGCCTTATAGATGGAGACAAAGTAGACTGGAGAAATAGCCATCTGTTACCACCTCCCATTCAGGTCAGGGCCTGGGGTCTGCTCCCATGGCTGCCCCAAGCCAATTCACGCTTTTAACCCTAAGACTCCAGGTAGGGTCCTGGCCGGTCCACTGCCAAAAAGCCTCCATCTGAAGCCCACCCCTGTCCTTGCCACCTCCCTTCGTCTCCCAGAAGCCACAGTGAATTTGCCAGGGGGTTTTAGCCCCCAGAGGAAACTTGGTGGCCTAGTGGTTACACATTGGGCTGCTAACCACAAGGACAGCAGTTTGAAACCACTTCTTGAGAGTCACTCCATTGGGAAATGATGAAGTTTTACTACTGCCGTAAAGAGTTACAGTCTCAACCAAAAAGTGGATGAAGGGAGATGTCGGACAGGGCAAGATATGACAAAATACCCATTTATAAACTATCAAGGGCTCATGCGGGAGGGGGGAGCGGGGAGGGAGGGGAAAAATGAGGACCTAATGTCGGGGGTTTAAATGGAGAGAAAATGTTTTGAGAAACGATGTACAAATGCGCTTTACACAATTGATGTGTGTATGGATTGGGATAACAGTTGTATGAGCCCCTAATAAAATGTTAAAAAAAAAAAAAGAAAGGAAAAAAAAAAAAGATATAGTATCTGGGGAAAAAAAAAAAAAGAGTTACAGTCTCTGAAACCCACGGGGTGGGGGTGGTGGGGGGGCAGTTCTTCTCTGACTGAGGGAGTTGCTGTGAGTCAGTATTGTCTCGATAGCGGGGTGGCTGCTGCTGTCAGCCTTGGAGTGGAGGCTCTTGGGACCCGCTCCTCTTCCAGTGGTTCTGGTAGAGGCAGTGCCAGTCTGCAGCCCCTAAGAGTTCCCTGAATCGTCCAGTTCAGCCACAAGCACTCTCAAGTGCTGACCTGTTGTGTGCTGAGCGGAATTCCCTTTGGGGTGGAGTAGGTGAGAAGTCAGCTAGGGAGGGTGGAGGGTGCAGGAGGGGGGCCCATCGGGGACCTCCAAGTCCCTTCTCTCAGTGAAAAGATCTGTCAGGAGCAGACCCCAAAGCTTGCGGGGTGGGGGCTGTGTGGAGTCCCCGGAAGTCCCTGCAGGCTGCCCAGTTTCATCTTTTCTCCCTACTGAACTCAGCTTTCTCCTCTGTCCTTCCTCCTGGGCACTCCTGACATCCCTGTGGCTCCATTGTCCTTAGGGGAAGGTTCAGCCCTTTCCAGCCTCAGGGCCACACTCCCCCACTAGGGACTGGTGGGCAGGGCTGCGATTCTAGTCAGACCCTGTGACCAGGCTCAGTCTGTCCCATATCCGGTCAGGGGTAGGGGTGGAGGGGCTCTAAGGAACTATTTCCCCCACCCTTGGGCTGGGTCAAGGGTCCTTCAGTGGTGGAATGTGTTTTTAGCTTTTTAGTGCGAATTAGGTGCAGGTGTGCAGCGCAGAGCATCACTCTGACATTCAACACTTTGCACAAATTTTGTTGAAGCGTGTCCCTTGCAGTGCCCTTAATGTACCCTCACTCATTGCACTTCCTCTCTGGGTCCCTCCTGTGTCCATTCCTCCCCTTTTCTTAACCCTCTGAACGTTGTCCTCAGGTCAACGAGGAGGCCTTCTACTCTCATAAAAGAGTTACAGTCCGTTCCGTGTTCTACCAGGTGGCTATAAGTGACTCGGCAGTGAGTTTGGGGTTTTCTAGTTATGATCTTAAATGGTTATTCGAAAATGGGGTGATTTAGTTCCAGACCTGAGGAGGGTCATAATGTCATGGGTTCCCCCAGTCTCTGACTAGTAGAACTGGTCTCTTTGGGGTTCTGTCCTCCCTCGCTATCCAGAACCTTCAGATGGGATCCCTTTCAGGGCGGCTGGGCACCATCTAGCTCTTCTGGTCTCAGGGTTTAGAGACTGATGTCTCTGTGGGCCATCAGCTCTTTGGACTCATTGCACGGATCTTGGATTTTCATCATTCTTCTTACCTCTGGATGGGAGGGGCCAATGTGTCAGAGTAACCAGCCCCTGACAGAATCACAGGTCCGTCGGTGCAATTGCATGGCGATAATATATAGAGATCAGAGTAAAGTTATAGAGAGTAGGAGAGGTAGCAGAGAAGATAAAATCAAGGAGTCAGACACATTTCATGGTAGGATGCTCATCTCCTGGACGGCCGTGATCTCAGCAGCCAGGCCCGAGCAGAGAGTGGGAGGAGGAGAGAGGAGAGAATATATATATCTGACCAAGGCTTATATATACTTAGGGGCATGCAGGCCCCTCTGATTACAGGTAACCACATACGTCACAGGAAGGGGTTGTACTATAGACAATATAGCAATGGGAGGGGGGCGATCTAGGGGTGTATACGCAATAGGAAGAGGAGGGATTGGGGTACACATGTGACAAGATGGGCAGACCCTAGATTCAGAGGGCAGCCTAACCTTACCTGTCCTTGCGACAACTAAGTCTGATTGCTCTGGATGGAGAGAACTTCTAAGGAGCCCTGTGTGGCAAGCAGTGTCCTAGGTCTGACATATGTTTGGGGAAAAGCCTTTTTGTGCCCCACACCAATGGTTGCACCGTAGGTGGCCCAACAGATGCTGTTAAGACCTACTCAGCAGAAGAATGTGTGTTTCACTGGGACACCCAGGTTTGATGCCTGATCTGTGCATTTCATGCACAGCCGCCACCTCTCTGGCTTGTTACTTTAGGGAGGAGGGGAGAGGGAATTAATAATGGACATCTTACTTGATTTTAAGAGGCATTTTTTTACTCGAGAGCCCCTTCAAAGAGTGAAAGCCTCATCAAAAAAAACAAACAAATCCAAACCAATTTTTTTTTAGTCCCTATCTCCACCCCACTCACCCTGTAACTGCTAAACCACTTTGCTGCTTTTTTTCAGGCCTTACGAAAACAAAACCAAGTCAGGTGCGATTGAATTCACTTTTAAAAAATCACTTTATTGGAGGCTCTTACAGCTCTTAGAACAAACCATACATCCATTGTGTCAAGCATATCTGTACATGTTTTGCCATCTTTTTCAAAAAATGTTCTTTCTACTTGAACCTTTGGTATCAGATCATTTTCCCTCCCCCACCCTCATGAGCCCTTGATAAATTATAATTTATTATTAGTTTCATATCTTACAGCATCTGTTGTCTCCCTTCACCCATGTTTCTGTTGTTCCTCACCCTGGGGAAGGAGGGAGGGCACGTATACAATCATTGTGATCAGTTCCCCCTTTCTCCCCCCATTTCCCCCTACCCTCATGGCATCACTACTCCCATTATTGTTCCTTAGGGGTTTATCTGTCCTGCAGTCTGTGTGTCCAGAGCTCACTCTTTATTTCCTCTCCGGTCTCTTGCATTATTTATTTGTAAAATCATTTTACAGGGGGCTCATACAGCTCTTATCACAGTACATTCACCCATCCATGCATTGTGTCAAGCACATTTGTACATTTGTTGCTCTCATCATTTTCCAAACATTTTCTTTCTACTTGAGCCCTATTGCCGAGAGCTCTTATCTGTACCAGTGTACAAGCTCTGGTCTAGC
>NW_022103927.1:4380053-4383684 GCF_000313985.2 Echinops telfairi | reverse complement strand
TATAAACCTCTCCTGTATACACATATGTGTGTCTATGAATTTGTTTCTCCAGTCCACCCGGACTAACACAGGACCCATGGGGTTCCCACAGAGGCAGGCTGCCGCATCTTTCTTCCTTTGGGCCTCTGGTGAGCCTCAATAGCCAGGATTGGGGTTAGCCGCCCAGCACCAAGGCACCTTTCTTTTTTTCCCCTTCAAATCATTTTATTGGGGCTCGTACAACTCTTATCACAATCCATCCATCCATTGTGTCAAGCACATTTGTTGCCATCATCATTCTCAAAACATTTGCTTTCTACTTGAGCCCTTAATAGCAGCTCCTCATTCCCCCCCCCACCCCGTGAGCCCTTCATAATTCATAAATTATTATTATTTTGCGGCACCTTTCTTTGTGAGACCTCCCCAAACCAACCCCCTGGGTATCGGGACCATTCCAGCTCAGAGAGACCCTGTGAGACAGAGTAGACGAGCCCCCCTTGTGGGTTTTTGAGGCTGGGAATCTTGTTGGGAACAGGGAGCCTCATTTTCCTCTCGCTTTGGGGCCTTAGGGAGTGTTCCTAATAAGGAAACCGAGGTCCCGTTTAACCCAGCGATGCCATACAAGATCTGCAGGCGTGGGCCAAAGACATCCAGTAACCAGAGCTGGCTCGGAATTCATGGAACACAAAGAATGCAACTGTATGGAATTGCCCTCGCTTCCCGAGAGATGAGATACCCTTTATCACCTTCCAAGCCTCCAGATTACACCTGAAGGTCTAGCCAACACTCCGCACTCCCAGCATACCTCGCGCCTACCTCCTCTCAGGTCACTTAGTAACCTAACCTGAGGCCTGCTGATCTCAATCAGCCGGGCAGAGGTCAAACCTACCTTTCGCAGTGGTTCTCAACCTTCCTAATGCCGCGACCCCAACTATATAATTATTTTTGTTGCTCCTTCATCACTGTCATTTTGCTACTGTTATGAATTGGGTGACCCCTGTGAAAGGGTCGTTCGACCTCCCAAGGGGTCACAACCCACAGGTTGAGAACCACCGCTTTACAGGAAGGCTTGCCCTTGGTGGATACTCCCTTGCCTGTAACGGCTGCATAACCAGCCTACGCCGAACCCTTGGTGTTTGTAGAACGAGAACGGCCTCCCCGGAAGCAGAGAGAACACCCTAACTGCTCCACGAACCTGTTCATGTTCACGTCTTTCTTTTTAAACTTCTCATTGTGCATCAGGCGAGGACTCCTATATCAGATCTTTTTTTGCGTTCACCAACTTAAAAAAACAATTTTTTTAAAAAACCCACTTGGATTATAAAACGGGCTTCAGTGTGAATTCGTTCACTGTGCTAAGCCACGAGCTGAGCTATTACCCACTCGGAGAAACACCCCGCCCCCCCCATCTTCTTGTGGGATCATACCTTCCTCTTCACCTGCTGCTGTTAGACACCCTGGTGGCTACCGGGGCCGCTAGCGGTGGTAAGGCCAGCAGTTTGAAACACCAGGTGCTCCGCGGGAGAAAGACGAGGCTTTCTACTCCTTTAAAGAGTTAGTCTCGGAAATAAATAAAGAGTTAGTCCTGGAAACCCGCGGGGGTAGGTCTACCCTGTTTGGTAGGGTCACTGTGAGTCGGCATCATTGGATGGCAGTCAAGTTTTGATCTTCACCCACTTTTTTTGTATGTTGTCGTTTCTTTGTGCGTCGCTTCCTTTTTCTTCTTACTTTACAACGCTGAACACACTTCTGCAGAGTTCCCACCTGGAGACGTTGTACAAATAACGGGCCTGGTGGCCCACTTCCCAATCATAGCCCCCATGAGAGCCCCACGGGGCCGCAGCCTGCTGTGGGGCCCCGGCTGGGGTCACTGAAAAAATAAAACCACCCATTGCCAGCCAGTGTCTAGTCATAGTGACCTGGTGGGACAGAGTAGCAAGGCTGAAGTTGAAAGCCATATCTTTCTCTCCCCCATGGGGGTGGGGGTGGAGGGTAGGGGTGCTGGCTGGCAGGCATATAGCCTCTGAACTGCCAGAACTCTGAGTTGGGGCCACAACAATGAACAGGGTGGCTCTGTCCCTGGGTCTTGGTGACTTGTCACCACCCTCCAGCGCCGGGATGGTCTCCTGGAATCTGGGAAGTTCTTGTGCTCCCAGCCGGCCACCCTCCCCCAGGCTGGCCAGGTCACAATCTGCTTAGGCTGCAGGAATTCCTCTACTTCCTTAACCCCCCTCCCTTGGCACTGAGCGTGCATCGAGATTTCCTGTGACCTCCAGCGGCCCCCTGGGGCATACGCCCCAGGCAAGGTGTGTAGTTTGAAACCACCAGCCGCTCATTGGGAGAAAAATGAGGCTTTTTACTTTCATAAAGATACAGGGTCGGAAACCGGTAGGGGCAGTTCTACGCTGTCCTGTAGAGTCATTATGAATCGGAATTGACTCCGTAGTAGGGAGTTCGGTTTTTGGTGAGGTGGATCTGATCTGGCCCTGTTCGGCGTCTGGGACCCAGTTCTCCTATCAGGCTTGACCCACAGTCACTGAAGCGCCAGGCTATGAATGGCAGAAGGCGACAGCCAGCCAGGCCTACCGCAAACCCTGATGCAAAGTGGCGTAACCTCTCAGGGCCACCAGTTCTCAGCTGTGAACAATCTGGAGCCAGGCCTCCCTGGCTTCTGAGGACTGGGAAGGCGGCTGGCGTGCTCAGCAAGTCCTCGGCTTCACTGCCAGCTTCCTGGGACCCACATCACACCGGAAGCTCTGCTTTTCAGTGGCGGAGGGGGCACCCGCCTGCCTGCCGTGGCTCCGGGGATCTTGGTCTCCCTCCACCCGGGTGGGCTGGCGCCACCGCTGCCTCACACAGTCCCTTCCTGGCCTAAATATATTCCAGCCTCAGAGCCAGTCCTCGCCCCACACCCATTTCCGCCTTCCTGTCCTAGCAGGGAGCCAAGAAGAGGGGTGTGTGGGGGGGGTAGTGGTAGGAGAGAAAGAAAAGGTCCCATCTCCACTCCCAGAGAAGCATTAGAGTGGGAAGCGGGGGAGGGCCAGGATGACTATAGATGTGAGACATGGCGCCCAGGGCCTGGGTGCAGGTGACTGTGCTGGAGAGGCTGAGCTTGCGGGAGCCCCCACCCTGCCCCCAGGCCTCTCTCTGGGCTGGCTCAGCAGCTTCTGTGAGTCACCCTTCCGGCAGCCTGGGGCCTGCAGCCAGAGCAGCTAGGAGGACGTGGAGCAGGAGGTGGGTGCTGCCGGCTGTAGCCTCTGGTCTCTCCTCCCAGGCGCCCACAGCGCCCATGGGGGGTGGGTGTCTTGGGGCCTCCGCCCAGCACCCGCCCTTCCATCTGGAGGCCCTGGCTGGGTTGGAACACTTGGGGTCTGAGCAGGCCAGCCCATCTCCAGCGTTTGCCCAGCCCTGGGAATCAGGAAGGGAGCAAAGGGCAGCTTGTCTCCGCCCACGGGAGGTGTGATCACACCACTGGCCTGCAGGCCCACCCACCAGGGGCTGGGAACCAGGTCACCCTCCCTACCAGGCGGAGTGGCTGGACAGCCTAAAGGGACCTGGCCCTTCCAGTGCCCTTCCCCAGGTGCCCTGAATCTGCCAGTCACTTGGCCATGGGGTCTGGAGCCAGGCAAAAGCCTCTGCCCTCCTACTTGGA
>NW_022103927.1:4372804-4379710 GCF_000313985.2 Echinops telfairi | reverse complement strand
CACATGCACACGCACACGCACACACACACCCCACCCCTACTCTGCCATGCCTGGAAACGTATGGCTGTCCTGACCTGGTGGACAGTGTTACTGCTACAGAGAAGGTGGAGGCCAGGGATGCCGCTGCTAACGTACAGTGGGCAAACCCCCGTGCCGGGCGACCACCATGTCAGCAGAGACCCTGGAACTGTGGTATCTGTGAAGAATACGGACAGTCCGATGGAAAACCCCAAACCCTGGCTGCCATCGAGGCGATAGTGACTGACAGCAACCCTGTGGGAGAGGGTAGAACTACGACCCCGTGGCTGAGACCGGAGTTCTTTGCCGCAGTAGGAAGTTCAAACCATAGACCTTGCGCAGTTAGCAGCCCCATGCGTAACCCCGAAAAGCCACCAGGGCTCCGGAGACTGTCTTTTCAGAGCAAATGTTCCGCGAGACACGAACATTATATGAAACTGAAGTTCAGATGGTCAATAAGGGTTTATTACCCGGTTGGCGGGACGAGAGTGGAAGCCCAGAATCCCTCTCCATTTTGAATTTATTCTAGTTCTAAAATATGTTCTGCCTTCTTTTCCATGGGATGCGTTTCTCTGTTGCATTCGGTCAGTCCTGGGCCCTGTTGTGGTTTCTGCCTCTGTTGTGTCCGTTTTACGGTGCAAGGCAGTCTGCATGGGTGGATCTGTGAACAGCGCGGCTTGATGAATAACTACCTGGGACCGAGGAGGTGGGGGTTGGGGGAGATGGGGAGTCAACAGCAATGGGTACAAGAAAGAAGAAAATGTCCCAAAGTTGATGACTGTGTTAGACTTATCGGGTGGGAGATACCTTGGTCCTTGGCTTTGCAGGAGAAAGAAATTCATGCCGAAGCCTGGTTTGTGATCCAAGTGGGTTTTTAGAAAGGATAGAAGTTTCAGGCGTTACAGTAACTGAACACAGGCAGCCTCCTGGCACTGCACCACCACGTGGCGGCCTCAGGACAGAGAGAGAGAGAGAGAGAGAGAGACCCTGAGACCCAGCTTCTCAGGACCTCAGAGGAGCAGCTGGTAAAGAGAGGGTGGTCTCCCTGTTTGGCCCTCCTTTGGGGCCTTTCGGCTGGGAGGCGTGATTTGACCATACTGGTTGACCCCATTGGCGGAATTAAGCCCACCTGGCCTAGTTTGGGGCCCTCCCAGGTGTACCTCCTTCCTGGCTCAGGGCCTGAATTGGCGCCTGCCCTTTACCCTTTATTGGCATCAAACTGGCAGTGGTTCTCAACCTGTGGGTCATGACCCCCTTGGGGGTTGGACGACCCTTTCACAGGGGTCCTCCGATTCATAACAGTAGCAAAATGACAGTTATGAAGTAGCAATGAAAATAATTTTATAGCTAGGGGTCACCACAACATGAGGAACTGTATGAAAGGGTCGCAGCATTAGGAAAGTTGAGAACCACTGCTTTAGGGGGTGCCTAGGCATGGAGAGGAGCAGCCTCCTATCTTGCTACCTAACAATTGTGCAACCCTTCTTACTAGGACTGAACTGTTGAGTTGTATGCTATGTTAATTATGGCTCAATACAACTACCCTGTTTCCCCGAAAATAAGATAGTGTCATATTAATTTTTGCTTCCAAACATGTGCTTGGTCTTATTTTCAGGGGATGCCTTATTTTTCTATGAAGAAGAATACTGTACACATTTATTGTTGAACAACAAAAAAAGGAAATTTATTACCTGTATACGGTACGGTAGTAGTTGTCATCACAAACCAGCATAACCAGACATGCATCCTACAGCATCAAGAATTTCTTGTTACTACCATTATTTCCATGTACAACAATCTATGGTACATTTACTCATTTATCCAATGACAGTCATGTCATCATCTTCTGAAACATCATCATAACAATCCAAACCCTTATTTTCGGGGGGATGCCTTGTCTTTCAGTGAGAGGCAAAACTAAGTAGGTCTTATTTTCAGGGGGATGGCTTACTTTTGGGGAAACGAGGTAGTATCCACCGAGAAATGTTTATTGACACACAGTCACACTCATTCGTATACCGATTGATGGTCACTGGCGGCCTTGACCAAGACAGTCGCGTCCACAGGGCTGGAAACCTTGACAGAGAGACATTTGCCGAGTCCTGGCCTAGACGGGCGCCTTCTTGTCTCTGTGAGCTGCTTTCAGCTGGGGCTGGCTGAGGGGCCGGGAGTGGAGCTGAGGAGTGGGATTCGGGGAATTCGAGACAAGTCAGGTGGACAGGCCAGAAAAAAGCACTGAGCAGGCTGGCCTGGTTCTCCTGGGCAGCCCGGGGCCCAAGGAGTTGGGTGGACATATGTTGAGGCTCCTCTGTTCCCCAGGCCCAGGAGCTACCTGTTGAGAGGTGGTGGTGGTGGTGTGTGCGTGTGTGTGTGTGTGTGTGTGAAGCCATCTGCCTGTGGTTGTGAACGGATGGCATACTAGGAAGGTGGTGAGTCAGAGAGGTTCAACCTGGGGACTCACAAGGGGTGGTATGACAGCAAGTGAGGGAGAGAGGACTGTCCCCAACCTGGGGTGACGACCAGGGCGACCTGCCACACTGCACTAGCTGCAAGACCCGGATGCCTGTCTTCCTCCTTGTTCTCCTCATCCTATCTGCTTCTCCTATCCCTTTCTCCTGCTCCCCAAGTACCCCCCATCCCACAGCATGTGAGTGTACCCAGGGAGCATGTGACCCTTGATCTAGTGCAAGGATCCTGGTGCAGCGGATCATTTTTGTATGGCCTTTCTCATCATGGTCTGTGATGACGGCAGAACCAATGGGTGGGGCTATGCAAATAAGGTGCGTGTGGTACCCCAAAGGGATTGGACAACCTGTTCATAATGCAAATAAGGTGTATGGAACCCTGATGAGGGGACTGGTCAGAACTGATGTGTTTGAATTATGGTGCTGGAGAATAATACTGAAAGTACCATGGGCTACCAAAAGAACCAAAAAGCTCTTTTGGAAGTACAACTAGAATGCTCCTTAGAAGCATGTGTGATCAGGAAAGACCAGTCCCTGGAGGAGGACTTCACGCTTGGTAGAGGGGCAGCGAAGACGAGGAAAGCCCTCAAGGAGATGGATTGACCCTGCGGCAGCAACAATGGGCTCAAACAGAAGAACAATTGTGAGGGCCGCCGCAGGATGGGCAGCGTTTCATTCTGTCGTATGCTGGGTCGCTACGAGTCGGACAAAAATCAAGGGCACGTCACCACCACTACGGGCTTCATAGGGACTCATCCCAGAGTGTGTATGTGTGTGAGGCGGGTGCTTTACGGGGGACTGACGACTATCAGGAAGAGATGGGAGTAGAGCTCATTACCCCTGCACTGGGAACCTTGGAGACCTGGGAGAATGAGCGACCATGCTGTAGACAGCAGCAGAGACATGGCGGCAACAGAGGAGTCAGGAGACCAGAGGTGGCCTTCCCAGTCCATGGAGGAGACTTGAGCACCTTTGGGCAGGAGGCTTACTGGCCAAGTGGGGTGCCTCTGGGCTCTGACTGGTGAAGCTTCCGCGCTTTTGTAACCCTTACTCAAGCAGGGCAGAGGCCAGGCTGGCCCCCAAGACCAAGGGGTGAGGGGAGGGGTTGAGGGCCAGAGAGAAGCTTGCCTTTGGGCATGGCTGAGAAAGGTTCACCTGACTGTAGACCTGCATCCTGAGTTTTTCCTGGTCCTGAAGTGTAACTAACCCGTATTTCCCTAACAGATAGTGGAATTGTGATTCCTGAGTTCTGGGTGGCCCTGGCTGGGGTATCAAACTCAGCAGAGACGTAGAGAGCGGTCGACCGGTGGGAGAGGCGGCTGGGGTCTGAATTGATAAGAACGTTGGAGAGAGGAGGCCAGCTCACCTCATAGCAATCAGACTTCGGCTGTCACTCTGGATCCTCCTTGCTCCTCCTGAAGTCCGGGGAGGTCAGGCACCCCCACGGGGCTATCTTTATAGCCTCCTTTCCACATCGACTGGCTTCACTTCTGAGCAACTGCCATGGGGGTAACCCCGCACCCTATTCTTTCTGTTTCTTACGACTAGACCTGGAAGATGCATCAGAACCCTTCTAAAAAGGCCCTGGGTCCTCAAACTCTCCAAGAAGGAGGAAGGAGGAGCCCCCCCCCCCCAAACCAACCAGGTTCCACTACCCTCCCTCCAGGCTGCAGTTCAAACTCACGTAAAATCAAGGCTACTTAAACGCACCCCACTCGTGACCCCTTTTCACCAGAACAGTTTGCAACAGGGGCAAGCGCAGCCACAAACACCATCGTGGATTGATTACGTGTTTGATTTCGAATTAATTTTTGGTTCTTTTTGAGTTCAGGAACTTTTGATGGTCACCAAATTATTCACATTCAGTTACTTCGTCCTCTTTGGGACTTAAACCCACTGTTTAAGAAACTTTACTTCCCAAAGTTAGCTCCTTGAGAAACAGAACCGACCACGCGGCCCTAGAGAGCCTCGCTGAGTCTCTGATCGATTCATGGCTTGGAGGATTGACTCGTTACTTGTGGGATACAGAAGGGTTTCTCCCCAGGTGGTTCCCAGATTTATTATATGCCCCGCCTAGGATCTTGCTTGCAACACATGGTAAACAACTGTAGCACGCTTGGAAGCAAGCTGTTTAGAAGTTATCTCCCTGAAGATTTCAGCCATTCGGGACCCTCAGACTCTATTGTCTGTCCCACCTTGGGTGGGGCCCACTCCCTGCTGATAAGGATAGTGGATTGCTTTCCCGAAGGAGCGATCAGATGGGGTCAGGGGTCAAGCCAATTTAAGGAGAACCAAGGTTAGGCTGCCATCTTGAGTGTAGGACCTGCCCATCTTGTCACATGTCTACCTAGCCCCTCCCCTTCGTGTACACCCCTAAGTCATCCCCACCCACGACTTGTCTTGCCTATGGTACCACCCCTTCCTGTGATGGATGTGGTTACCTGTAATCAGGGGGGCTTGCATGCCCCTAAGTATTTATAGGCCTTGGTCAGAAATGGAGGCTCTCCCCTCATCCCGCTCAGAGACCATGGCCGTCCCAGAGGTGAGCATGCTACTATGAAATGTGCCTGACTGCTTTATTATATTCTCTGTCCTGTCTTTTATGACTTTAAATGCAATTGCACCTACAGAGCCCCCCCCTCCCCCCATGGTCAGAGGCTGGTTACTCTGTTACTGAGTGCACTGTACTGACCACTCAAGGGCTGCAGCTTGGAGGTCCACACAACATTAAACAAAAAACAAACTCACCGCCATGGACTCGGGGCTGACTCAGCGTCAGGGTAGAACTGCCCCTGTGAGTTTCCGAAACTGTAACTCTTTACGGGAGTGGAAAGCCCCGTCTCTCTCCCAGAAAACTGCTGATGGCTTCAAACTGCGCGCACCCCGTGGTGGGTTAGCAGCTCAGCACGGAACCACTAAGTCACCAGGGCTCCCTTCCAGGCCGCATCACCAAGTGGAAAAGCAAGCAGTCGTCGCCCCGGGAACTGGAAACAGGTGTTCCGAGAGACTGGTCTAGGGATATTTCTAGCGGCATCACTCAACGGGTGAATGGATCGATAAATGGTGGTACATCCTTACGATGGATGGAGTAGTGTTCAGCTATCAAAGGGAGAGGAGGACTGCTTCCTGCCCGATGTGGACGAACTTCGCAAACATTCTTGGGGGAAGAAGGCGGCATCAAGGGTAGCTTTTTGCAGGAGGCCACTGACATGGAATGTCGGGAGCAGAGAAAGCCCTGGAGGTCCCAGGCAGACTGGTGAAGAAGGCCCGTCGGGGAGGAGGGGCTGAGAAGTGGGACAGGTGAGGAGGTGTTGTGTTAGGTGTCTCGAGGGAGGGGACGTCAACTCATAGCAACCCCGAGGGACAGCATCAACTTGTAGGTTCTTCTAGGCCCTGGTCTGTCCAGGAGCAGAATGACCGGTGGGGAGCCCCCTGGGTGGATTCGAAACATCAGCCTTTCAGTTAGCTGCCAAGGCTTCACCACTGCCCGGCCAGGGGAGTGGCTGCTCACAGGGGACAGTGCTCACAACGCACATTTTGTGATCCAAATGGTGGCCTGCGATATGAACGTGAAAAACGCCACACTTTCAGAGGATGAGTGGCTAACTTCAGGTGAAGTGAATTTGACCTGAAAAAAAAATGCCAAAAAAAGCAAGTCACCAAGGCCTAGGTTTTTCACGTTTCCAAATGCTGGCTTCAAATAAAAGGACGTTTGTGTGGTGAAAGGCCACTTGGAAAACAGCCAGTGCTCAGAGGAAGCCTGGGAGCAGGGATGGGGAGGCCAGATCGCTGCCCAGGCCCGCCCCCTGGCGGCAGGAAGGGGGAGTGCCTTCCACGGAACCAGTCTGCAGGCCGCTTCCAGTCTAACCTACCTGAACTTACTGCCCAACGACGCTAGGCGACCCCTATGAGCGCTGTGCAGAGCTAACTGCTCTTTAGGATTTTGGAGCCTGTTCATCTCTATGGGAGCAGACTTCTCCTGCGGAGCGGCTGGTGGTTGCGAACGGTTGACCTTGCTCTCAGCAGCTCAATGTTTAACCCATTTACACACTGGGTTCCTTTTGCTACATAGTTTTTCCTTTTCTCTGCCCCACATACTTGCAGAGGAAACCAGCCTCCAAGAACCCACTGGCCAGAAGGCGCAAATTACGGCGATAATATATAAGGATTATAGTAAAGTCAGGGTAAGATAGGAGACAGAGTGGGATAAAGGAGTCAGACACATTTTATGGTAGCATGCTCACTTCAGCCCCTCTTGATGGACCACGTGGAACTGGGAGACGCGAGAACGAACCTGGACTATCTTGGGACATTTATAGGTAGCCATAAAGCATGCGTATTCAGTAGTTACATGCGTCACAAGGTGGGTGGTACCTACATTAAGGGTCCTGAGCTCACAGGTGAGGAAACCTAATACCTGCAC
>NW_022103927.1:4356824-4372135 GCF_000313985.2 Echinops telfairi | reverse complement strand
GGGTTGGGATATTTTCTTGATGCGCACTTAACCTTTCTATAAAACTCTCTCTTATACATCAGTTTCTGTGGATTTGTTTCTCTAATGTACCCAGACTAACACACGCACTGTCACTCAGCATCCTGTTTTCAGGGCTCATGTTGTGTCGTGTATCAGACCACCATCTCTCTTCATGGCTGAGTTTTACCCTGTGGTATGCCTAGACCGCATACGGTTTATCCATAATCCGTTGACGGTACTGGGGTTCTTATCTCTCCCTTTGCTTCTAGCCTTATCTTCCCAGCCTCCAGACCCCTTCCCCACCCTTCTGACCCGGGTCAGTCCCCCTGCAGTGCTCACAGCCACTTTCCCACAGCATTGTGGGTTGTAATGAACCGTTTTTCTGGTGTATTTGATCGTTTGGGTTTGATTAGCTTACACAGATTTTGTTATATCCCCTTTACCTCTCCCATCAGTGTGTTTATCCACTCGCTGCAGCCCCTGGCTGAGTTTTTGTCTGGTCTGCCCCTCGCGTGTGATTGACTTGTGGTATCCTGACTCCCTTGTCTGGTGGCCAGTACCAGGAGGGGAGGGGCGGTGCCCTCATCACTGTGAGTCCCCAGCTCCTCGGCCTGTGCCTGGCACACAACTGGTGCCCACGAAGTCCTTGAAAGAATGACAATGTGGGGCGCTTAGGAGGCAAGGAGGAGAAGCTGGCTGCTGGCAGCAAGGGGGTGGACTGAGGCAGGAGGGGTGTGCTACCTGAAGGCTGGTAGACGTGGCCCGATGGAGGTGGGGCAGAGGAAGAGGAGGCTTCGAAGGTCTCTCCCCTCATCCTGCCCTTTGGGATCCAGAGTGGGGAGGGGAAAGGAGGGCTGGGGCTTTCGGACCATTGCCGAGTGTGGTGAAGGCAAGCATGCCCGGCCTCAGCTCGTGGCATGCGCAGAGCTTGTCATTTCCAGGGCCCAGCGTTGCCCAAGGAGAGAGGCAAGTCTTGGCTTGCCCCCAACTGGCTGGCCTCCATCCCCGGTTCTAAAGCGGGCTTTGTCACCGAGTGTCTGCGTGCGTTTGTGGGCGTGTTTGCCGTGGCAGGGGCGCGCGGGGGTGACATCTTTTAGCAAGCCGGTGGCCATCCCCCAGCCCGCTGACCGCCCCTCGCTTCTTTTTATAACTCACGTTCACGGAAAGCCTCGCTGTCTGCGCCTGTGGGCTGCGAGGGCAGGGACTAGGGGTGGGCCCAGGCGCTGGCTCCCTGCCTGTTGGCTGGCGCTGACAGGCGTGCATGTGGCCAGGCCCGCGTTTGATGGTGTCCGAGTGATATTTACAGGCCCTCGCCTGGGACTGCGAGTCAGCCGCACCCCCTGGGTGGCCTGAGACCTGGTGCCAGGTCATCTCGGTACCTGGCGAGCATCTTCTGGGTAGCAAACCCACTTGGGTAGACCCAGGGCCTTCCTGAGAGGAGATAGAGAGCCCACAGGGGTGGTCACAGAGAGGGGAAGAGGCCGGCATTGGGAGTGGCAAGGTATCTGGGAGGGGGATCGCAACAGCCTAGGACAATCTAATCTGAACCCTGCAGGCATCCGAGGCTGATTCTAAACGTCAAGGCCATCAACCCCAAGACTTGTGACCATTCGATCTTTGCAGGCTTCCTGGTCCATGCCTACAGGAGACCCAGCCATGCCACGGGGAGAGCATGGCCATCATATGATGGGGCCTGAGAAATAGGACCAGTCTGGGCTTGGTCGGGTTCGTAGCCCAGAGATGTAGACAGACCAAGTACCTCACACTGACAGAAACGCCTGGAGACAGTTCATTCCCCGGCAACCCACTGGGCTCCCCACCAGCTGTGTTATGTACTTTTCGTTCCAAATGCATTGTGTTTTCTCCTTGCGGCTTTGTGGCCGGGCAGCACTGGTTGGAAGCACTGCTCCAGACTTCCCGGTCCGTTGTCCAGTCGATGAAAACTCCTGTGACCAGAGGCCAGAGCCAGGGCTGTGGAGGGTGGAGGGAGGCCCTGCGGTGAGTATAAGGGCTGGTGAGGTGGGGTGAGGATAACGGAGGAAGGCCGTTAAAATAGGAATGAGGGCTATTGAGGATGAAGGCTGCTGAGCTGACACCAGGGTGAAGGTCATTGAGGCTGAGGGCAGCGGGGTAACGATAGCCACCATAGTGTAATTGTTCATCCTCCGTAGATGCCCGACTCTTGGCTGGTGACTGGTGGTCCTGTGGCAGGTCCCAGGCTGGGCAGGGGAGGAGCATGGGACTTGGTGCTGGACCTTGAACTATGGACCCCGTAAGGTGTAAGCCCCTGGAGAGGGTAACTCCCCCCTTCTCATTTGGTGGTTTTGTTCTTTTTTTTTGTTGTTGTTTTGTTCTTTTTAAGAAAATGTCTAATCATTTTATTGGGAGCTCTTACAGATATTGCAACAATTCATAATTCAAATTAGAACAAGCATACTTGTACAATTGCTGTTGCCAACAGTTTCAAAACACTTTTCTTCTTGAACTCCTTGATATTAACTCCTCTGGTTTTGTTCTCTTAATACTTTATTTCTGTGGGGTTTTTGTTGTTGGGAATACACCCAGCAGAAATATACCAATTCAACAGTATCTACATGTACCACTTAATGATTTTGATGGTGTTCTCTGAGTTGTACAACTCTTCTCACCTTCCTGTTCCAAGTCTTTCCCATGAACATGAACGCACTGCCCCCAGGTTCCCATCGTTCAAGGTGCTCTTGTCAATTTAAGGATCCCGGTGGCATCATGTTTACACGTTGGGCTGTGATCTGCAAGGTCAGCAGTTCAAAACCACCATCCATTCCTTGGAAGAACGAAGGCTTTCTACTCCTGTAAAGAGTTACGGACTTGGGGGCCAGCCCTACTCGCAACTATGTGGACCCCTCCCCACCCCTTCCTCCTGAAGAATGCACTAAAGAAGACAGCCCTGAAGCTGCAGCTCAGGGTGAGGCGCTCTTCTGATCAGGAGCACATGAAGAGGGTAGGGAAGAGAGTGGACACATCCTCACCCAACAAGCCCAGAGGAACATAGCCTGGCTTAGAGCAGCCAGTGCACAGAAGACCACAGGGCTGGCCTCATCAGGAGACAGGACATCCCTCACTGACCCAAAAGTGCCATAGGGGACAGCACTGGAGACATGGTGCAGGATTTGTGCCCGATCGGACCCCACTGAGAGGTTGGAGACGGAGGCACGGAACAGAGATAGAATTTAGCGGGGAATGTGAAGTTGAGAAAGATTTTATTGAGGCAGGAAAAGAACTCCCAGGAGGGAAGGGAGAGCAGAGAAAGGGACGGGGGCATCTTCAGCCACCAGGCGGATTCCGAGACCCAACCAGTTAGGTCAGGGAAATCGCGCCTGTCAGTGAGGCAGTGGGACACATATAGGGCTTGAGCCAAGGACCTGTGTGCTGATAAGGGGAAGGAGGGTCTTCTGGGACTGCAGTGGCAGGGTCTGAGTCAGGATGTGGTCTGTGAGTAAATCATCCTGGAACGCTGAGGGAAGGGGCTGTACAGACCCGGCCCAGAGATAAGCTCCTTGAAACGCTGGAGGCAGGGACTGCACAGTCCAGCTCTGGCCGTGAGAGGTGGGGGGAAGGGGCTGCACAGTCCAGCAGGCTGTCTTTCGGGAGAGGTGGGGGAGGCGGCTGCATGGTCCGGACCTGGTCCAAACACCCACCTCACCAGGGCAAAACACTAAGGGCGTGCAGCAGAGCAGCAAGGGAAGCAAAGCAACAAAGTCCTCGAGGAATCCCCAAAATACTTTGGGGCCAGGGTGTGGCACCCCATCAGACTGGAAAACACTCGTAAAGGTCAAGAGACAGACCTGGAACTATTTATAGGCTTTTCTTTTTTTGCTGTTGGTTTTGTGGTTTTGTTGTTAGGTTTTGCTTTGCTTTGTTTTTGCTCTTATTATGACCTCTACATGCCTATCTAGATAAGATAGGCAGGAGAAACAATCCAGAGGAGAAAAAAAAAACAACCCAGAACCTACGGTTTGCGGGGGCAGGACATGGGACAGGGGGAGGTGGGGAAAGGAAGGTGGGTGCCAACAAGGGTAAGGGAAGAACAAGTGATCTGAAATCGATGGTGAGAAGGGCATTGTAGCCAAGAGGAATTACCAAAACCCGAATGAAGGTCAAACAGGATAGCGGGACAAAAGGAAAGTAAAAAGAAATAGAAGAACTAGGAGGCAAAGGACATTTATAGAGGTCTAAATACAGGCATGTATATATGTGAATATGTTTACATATAATGATAGGGGACTAGATCTATGTATTTACATCTATTTGTTAAGTAGTAAGGCAGCAGACAGACATTGGGCCTCTACTCAAGTACTCCCTAATTGCAAGAACACTTTGTTCTACTAACCTGGCACTGTGATGCTCACCTTCCCTGACATGATAGCTGGAAGCTGAAGACAAAGCAGGTGCATAAGCAACTGTAGTGAAGAAAGCTGATGGTGCCCGGCTATCAAAAGGTAGGGTCTTAAAGGCTTGAGGAAAAACAAGTGGCCATCTAGCTGAGAAGCAACAAAGCCCACATAGAAGAACACCCCAGCCTGTGTGATCACAAGGTGTCCATGGGATCAGGTATCAGGCATCAAAGACATGGAGAAAAACATCATATTGATGTGAATGAGGGGGAGTCTGGAGTGGAGACCCAAAGCCCATCTGTAGACAACTGGACATCCCCTTACAGAGGGGTCACAAGGAAGAAATGAGCCAGTCAGGGTGCGGTATAGCACCGATGAAACATACAACTTTCCTCTAGTTCTTTAATGCTCCCGCCCCCACTATCACGACCCCAACTGTGGGGGAAACAGCCCCCCACAAATAATCATGAGTCCCATGAGCATAATTGTGCAGTTAAAGCTTATAGTAAAGTCATAGAGAAGTCAGAGAATAAGAGAGAAGAGAGGGTAAAATAAAGAAGTCTGACTCATTTCCTGGTAGCACGCTCACCTCCTGGATGGTCTTGATCTCACCAGCCAGGTCCGCGCACAGCGCAGGCAGAGGCCAGGAGGAGTCTCTGCTTTTTATTTCTGGCCAAGGCCCATATCTACTTAGGGGTGTGATTACAGTTAACCACACATGTCATGGGAAAGGACTATACAATAGGCATACGCATCATAGGAAGGGGATGTACCACAGGCATAAGAGTGACAGGAAGGGGCTGAGCTAGGGGTGTACACGTAATAACAAGGGGAGGGACTAGGGGTATGCATATGACAAGATTGGTGGACCCTAGACTCAATATGGCAGCCTAACCTTGGTCACCCTTGAGTGGGTTATACCTCCCTGGGCTCTCCTTCAGGGGAAACAATCCATTATCCTTATCAGAAGGGAGTGGGCCCTATTTAGGGTAGGACAGACTATATAGTCGGATTGCTCTAGATGACTGACAACCCTTAGGGAGATTAACCTCTGACCTGCTTTTGTTTATTCCCTAGTGTGCAATCATTTGCCACGTGTAGCTAGATTTGACATATATTTGGGGGGGACAACTTGGGTGACATCTTTCTGTATCCCACACCCAATTCTACCTTACAAGCTAGATCAGAGCATGTACAGGAGTACAGATAAGAGCTGGAAACACAGGGAATCCCGGACAGATAACACATCATCACGGGTCTGGTAGGAGCAATTGTACAGCGATAATAAGTAAAGATTATAGTAACGTCATCGAGAGCATGAGAGAGAAGAGAGATGGAAATAAAGGAGTCAGACACATCTCATGGTAGCATGCTCACCTCAGCCCCGCTTGGTGGTCCACGTGGAGAGAGGGGGAAGGGAAGGAGGACAAGGGGAAAGGGAACAGGGGAGCGAGGACAGGAGAGGAGAGGGGGAGCCGAGGAGAGGCCAAGGGGGAGCTTGAGAGAGAGCTCTTTATTGCTAACCCAGGCCTATATATCTTAGGGGTGGGGCATGCAAGCCCACTCATTACAGGTAAAGACATACATCACAGGAAGGGGTTGCACTATAGGTTATACAGCAATGAGAGGGGGACAATCTAGGGGTATACACGCAATAGGAAGAGGAGGGATTGGGGGTATGCATGTGACAAGACGGGCAGATCCTAGATTCAGGCTGACAGCCTAATTCTGGATGTCACTGAGCCAGTTTGATCTGTTCTCTGGATCTCCATAGAAACCATTATCAGTAGGGTGTAAGCCCCACCCACAGGAACCAAGCTAATGGTCGCAAGCCTTCAGGGAGAAGTAGCCCATTGTCCTTAACAGCAGGGGGCAGGCCCTACCAGTGCAGACGGTTGTCTGGCAACTGACTCCCTTCAGGGAGGTACCCTGACAATCACCTACCATCAGCTACAAGCAGCGTCCTAAGTCTAACATATTTGGGGGAGACAACTTGGGAGAAATCTTTTTGTTTCCCACAGATAAACCCCTCAGGTCCAATAATGACAGTAGAGATACCAGGAGGGTAAGGGGAAGGTGGTGGGGAGAAAGGGGGAACTGATCACAAGGATCTACATATAGCCCCCTCCCAGGGGGACAGACAACAGAAAAGTGGGTGAAGGGAGACAGTGTAAGGGAGTCGGTGTAAGACATGAAAAAATAATTTATAAATTATTAAGGCCTCATGAGGGAGGGAGGGAGGGAAAGAATGAGTAGCTGATACCAAGGGCTCAAGTAGAAAGAATGTTTTGAGAATGATGATGGCAATAAATGTACAAATGTGCTTGATATGATGTATGTATGTATGTATTGTGATAAGAGTTGTACGAGCCCCCAATAAAATGATTTAAAAAAGAAAAAAAATGTTTTGAAAATGATGATGGCAACGTCTGTATAAATAGTGGATATATGTATGGATTATGATAAGAGTTATAAGAGTCCCCAATAAAATGATTATAAAAAAAAGAGTTACAGACCTGGGTTCATTCCTGGGTTTTGACAAACAAAAGAGCTATCCTCTTGGAAACCCACAGGGGCTACTATGAGTCAGCATGGGCCCGATGGCAGTGAGTTCTTGCCAATTCGATCCCACATTGATGAAATCGGAAGAGAACACATACTCAGGCAGACTTTTCCGAGTGAAGCCAAACTGCTGTTTGATTTTGAGGCCTGAGCGTCACCCAAGCCACCTCATCTGCTTGTGACGTTGGACACTGAATATGGGGGACTGAAGGGTATTGCGTTTGAATTACGGTGCTGGCAAAGGACATTGAAAGTACCGTGGGCTGCCCCAAAACCAACAAACAAGTCTGTCTCGGAAGTTGTGTAGTCAGAACGCAAGGATGGCATCTTAAGCACTTTTGGACATGTTGTCAGGAGAGCCCAGAGCCCAGGATGTGTGAGTCTGGGTACTTTAGAGAAACAAATCCACAGAAACTCCTATGCATAAGAGAGACTTCTATAGAAAGGGTAGGTGCACATCAAGAAAACATCCCAGTACTGCCCAAGCCCACAAGTCCAACATTAGCCCATATGTCTGACACCAATCCACAAGGTCCTCTTCCATCTCACAAACCACATGCAATGACGCCGACTGCAGGAGGAAAGCCGAATCAGTGAGCGTGTAAGCATCTCAGCGCTGGCAGGGGTCTCCACACGGCTGCTCCAGCACCCAGGGCTGCATCAGGGTAGGTCCATGCGGCTTCTCCTCGGGGATGTCTTGCAGGTGGGGGGTCCTGGTTTACAACTGCCAGCACCAGTGTCAAGATAGGCTGTATAAAACCAGAGTCTGAGGTAGGCCTAACTTTTGGTTTCAGGTTCCTGGTCCCTGACGCAACTCTGTCGGATGAGACATCACCTGTTCCAAACTGACCAATGGGACGCATCGCCTGATTGCGGACTGACCAGTGGAATTCAAGCAACAACCCTTCACCGATTGACCAATCGGGGAGGCACGCGCCGGGAAACTACTCACCAGCCACCGCTGGACATTGCTGGCGCCAGAAGCTCCTCCAATGAATTCAAAGGACAACTAAGCTACCAAAGCCGATTCCCTTTTGGACGCTGGGTCCCCGCTGTGCTGGGTCCCCGCTGCTCCGGGCAGCGGAGGGGGAAAGCCCTAACTCCAGCTAGCAAATAAACTCCTTTTGCCGCTTTTGCACCTCAAATGGTCGTGTTCATTCTGTGCGCCCGAGGTGAGCTCGCCTTCCTTTCCCGAATCTAACATTTTGGGGGCTCGTCCGGGATCTGGGATTGAGAATTGCGGGCCCTGTCGCGGGCGCACGGACTGACCTTGAGGTAGGAGTTTTCTAATGTCCTGTCCGGACAGGTTTCTGGGTGGCGCCGTTAATTGGGACCAGAATACGACCAAGGCGGACGCGCCAGAGCGGCCACTGGTCAGGTTCAGAGTGGGAGACGTCCTCCTGTTCCCCTGGGAAGTTCCGGTTAGGGTCCAGACCTGGGTTCCGACAGACTGGGTCTGTTCGGAGGGAGAGGCGTTCAGCGCCTTGGGGAGTCTGCAGACACTGTGTGGTTGTCTTCTTTGTTTCGTCCGCATCGCAGTTTGTTGGTCGCTTTTGTGTCGCTTGTCTTGTCCATAATTCTTTTTCCATAGCCATGGGAGGTTCCTCGAGCATCCCGGTGTCCTTACTTATGGACAATTTTAAGGAGGTTAAAACTAGAGCCAATAATCTCTCTGTGGATATTAAAAAATGAAAACTAATCATTTTTTGTCATTCAGCATGGCCGACCTTCGGCGTTGGATGGCCCAGTGTGGGGACCTTTAGCCTGCCTGTTATTCAGAAGGTGAATCATCTTTCGGCCAGGGCGGGAAGGACACCCTGACCAGATACCTTATATCCTGGTGTGGCAGGACCTGGCACAGACTCCTCCTCCTTGGATAAAGACGTTCCAAACCCAGATCTTGGTCACTAATAAAATTCCTCCCAAGGTTCTTCAAGCCGAAACAGAGTCACCACCCTGAGGAGGACTGGCGAGCGCCACCCCCTTACAATCCTAATCCACCGGCGGCATCCTCTTCAGCAGCCACCCCTTCCCCCGCATTCCCTCCTTCACCTGTCTCCCTCTCTCCTGGTTCCCCATCCCCTCCTACTCGACCCGCTGCTGGACCTGCCACCCAGACCCGACAATGGGCTGGCCAGGGACCTAGATCCCCCCTCCCTAACTCCTTGTCTCATTCTGCCCAGGCCTTGCCCCTGCGGGCAGTTGGCCCCGTACGGGATGACAGGGAACAGGCCCTCCAATACTGGCCCTTCTCCACTAGTGACCTGTATAACTGGAAATCTCAAAATGCTAGATTTTCTGAGAACCCTCAGGACCTTATTAACCTTTTAGATTCTGTTCTTTTCACTCATCAACCCACATGGGATGACTGTCAGCAGCTCCTCCGAGTTCTCTTCAGCACGGAAGAAAGAGAGCCATCCAGCAGGAAGCTAGAAAGCCGGTGCCGGGTGGCGATGGCCAGCCCACAATAAATCCTAGGGCGATCGATCGGGAGTTTCCCTTGGCTGGAAAGACCCACATTGGACTTCAATGATCCAGAAGGTAGGGAGAGTCTCCAGGTTTATTGCCAGGTTCTCATGGCTGGTCTTCGAGCGGCACCAAGGAAGCCGGCCAATTTGGCTAAGGTAGGTGATGTGAGGCAGGGACCCCAAGAAATCCCGGCTGCCTTTTTGGAGCGGATAATGGAAGCTTTTAGGCTACACACCCCCATGAACCCGTCATCTGAGGAAAGTAGGGCAGCTGTGGTGATGGCTTGTATTAATCAGGCTGCACCAGGTATCAAGAGAAAGGTACAGAGAGTGGAGAGACCGGGAGAAAAGACTTTAAAGGATCTGATGGAAGTTGCAGATAAGGTGTACAACAATAGGGAAACCCCAGAAGAAAGGAAATCGAAAGACAACGAATGGAAGATCGGAGATTTCAGGCAGGGGAAACCAAGAGCTAAAGTTACCGTGGCGGCCGCTTCAGGGGAGAGCAGGGAGCGCTTTAAGGGACCTAGGGAGAGAAGTGAGGGACCCAGAATTAAGCTTAACAGAGACCAATGTGCCTACTGTAGAAGACAGGGACACTGGGCACGTGAGCGCCCTGAAAAAGGACTAATCAAAAAAGGAGACGTGTGGTGCAGTTATTGTCAGAGACAGGGACATTGGGATCGCCAGTGCCCTGTGCAGCAACAGTTGAAAAGCACAGGAAAGGGTTAGAGGGACCAACAAGAGGTGTGGAGGAGGAGCAGACCTATTTTTTATGCAGGAGAAAAAGAAGACCGTGATTGAGGGGGACGGGGTTCGGCGCCCCTCCCAGAACCTAGGGTAACTTTATTAGTCGAGGGGGAACCGGTTGATTTCTTAGTAGACACGGGAGCGAAGCACTCAGTCCTCACCCAGGACAATGGAAGACTGTCGTCTCGCACCAGCTGGGTACACGGTGCTACGGGGACTAACTGTTACCGATGGACCTCCAACCACAAGGTGGACCTTAGTGTGGGCCGGGTAAGTCACTCGTTCATGCTTATCCCCGAGTGCCCAACACCTCTGCTGGGAAGAGACATTTTAACCAAGTTAAATGCCCAAATATATTTTGAGAAGGGACAAGTCCGCCTGACGGCCTCAGAAGGGCGAGCTTTAACTACTCTTAACCACCAACCAGAGCCTATATTGGTTCTCACAGTAAATCTAGCCGGCGAATATAGACTATTTCATCCCGTCCCAGAACCCCCGGGCCCAGACATCAGCCAATGGCTGAGAGACTTTCCAGAGGCATGGCCTGAAACTGGAACACCAGGATGGGCCCAACATCGGCCCCCTATCTTCATTGAGCTCAAACCTGGGGCAGAGCCTGTCCGGGTCAGACAATGTCCCATGTTCCTGGTGGCTAAAGAAGGAATTGCTCCTATCATACAGGAAATGCTGAAAAAAGGCGTCCTACGCAGGTGCAAGTCTAGCTGGAATACACCTCTCCTTCCTGTCAGAAAGCCCAGTGGGCAAGGTTACTGCCCAGTGCAGGACCTGCGCAAGGTTAATAAGTGAGTGGTTGACATGCACCCTACGGTGACAAATCTGTATACGTTGTTAAGCTCCCTGCCTCCCTCTCATGTGTGGTACACTGTGCTTGATCTCAAAGATGCCTTCTTCAGCCTCGCTGTGGCTCCCAAGAGCCAAGAGATCTTCGTGTTTGAATGGACTGATGAGCAGAGGGGGTTCCACGGACAGTTAACCTGGCAGAGGCTCCCCCAGGGTTTCAAAAACATGCCAATTCTGTTTAACGAAGCCCTGCACGAAGATCTGAGTGAGTACCGAACCCAGCACCCTTCTCTCACACTGTTACAGTACGTGGACGACCTGCTCCTGGTGGCACCCACCCTGTCACTGTGCCTAACAGGAACACAAGGTTTGTTACAAACTGGGGTCATTAGGGTGTCGGGCTTCAGCCAAGAAGGTGCAGATTTGCCGGAGGGAAGTCACCTACCTGGGATACAAACTGAAGGAGGGGCAGCGTTGGCTATCCGCAGCCATGAAGCGGACCATATTAAACATACCCTCTCCCAGAAGCTCTCGCTAGGTAAGGGAATTTCTGGGTTCGGTGGGATACTGCAGGCTATGGATACCAGTGTTTGCAGAAATTGCCAGACCCCTTTATGAAGGATGTAAAGAATCCAAGCAGTGGGAATGGAACACAGCCATGGATCAGGCCTATAAGACTTTTAAAAGGGCCATGCTGGAGCCACCCGCCCTTGCTTTACCAGACCCATCTAGGCCGTTTGCTTTATTCATTGATGAAGCAAAAGGAGTGGTCAAAGGAGTCCTAACTCAACAGCTTGGGCCCTAGAGGAGGCTGGTGGCCCACCTCTCAAAGAAATTAGACCCTGTTGCAGCCGGATGGCCTGCTTGTCTGTGTATCATTGCCGCCACTGCTATGTTAGTAAAAGACACGGACACACTTTCTCTGGGGCAGGACTTGGTTCTATACACCCCTCATGCCATAGAGGGAGTCTTAAAACAACCCCCTGGAAGATGGATCTCAAATGCTCGGCTCACTCACTACCAGGGACTGTTGTTAAACGCTCCTAGAATAACCTTTTCTTCTCCTACTGTTCTAAATCCCGCCACTTTGCTGCCAGACCCAGAAGCAGGACCTGTGGAACACGACTGTGCCGATATTTTGACAGAAATCCACTTGCCCAGGAGAGACCTAACGGATAGGCCTCTTCCCAACAGTGAACTGGTGTGGTTCACGGACGGGAGCAGCTTTGTACAGGACGGAAAAAGGTATGTAGGGGCGGCAGTTGTTACAGCAGAGTGAGAAGTGGTGTGGGCTGACTGTCTGCCCACTGGAACATCTGCCCAGACAGCCGAGCTGATTGCGCTGACAAAAGCCCTACAGCTGGCAGAAGGCAAGAGGTTGACGGTATGCACAGACAGCAGGTATGCTTTTGGAACTTTGCATATTACCGGGACTCTATATAAGGAAAGAGGATTCATCACCGCTGAAGGAAAAGAAATAAAGAATAAAACTGAGGTGTTGCAGCTACTGGAAGCTGTGGCCCTGCCAAAAGCTGTGGCGGTTGTGCACACGCCCGGACGTCAAAGGGGCAACTCTATGGAAGCAAGGGCAATTGCGCCGCAGATGAGGAGGCAAGAAAGGCTGCAGTCCAAAGGAAGGAGGAAAGCGAACCTGAAGTCCAGGTGAGCAGGTATGCCTTGCTCAGTTCTCTCCTCCAGGAATGGGATCCATTCCAAGTGTGCCCGGTTACACTGCTGAAGAGGCACGATGGGCCAAACAAAAGTTACAGGCCCTGTCTGAAGAGGGCTCCCCCTGGCTAAAGGCCCAGGACAATCTTATCCTTCCTACTGAGGTGGGACAGCAAATACTATACAACCTGCACAGCACCACTCATTTGGGGAAGAAAAAAATGCTAACAGTTGTTGCCAACTGCCAAACTGCAGTTCAAAGGCCAAGGACAGACTGCAGAGCAGCTGGCGAGCCAATGCCGTGTCTGCCAGGAAACGAAACCAGGTAAAATAGTGAATGTGCTTCAGGGGGCTAGAGAAAGAGACAAGCAACCTGGGTTAAGTTGGGAGGTAGATTTTACTGAGATCAAACCAGGAAAATATGGTTACAGGTATTTGTTAGTCTTCATAGATACTTTTTCAGGGTGGGTGGAGGCTTTCCCAACCAAGAAGGAAACAGCCCTGGTAGTAACTAAAAAAGTGTTAGAAGAAATAGTACCTAGATATGGAATGCCTCAAACAATTGGATCTGATAAGCGAGGTCGTTCAAAATTTGGCCCGAGCCTTGGGGACAAATTGGAAACTGCATTGTGCATACAATCCGCAAAGCTCTGGGCAAGTAGAAAGAATGAACAGAACTTTAAAGGAGACTTTGACTCAATTGGCCTCCGAGACTGGCGAGAACTGGGTGACTCTCCTGCTGTTTGCTATATTCCGTGTGCAGAATTCCCCCTGCATGCTTGGATTAACACCTTTTGAGATTGTGTAGGATAAACCACCCCTCATTATCCCTAGAGCGTTCAATCTGCCATATGCAGGGCCCGCTGAGATATTAGGGGCTATGCAAGCCTTGCAGAGGGTACAGGCCAATGTTTGGCCCGCCATTCAGGCTGTTTACCAAAATGCCATTGAGCGGGCTAATGCAGCTGGAAGTCAACATCAGAATTTGCCTGGGGATTGGGTTTAAGTTAGAAGGTTCTGTAGCAAAAATTTGGAAACTAAATGGAAGGGGCCTTCTCAAGTTGTTTTAACTTCTCCCACAGCCTGAAGAGCAGACGGAGTGGCGACCTGGATTCACCACTCCCATGTACGCCCCACCAGTGAGAACGAGCGGGAGCAACAGCAAAACCGGTGGAAGGCATCGTCCAACCCAGAGAATCCGCTGAAGACCACATTGACTCACGTGAGCACCTGAACACTGCCAGACCCATGATGAGAACACCGGGAACATGGGTGTTGATAATTACCTTTGCATTTATAACCCTTATAGGAAAGCTTGGAAATGTGTCACCACCAACGATGGGGAATGGAAATGGCAGGTGAAATCTCTTTTCATTGCAATGTCTTATGTCCGGCCATGTTCACGAACCAGGTATGCTTCTGACTGTAACCTTATACGTGTAACGTTCACCGAGGAAGGAAAAAGGGACAAACGCTGGGTTTCAGGACTTTCCTGGGGAATATATCTTTATCAAAGCCCATTATTTGGCACCATAATACAATTAAAGCTAAAAATTTCCCCCGCCGTGGGGGTCGTAGGACCAAATCTGGCACTGGGAGGGGGACAGCAGGAACAAAAACACTCTCTTCTAACTGTTGCCCCGTCCTTAAACCCTAAAATCCTGATGGTAGAAATGGAAACTCAAATAGCCCCTAAAGTGTATGAGCTAGGGGATCCTCTAAGGAAAATGCTAACAGCAGCATACGAAACCCTAAATCGCTCCAACCCCAGTGCTACTGAGGCCTGTTGGCTATGCTATGACATCCGAGCCCCATTCTATGAGGCAGTAGGGACAGCTGCCCCTTTCAACCTGTCAAACGCAGAGGTCCCCGGGTCCTGCAGATGGGATCGTAAAGGCCCGGGACTGACACTCCCGGCAGTCACTGGAAACGGAGCTTGCATAGGGAAGGTGCCGTCTAGCCATGCTCAGTTCTGCGCTGATATCTCCCCTTCTGTGAGTACGAGTGGTGGAATAAAAGGGGTGGTTCCGGCGCTCAGTGGGGGGTGGGTATGCTCTAAAACCGGACTGACTCCAGGCCTTAGCCTACCTGTCTTTAATGAGTCAATCGAGTTCTGCATCATGGTGCTAATACTCCCAAAGGTTATTTACCACCAAGAAAAGTGATGTATGACGCATGGACAAGGGGTATGGAAGGTACCGGGCTGACCAGGGGGAAGCGAGAACCCTTCACGGCAGTTACCTTAGCCACCCTTTTTGGCCTTGGTGCAATAGGAGCAGGAACCGGCATCTCATCCTTAGCAGTACAACACCGGGGATTTAATACTTTAAGGACAGCCATAGACGAAGATATAGCTAGAATAGAAGAATCTATCTCCCATTTAGGAAAGTCACTAGCCTCACTGTCCGAGGTAGTGTTGCAGAATCGCAGGGGACTAGACCTAGTGTTCCTCCAGCAGGGAGGGCTGTGTGCAGCCCTAGGGGAAGAATGCTGTTTTTATGCCGACCACACTGGGGTGATAAGGGAGTCTATGGCTAAAGTCAGGGAAGGATTGGCCAGACGGAGACGAGAGTGTGAACAGAAGGAGGGATGGTTTGAATCATGGTTTAATAACTCGCCTTGGTTTACCACCTTGCCCTCTACTTTGTTAGGACCCCTGTATTAGTCTAGGTACTTTAGAGAAACAAAT
>NW_022103927.1:4346534-4355360 GCF_000313985.2 Echinops telfairi | reverse complement strand
GACACAGTGGCTGCAACAATGGGCTCAAACCAATGGAGTCATGTTGAGCATGATGATGATGATGACCACGGTGAGGATGATGCAGGGTGGTGTTGCCTTTGGTTGTACAGAGGGTTGTATGATTGGAACCCAACAAGAGCATTCCTGCTGTTAGCCAAACACCTGTACCCCGAAGATAACAGATGTTTATGGACTGACCGTTTGAGAGGCTGAAGTCTGAATTCAGGATGTTGGCTGGGCTTTGCTCTATCAAAGACTCCCAGCTCCTTGGACCCCCTGGCTTTCCTGCCTGGTAGATGCTTCTTCCCATGACGATCTTCCCCTTCTGTGTCTCCCAGAGATGGACTGCCGTGAGGATGTCGCGGGACTGGACAGTGTTTTCTTTTGGGGGATGTAAGAGCACTATCAAAATGCATTGATAGTTATTGGTGATTGGAATGCAAAAGTTGGAAACAGAGAGGAAGGAACCATAGTTGGGAAATATGAGTTTGGTGATGGAAATGAAGCTGGAGATCTCATGATAGAATCTGGCAAAACCAACGACTTTTCCATAGCAAATACCTTTTTTCAAAAGACTATCCACACGCACTTCTCCAGATGGCATACACAGACTACCTCTGTGTAATAAGATTGACTACATCTGTGGTAAGACATGATGGAGAAGCTCAATATCAGCAGCTAAAAGCAGACCAGGGACCAACTGACGGCAGAATGTGGGATGCAGAAGGGGTTTTCCCCGGGTTGTCCCCCATATTGTATGCTGGACCTAGGACCTGCTTGCTAGCACATGGTGGGTGACTGTACACTTGGAGGTCAGCTGCTTAAAGGGTCTTGGCCATCTAGAGCAATCAGACCCTATAGTCTGTCCTACCCTAAGTAGGGGCCACTCCCTGCTGGTAAGGATAGTGGATTGTCTCCCTGAAGGAGCATCCAGAGTCAAGGTCAAGCCAACTCAGAGGACCAAGGTTAGGCTACCATCTTGAATCTAGGGTCCGTCCATCTTGTCACATGCATACCCCTAGTGCCGCCCCTTCCAATTGTGTGTACACCCCTAGCTTGTCCCCTGCCAATTGATGTATGCCTATTGTACAACCCCTTTCTGTTATGACTTAATCAGGGGGCTTGCATGTCCCTCCCCAAAAGTGTATATAAACCATGATATTGTCATATATTCACTCTCTCTGCATGGACCTGGCTGCTGATATCATGGCTGTCTGGGAGGTGAGCAATTACATGCCTTATCTTACAGGTCTCTTTAATTTTACTCCTCAATTACACAACCACCCTTGGACCTGTTCGATTGTGGGGGCTGGTACCCCGCAGTGGAGCATTTAATCAATTGCTCATATATAAGTTTAGGATAAAACAAGAAAATGAAAAGAAGTCCACAGGAGCCAAAATATGACCTTGTGTCTATCCCATGTGACCTTCGAGAACATCTCAAGGACAGATTTGAAGCATTGAACACTGATGACAGAGACTGGGTGAGCTGTGGGAGGACATCAAGACCATCATTCACGAAGAAAGCAAGGTCATTAAAATTACAGGAAACAAAGAAAAGTTCAAAGTGAATGTCAGAAGAGACTCTGGAACTTGCTATTAATCTTAGAGTAGCTAAAGCAAATGGAAGAAAGGATGAAATCGAGGAGCTGAATAGAGCATTTCAAAGGGAGCTCAAGAAGCCTAAGCCAACTATTGCAACGAAATGTGCCAACACCTCGAATTAGAAAACCAAAAGGGAAAAACAGCATACCTGAGTGGAAAGAAGTCAAGAACAAATCCAAGTCTAGAATGGCACTTTTGAAAGATTCTATAGGCATAATACTGAATGATGCAGCAAACATCACGAGAGGGTGGGAGGATTACACGGAGGCACTGTACCAGAAAGAACTGGTCGACCATTCACCATGTCAGGAGGTAGCATATGAGCAAGAACCAATGGTGCTGAAGGAAGAAGTTCAAGCTGCACTGAAGGCATTAGCCCAAAACATGGCTCCCCAAGAATTGATGGAATTCCCATTGAAATGTTTCAGAAAGTTGAAGAAGCACTGGAAGCACTCACTTGTCTATGCCAGGAAATTTGGAAGACAGGTCCCTGGCCAACTGAATGGAAGAGATCCATATTTGTGCTCATTCCAAAGAAAGGGGACCCAACAGAATGCTTAAACGATATCCTGGATATTGCACACACATAGAAGTTTACTTAAGATTATCCAGCACCAACATGTGTGATCATGAAGGGCCAAAGGGACCAGGCTTTAAACACCAGAGGTGGGGAGGGGGAATCATATCCTCATCAATGAGGGTGGCGCGTGATGGAGACCCAATGCCCATCTCTAGACAATTGGACATACCTTCCAGAGGGGTAGTGGGGAGATGAGTCACTTAGGGTACAGTATAGCAATAATGAAACCCACAGCCTTTGTCTGGTTCTTAAACGCTTCCTCCCCCCAACTACCAGGACCCCAATATTGCCTTACAGACCTGGTTAGACCAGATGATGCACAGCGGGACAGATGGGAATCAGAAACGCAGGGAATCTAGGACAGATGAACCTCTCAGGACCAGGGGTGACAGTGGCGATACCAGGAGGGAAAGGGGATGAAGAAAGGGGGAATGGATCACAGGGAGCTACATATAACCTACTCTCTGGGGGACGGGCAGCAGAAGGGTGGGTGAAGGGAGACACCGGACAGTGTAATATAAGATACAATAATAATTTATAAATTATTAAGGGTGCATGGGGGAGAGGGGATGAGGAAGGGAAGGGGAGGGGGAAAAAAAGGAAAATGAGCTGATCCCGGGAACCCAAGAGGCAAGTGAATTTTGGGAATAATGAGGGCAACAAATGTATAGATGTGTTTTATACAATTGATCTATCTATGTATTGTGATGAATTGTATGAGCCCCAATAAATTGATTAAAAAAAAAAAAGATTATCCAGCAACGGTTACAGCAGCGCATTGATAGGGAACTTCCAGAAATTCAGGCTGGATTCAGAAGAGGATGCGGAACCAGGGAAATCATTGCTGATGTCAGAGGGATCTTGGCTCAAAGCAGAGAATTCCAGAAAGATGTTTGCTTGTGTTTCATTGACTATGCCAAGGCATTCGACCATGTGGACCATAAGAAACTGTGGATGACCGTGAAGAGAATGGGAATTCCGAAACACTTCATTGGGCTCATTTGGAACTTGTACATGGATCAAGAGGCAGTTGTGCGAACAGAACAAGGGACGACTGCATGGTTTAAAATCAGGAAAGATGTGTGTCAGAGTTGTATCCTCTCACCATACTTGTTCAGTCTATATGCTGAGCGAAACATCAGAGAAGCTGGCTTCTATGAAGAAGAATTCGGCATCAGGATCGGAGGAAGACTTATTAACAACCTGCAATATGCAGATGACCTAGCCTTACTTGTGTGGAGAATTGAAGCACTTATTAATGAAGATCAAGGATTGTAACTTTCAGTGTGGATTACAACTCAAGGTAAGGAAGACCCAAATCCTTACAACTGGACTCATAGGTCATATCACGATCAATGGAGAGAAGGTGGAAGTTGTCGAGGATTCTGTCTTTCTTGGATCCGCAACCAATGCTCATGGAAGCAGCAGTCAAGAGACCAAAAGATATATTGCATTAGCTAGATCTGCTGCACCAGACCTCTTCAGAGTATTGAAAAGCAAGGATGTTTCTTTGAGCACTAAGGTGCACCTGACCCAAGCCATGATATTCTCCATCGCATGATATACATGTGAAAGTTGGACATTGAATAAAGACTGTAGAAGAATCCATGCCTTTGACTTGTGGTGCTGGAGAAGAATCTTGCAAGCACCCTGGACTGCTGAAAGGACAAACCAGTCTGGATGGGAAGAAGTAAAGTGTCAAGGTTGCCCCAGCGGCCTGGTGCGGTGGTTCTCAACCTTCCTAATGCCGAGACCCTTTCATACAATTCCTCATGTGGTGCTGATCCCCCAATCATAAAATTATTTTTGTTGCTACTTCATAACTGTAATTTTGCTACTGTGATGAATTGGGCGACCCCTGTGAAAGGGTCGTTTGACCCCCAAATGGGTCTGGGCTCACAGGTTGAGAACTGCTGACCCGGACAATCGTGCAGCTCCTGCCTGGAGCACACAGTGTATGTGCTTGGCTCTTATGTGGAGTACAGCCCCACCCTGATACATACAAGGTCACTATGAGTCAAAGTCAACACGATGTGACTGTGTGTTGGTTTGTTTTCCACCAGTTGGGTGCTCTGCTTCCCTCTCTCCCTCTCCTGGTTGCCTCCTGGGATTCAGGCTACAGCCTAGCACTCCCTCCCCCCTGAGGGCATGCCTGTGGGCCCTGGGTGACAGCAGCATAGAAATGCTCCTACAAACCCTCTTGCTGAGAGCTTTCATCCACCCACACCCCCCACAGCCCTGGGTACCCATTTCACAGACAGGAAGTCCAGGCTCAGAAGCTAGTAAGTGGGGGTTGCACTGAGGCGTGTCTAGGGAAAACTGTCTACCGCAGGTCCTGGACTCTCACCCTTGTCCAATCATCTGGCACCCAAAGCAGAGCTGCTTAGACAGTGGTTTGCAACCCCGTATGGGCAGCAACAAGCCTGGCAACAGTGAAAAGTTCCTGAACGTGCCACGACGCAAAAGCAAACTGGAAATCAAAGGTGTGCCATGAATCCCAGGCGTTCCTGGCCTCGCTTGCCCACCTGTGCCATGTGACTTCCCACAGCCTTGCTTCTGAACACAGTATGCGCTCACGGCCAAAACAATGTCCCCAGAGATGGATGTTGTGCTTTGCAATACTATGGAAATCAGCAACTTCATTGAGAGCGGAGCTTGATTTGTTGAAGAAGCACTGGCAGCACTCACTTGTCTATGCCAGGAAATTTGGAAGACAGGTCCCTGGCCAACTGAATGGAAGAGATCCATATTTGTGCTCATTCCAAAGAAAGGGGACCCAACAGAATGCTTAAACGATATCCTGGATATTGCACACACATAGAAGTTTACTTAAGATCATCCAGCAACGGTTACAGCAGCACATTGATAGGGAACTGCCAGAAATTCAGGCCGGATTCAGAAGAGGATGTGGAACCAGGGAGATCATTGCTGATGTCAGAGGGATCTTGGCTCAAAGCAGAGAATTCCAGAAAGATGTTTACTTGTGTTTTCATTGACTATGTCAAGGCATAGCTATCTACATACAGGGGGTCATGTAAACATTTCTTGCGTGAAAATAAATCTTGAGTGGAACAAGTGTAAGAAGCCCTGCAGGGGCAGGGAATTAATTATTCAGAGTGGCTCTTCTAGCCAAGTCTCTGTAACTGCCATCCAATGACCTTTCCCTGCCTGGGTCTGGGTCAGAGGGTGAAGAGAGACACTGATAGGATTCACCTGTGAGTAATTGGGACCCTCAGGACTCACTGGAATGCCATTCCTGCTGGGTATAAAAGAAGCCCTCTGAGGAGCCGCAGAGGGGAATCTCACGACCAGCAGGAGCCAGGAGTGGAGTGCTGAGATCCTTGGCATCAAAGGAGCAGCAGCAGACCCGGGAGTCGGAGCGTGAGCTAGAGCAGCGGACTTCGTAAAACAGTGCTTTTGGGCAAGAGGCTGGCTTGTGGGGTGGGGTGCCTTTGGGCCCTTCATTCAGGAAGTTGGGTTTGCTGACCCACGAAGTGGAGCTGAATTCCTTCAGGTTGAGGCTTACCTGGAATTGGCATGCCCTGTGGGCGTTTATTAGCCCTGAAGGAACCTGGTAGCATGTCTGACTGAACAACTGTATCCTGAGCATTTCTCACCTGCATTGCAACCTGTTAACTTCCAGAAAAAACCCTGTAATCATGAGTATTGCTTGAGAGGTCTGCATGGCCCTTGAAATGGACTGCAGAGCCTAGCTATGAAAGAAGGATACTGTTTGAAACAAAACAAGCTCTAAGATAGCGTCACTCGCTGTCCTAGCAGATCAAAAGCACAGGCCCAGCCCATCCATCGTTTACATCCTGCTCTGTTCTAGAAATCCTATGTACTCCATTTTAGAGACTCGATGAAGCATTCTACTCTGTTCTAGAAACCCTACGATAGCTCTACTAAATTATAGACATGCTAAGAAGCCCCATGAATAAGGTGACCAGATTTTAACATTGATAAAGTGGGACACCATTGATAAAACTCCTATCCTGGCAAAATAGCCACATGGCAGCTGAAAACCGTATACTCTAGCTTGCCATGCCTTCTTTCCAAAAATCGGGATTTTTTAAAAACGCTGCTGGACGTGGGCAAAATTGTTAACAATCAGGACTGTCCCGCCAAAAGCGGGACGTCTGGTCACCTTACCCATGAAGCAGTTCTATTTCATTCTAGAAACTTGATGAGGGCCCATGAAACAGTTCAATTCCATCCCAAAGACCCATGAAGGAGTTCTACTCCATCCTAAAGCCATATGAAGCAGTTTTATTCTGTTCTAGCAACTCTATGAAACCCATGAAGCAGTTCTACTTTCTTCTAGAAGCCTATGACAATAGCTTCATTCTAGAAGCCCTATGAAACTCCATGAAGCAGCTTTCTGTTCTAGGAGCCCAATGAACCAGTTCCCCATCCCATTCTAGAGACCTTATTAAGTAGGGGACTCGATTACAGAGACCCCATGAAATCCCATGAGCAGTTCTAGTCTGTTCTAGAGGCCCTACGAAGCAGTTCTACTCCGTTCTAGAAACCCTGTAAAACCCCATGAAGTCATTCTTCTCCATTCTAGAGATCCTATGAAGCAGTTCTGGTCTGTTCTAGAAGTCCAAAGAAGCAGTTCCACCCCCTTCTAGAAGCCCTATGAAATCCCAAGAAGCAGTTCTACTTGATTCTAGAAACTTGATGAAGGCCCATGAAGCAGTTCAATTCCATTCCAAAGACCTTATTCAGCAAATCTACTCCATTCTAGAAAGTCTATGAAACCCCATGGAGCAGGTCCACTCTGTTCTAGAAACCCTATGAGGAAGTTCTAGTCTATTCTAGAGACCCTATGGAACTCCCAAAAGCAGTTCTACTCTGTTCTAGAAATGCTATGAACCCCCATGAAGTAGTTTGACTCCATTACAGAGACCCCATAAAACCCCATGAAGCAGTTCTAGTCTGTTCTAGAAACCCCATGAAGCAGTTCTTCTCTGTTTTAGAAGCCATATGAGGCAGTTTTACTGTTTTCCCCCTCAGTTAGTTCTACTGGTTTAGAACCCCTATGATAGATATCCCATGCAGCAGTTCTACGCCATTCTAGATGCTCATTGAAGCAGGCCTACTCCATTCTAGAAACCCCATGAAACCCCATGAAGCAGTTCTTCTCTGTTCTAGAAGCCCTATGAGGCAGTTTTACTGTTTCCCCCCTCAGTTCTACTGGTTTAGAACCCCTATGATAGATATCCCATGCAGCAGTTCTACGCCATTCTAGATGCTCAATGAAGCAGGCCTACTCTGTTCTAGAGGGCTGCTGTGAGCTGGGGATTGAAGCGATTGGAATCTGCATCCTAAGCCTAGCAGCACTGGCTGCCACCCCTACCCCTCTCTTGTGAACCCCCAGTCGCCTTCGATAGCTTGGCCAGAGGTGTGGATAGTGAAACTGGCACTGGCTTGACCTTTGGCTCCAGATACTTGAGGCAGAGGGGCCGCTGGCACCTGTTCAATTCCTTGATGGGCTGAGAGCTGCAGACTTTCTGGCTCTTTAGGGGTGCAGTGGAGTGGGGTGGGGTGGTGGGCAGCTCACCGGCAGGTATCCTTTCCACAGGCCCCAGTGCCCTCTGGGTCTCAGCATCAGGGAGGGAAACTTGCTAGAGACCAGCCTCCACCCAGGACCAGAAGGTCAGCTGGACATCTGGAGGGGTCCCTGGCGCCATGTTGTCTGGTTAGGAAGCGTCTCTCAGCCTAGATCACGTCCCCAATGACATCATTACAGGGACGCGTCTTTGCCAGTGCATGTCCTGGTCTTCACCCCGGTGAGCTCAAGGCCTGGAATGGGAGCAGGTGCTGGCCACACATTTAGTTTGAGGCGACGATGGCAACAGTGAGAGTACCCCACAGCTCACCTTGGGCAGGGACCTCTGTCGTTCTTGTGGGGGCCCCGGGCAGGGCCTTTAGTACGGCAGCTCCCAGATTATTCAGAGGCATCGTGAACCAGTCTCTGCATCAGGACCCGGAGCCCCCCGGAACGCCTCAGGGTGAGAGGGTGGGGGGGCTGCTGGAGTGGGTGGAGCATCAGCAGAACTGGGCTTGGGCAGGACGCCCTGTGCCCTGTGGGAACCCTTCGTGGACACTGTCCCCTCAGTTTCATTTGTAGGTGGCCCCCACTGGGGTGTATCCAGAGGAGACTGCTCACACAGCAGGTCACTGTGCTTCAAGGCCCCACGGTTCACCTGTGGCCACCAGCCAAAAGGTTGGGGGTTTGAACTCCGGCCCAACTGTGTGGCAGGGAAGAAAGGCCTGGCTATCAGTTTCCATGAAGAGGGCAGTCAAATAATCCCCAGGGAGCACAGTTCTATTGGCACATCATGAACTGGAACGCACCTGGCTGGCAGTAGTGATTTTTGAGCCCCGGTGGGGTAGTGGATTGTACTGCAGGGCTGCTAACTACAAGGTCAGCAGATTGAACCTACCAGTCGCCCGTTGGAAGACAGATGGGGCTTTCTCCCCCTGTAAAGATAGATCGACAGCCTCAGAAACCCACAGGGGCAGTTTTACTCTGGTGATGAGCTCTGGACAAAACACTTGCCGGGACAGCACAGGACGGAGCAGTGTTTTGTCCTGTAGTCCTTATGGGACGGAGGCACCTACATGGCCCCTAA
>NW_022103927.1:4343315-4344587 GCF_000313985.2 Echinops telfairi | reverse complement strand
CGTGTGGCCGGGGGGTGGAGGGGGTCTGGGGGAGCTGGCGGCGTCCCCGCCGCGGAGTGCTGGTACCAGATGTTGAGGGGGCTGGGCTTCCACTTACGGAACTACTGCCCTACACGAAAATTGAAACAAAGGAAATCAAAAAAAACGATACAACAAAATCAACCAGAGAGAGACGGGAGGAGACACAGAGGGCCGGGGGGAGAGGGAGGGGGGCAGAGGAGAACCAGAGGGGGCGGGCGGGGAGAGGAGGAGACGGGGACACAGGACGTTCGAATGGAAAAAAGGAGAAAAGCGACAGCCACAGGGAGGTGGGGTGTGAGAGACACGGGGGGGTGGGGGGTTGTCAAAAACCAACACAACAAAGTGAAGAGAGAAATGAGAAACGGAGTCTTGTAAGTTTCGGGGTTAAAAGAGCAGAAGTTTCCACAGTTACTCGCAGGCGTCCAGAGGACGGAAATCAGATCATTGGAACAAAAAAGGAAGCTGAGGCCAAAGGAAAGCAGACAGCGGCGGGGTGGGGGTCGGGGGGAGCCGGGGGACTAGCGCAAGCGATCACAACCAAAGGGGAAGCAGCGGCGGGAGGGGCGTGGGCGGGGCGAGGAGGGCGGGGCCAGAGGCCCAGCCGGCACCTGGCAAAGTGTCACAACCAATGAGGAAGCAGCGGCGGGCAGGGCGGGGCGAGGCGGGGTGGGGGGCGGAGTCGGGAGCCCGGGGATGGGGAAGGGATGCACCGTCCTGGGACCTCTGGCTTGGACAGGGGGGCCCAGGGCACCCCAGGGGCAGTCAGGGCCAGAGGTCACACAGGTGGGCCCGTAATGTGGGAGGGGGGGGACCCTGCCCTGGGAGGCACCGGGCCTGGCTGCCAGCCTCGCGGGCCCTCCTGGGGAAGGGGATGCACCCAGCCCTTGGGCAGGGGTGCCCGCACACCCACCTGCCGGTGTGCCATGTGCTCTCTGCCCTCGCTGGGGGAGCGGGGCCAGTGCGGGTCCCGGGCGCGGGCCCGGCTGTGGTCAGGCCGCTCCTGGCCGTAGCGCTCCTTGTCGTGGGGCGGAGGGTGGTGGTGGTGATGGTGGTGGTGGCGGTGTTTCCGGTCCTTGGGCCGGCCCCGCTCCTGGTCCCGATCTTTCGACGGCAGGTCTCCAGACTGAGTGGTCATGCTCAGGTCTGTCCCTAACCCTGGGTAGGAAGGGAGTTGGAGGGGTGGACGGACAGCCATCCAGAGTGAGATGGGGCTGGTATAAGACAGACAGACAGACACACACACACACACAC